>NW_027529635.1:1277523-1442546 GCF_008692635.1 Crocuta crocuta | reverse complement strand
GACCTCCCGCAAAAGATTTTGAAGTCCTAACTTTCCAGTACCTGTGAATGTGACCTTATTTCATAATGAGGTCTTTGAGGTTATCAAGTTAAGATAAGGTCATTAGGATGAGCCCTAATCCAACACGATCGTGTCCTTTTAAAAATGAGAAATTTATGGGGTGCCTGGGTGGCTCAGCCATTTGAGTGTTTGTCGATTTTGGCTCCGGTCATGGTATCAAGTCCCACGTTGGGCTCTGCCCTGAGCTTGGAGCCTACTTAAGATTCTCTCTGTCCCTCTGCCCCTCACCCCTGCTTGCATTCTCTCTCCCTATAAAATAAAAATATTAAATAAAAATGAAAAATTTGCACATGGAGGAAGATAAGCAAATAGGGAGAAAGCTGTGTGAAGGATGAAGGCAGAGTTTGGGGTGATCCGTCTACAAGCCAGGAGTGCCAGCAAACCACCAGGAGCTAGGAGAGACAGGCATGGAATAGATCTGCCATCCCAGTTTGAAAAAGAGATCAATTCTGTCAACACCTTGATCTTGGAGTTTCAGCCTCCAAAACTGTGAGACGTAAATTTCTGTTGCTTAAGCCCTGTAGTTTTTGGACTTTGTCGTGACAGTCTTAGGAAATTAATATAGTCCTGCTGCTAAAGAGTCTAAAACTCCTTTATTAGATGGCAATATGCACCTTTAATATACCCTGCCTTAGAGTAACTGACTCCTAAGATTCAAGGATATGCTGCACTGGTAAGCTGGGTCCTCCATAGCCATGAAGATCAGAAAGAGGGTGGGCACCTGAGTGGTTTAGTCAGTTAAGTGTCCAACTCTTGTTCTCTCAGGTTGGGTCATGATCTCAAGATTCATAAGATTAAGCCCTGTATCAGGCTCTACACTGGCAGCATGGAGCCTGCTTGGGATTCTCTCCCTCTGCTCCTCCTCTGCTCACACACTGTCTCTTAAAGTAAATAAACTTAAAAAAGAGAATTATGTGATGAATAAGGAAGCTGCTTCTCTGCTGCCCGGAAAGGGGATTTCAATTGTTTATTCCTACAATACCAACCATTCCATCCCAGAGGAAACCACTACCTCATAAAATACAGCAACAGCCAGATGTACCCCAAATGAGCCAATGATGAAAGATGTTGACACTTCTTTAGAGTAACAACCAAAGCAGATCATTCAAATTAATAGAAAGAGTAAAATGGAAGTGTAGAACAAGAAAAATGAAAAGATGATCCAGCAAAGGACAGTGATGTTCATGTGCTACACCAAAATATAATATCTGAAAAAGGAAACTGGATTTCCAGTGATATATTCATGACCTGAAAGGTGAAAGGTAATAAATAGCTTTAATATAAAAAACCAAATTGGATAAAGATATAAAATATGAGAGAAAATGTAGGAGACCTGTAGGATAGATCTGGGGTGGGGGGGAGACTTAGTAGACCAAGCATGTGAGTATAAGTATATCCAGTAGGAGAATATTCTCATAAAGGAAGAGATGAGAAGAGGCAGTCTTGAAACACATAAAAAATAACCCTAGGCTGAAATTATTAAAAATTACCCTAAGTTAAAATTAAATATGATTTGTCAGAATAAAAGAGCTCACATGGCAGGTTGACTTGGTGATAAAAAAGATACATCTAATCATAGCTTCATACGGTTACTGAACTATAAAGATAAAGAGAAATTCTTGAAAGTGCCAAGAACAACTAGAAAAGACCAAATCCCATAAGGCATACAGGCAGATGTTGAAATTAAAAAATAATGTAGCTCAAAGAAAAGAACAGGAAAAGATTTTTAAGGATACATCCTTCAGAATTACAAGCAAATTCCAGTTTTTTCTTGTAATCTATAGTCTTTACCAACACACACACACACACACACACACACACACCACATGCACAAACACATATGGGACATATTATACAAATACTCTGTTACAGTGGCTTGGGTGATTCTAAAATGTTGCATGTAAAAGATATTTCTGCTTGTGCAAATTGTGGATAAAAATATTGTGCTTTGATAATTAAGGATATCACTTTGTTGTACTGTGTGGCATGTTAATTTCACAAGGGTAACAAATCCTTTCAAGTTCTACTGGCCAATGGACATCACCACCACCACCACAATATCTGTTGATTGCAGAGCCATAGCTTCCAAAAGGGAGTTCTGGTATAAGTAAGAAATATCTTAGCCAATAGGCTCTTTCCCAGTCTGAAATTTTGAAGTATTTTTTTCAAATACAAATCTAGGATGTTTACATGTATTCTTATTCATTGTGCTGTCTTGGGCAGGTTGTTTTATTAATTTAAATCTTGATTCAGTCTTCATCAAAGTTTAGTGTCATTCAAAGTACGCTTTATTATTTTATATGTAATTTTTAATTCATTTCAAAATATTTTAAACAGAATAAGTCAGTGATAAAACTGAAGAGTAAGTCACATGAAACCTTCCTTTGATTGACATTTTCTACAGTCTACTATACCAGTTACCAAACTTTATTGTTCAAAAGTTTCTGACACAATCTTGCTAATACCACAGATTCCCAGTTCAGTAGCACACTAATTTTAAGCAAGCCCTGGAAACATGCATTTTTAAACAACTGAGAATTCCTCATAGATGGTCCTTATTCCTAATTTCATGATTTATTCCTCAAAAGGAAAGTGCGTTATACATAATGTATAAGTCTAAAGAGGCAGACATCCCTCTTCTCTTTCATATCATCAAATTCCACTACCACATTATTGACAAAAGTTTTCTATCTCTGTTGCTCCTTTGGGATCTCATTGTTATTTTTCTTGTTTTTAGCTTGCTTTCTTCCAAGTCTCTAAAGTTCATGTATCTACTAGAATAAACTGGTGCTTCAGAAGCATTTTTTCATGTCTCTATTAAGTCTTCTTGAGCTGCCACAACAAAACATCACAAACCAAGTGGCTTAGACAACAGCAATTAATTTCCTCACTGTGATGGGGGCTCGAGGTCCTAGGTCCAGCCCCAGAGAGCCTGGTAAAGGCTCTCTTCCTGGCTTGTATATGGCTGTCTCCCTGCTGTGTCCTCACATGGCCTTTCCTCAGTATGTGTGAACTGAGAGAGCAAGCACTCTAATGTTTCTTCTTATGTGGACACAAATCCCATCGGATCTTTGCTCTCACTTTATGACCTCATTTAACCTTACCTATTTCATCAGATGCCCCGTCTCCAGTTATAGCCAGAGTAGGAATTAGGACCTCAACATGTGCATTTTAGGTGGCACAGACATTCAGTCCATAACTATGCTGCTCATTTTTTCCCTATTATCCTCTAGTACGAAGTCCCCTTGCAACCATGGAAACCATCATAAAGTCAGGAAGTAAGCATGTCACATGCCACACAGGCGGTCAGCACTTTCGTGGTCTCAAACTTTTGGGTATTCAATGGATATTCATTAGGCATTTTATGTCATGAAAAATTTTAGCATCTGTCACCACCCTAACAATTACTTTAATTTGCTTCTGGATACTTGAAAAGTATTTTAATTTCAGGCAACAAATTTGATCTCTAATATTTCCATCACTTTTCAGTGGCCTGCGAACCCTTGACAGATCCCCAGCAATTATATTTATTCCACCAGGTGTGAATTTTAATAAGAGAGTTCCTAATTAAATATTAAATTGACTGAATATATACCTCAGCTGCTCCATTTAACTGAATGAGATTTTGTTTGCATATATGTATGGATATTTATAAACACCAATATTTTATTTTTATTTTTCACAAGTGTTGTCATGCCAAATCCCAAAAATGTACCCGCCAACAAGATTAACATCACTCATAGAAGAGGCAGTCATTTATAGACACACACACACAGGTTGGCAAAAAAAAAAGTACAAGCTTACATCTTTTTAATACAAGAATCTGAGAACATTCAGTTCCAAGTTAAATTATTTTCAAAAAATGTACCTGACACCAAAAGTATTCCAGAGACCTATATTCCCCCTTCCTAGGATGTTGGTTACTAGGAGAGTCATCTGGGACAAATGACAAATTCCATTCTTGACTTTCTTCAAAGACGGGTGTTGCATTAGATAAACTCTAAGTGCTTTTAAGGTTTCATTGCTATGTTTCTGTGATTTTATTGTATGAACTATGTATATATTCTAACTGCCTAGAGAGAAATCCATAGATAGATTTCTATGTACCCAACAGAATTTACCAGCCTTCCTTATACCATAAAGGAAGTAAAGAGACAAAATTAATCTCTCCAGAAATTTTCATGCAGGTTAGAAAGGTTATAAACAAAATGCTATAATAACTTCAGGCTTCATTTTTTGAAAGGATAAGATGCAGTCTATTTTCTCCTTGGGGAGGAAAAAAAGGTAAATCCAAGAGACATTCCATGAGTGGGATCAACTGGGATTTTTTTTTTTTTTTTAATTTCAAAGTAGCTGTTTATTAACTGACCAGATTACAAAAATAATCATGGTAGATACCTTAGTTCATTCTTCTAATAAGCCTATTGATCTGGTCTTCCCTGTTGCCAGCATCCCCACCTTCTACAAAATGGGTGGTCTTCTTCTTCATTCCCCCTCGTGGAGAAGATAACTTGAAGGGCCATAAAAAGTTGTTTGCTTCTTTGAAACGTTTTCCAACAGTGTAGATCTCATGAATCAGGTCCTCCATGCAGATGATGCCGTATTTACCAAGAGATCGAGCAATCAATGTGTTATCTGTCAGGGCGATTCGCTTCTTGTTGATTTTGCCATAACCCCGCTTGTAGATCAATTCATTCACGGACTTCAGGTTTGGGTACCCCCATGCTATATATGGCTCCACAATCCTTAACATGTTAACTGAAGCCTTGTTGAGCTTAACAAAAGTGCCATTGAAGATCTGGCGAAGGCGAAGGAGCTGCAACACCTTTCGAACCTTTGGGCTCACACCATTGATACCTCTGATCCTGATGACAAATGCCAATTTGGGCTCTGCGGGCACATAGAAGTTGCCAGCTTTTCTTGCCATCCGAGCCATTCGAATCTCAGTTCTGTACATCTGCCTGTATTCCTTGTGGTAATGCTTAGCCTTCTCATAAATAAGCTTCCTCCTTGCTTTTCGAAGCATCTTTTGGGCAAACTTCTTTCTCAGACGCTTGATCTTCAACTCTGCGAAATTCCTTCGCTGCTTCTTAAGGGTTTCTGGCACAGCAGGAACCTTCTTTTTCTTCTCTTCTGCACCCTCCATGGTTCCAGCCGGAAAAAGAGGCGGGATCAACTGGGATTTTATCACTACTGGTCATATGGAGAGGCTTTTCTGACTCATAGCTCCAGTGGTGGGACATGCATCCCATGGTAGAGTGAACTCTACTCTGAGAGTACAGGAGCAGAAACTGGAGAGGATAAGAGAGTATTAAGAAGGCATTTTGAGCTCCATCTGAAGGTTCTGGGTCTTTCTGGCCATTAGATAACACTATGGTGACTTTGCTATGTAAAGAGGGGCTTTATTTCTTGTTTTTATTTTTTAATGAATTATTACTAAAGGTTTTTTTCCTATAGAGAAGTGGATATGGCCAGCTCATGCATAGTGTTGTTTTAGGAATGTTACTGAAAAACTACCATAAAAATTACCTTTTGTGGATCAAATTAGGTTTTAATTATTTCTGGCCTTGAAAATGTATGGCAATCCTTCTAACTGTTTTGTTTTCCTCTGGTCTCTACTCTGATAGCTTTTAAAGCAAAGCTTTGATCAGTTTAAAAGCTGCAGAGAAACCCCATTGTCTGAGAAGACAGGAAATCCAAACAGTAATTTTGATACTTACTTCCCATATACAATTTATTAATCCATGAAATTTTTGTTAAGTACCTGATCTGTTTAGGCTTGACATACCTTAAGCTTCTACCTTGGGTATATTTAATATGATTTATATTTTGTAATTTTTCTGTCTTAGCACTCTCCTGCTTTTTGAAAAGTTTTCTTTTACTTTCACCACCTTAATACCAGATATATACCTACTTATCTACAAAGCTCAATATAAATGTAGTCTCCGTGTATTTGAACCAATTTCTTTGCTTCATCCAAGTATAAATAATTTGGTCTTTTTAACTAAATTTGTTTTTAAGTTATAAGGTAATAATACATTTTTTTGGTACCATAAAGAGAGGTAGCATGTGAAAGAAAAATAGAATGTCCCCTTTCATTAATCTTCCTATAGCACGTTTCATGTGCATTTTGTTTATGAATAGTATACATACAGAAAAGGCATAAATCATGAGTCTGCAACGTGGTGAATTTTCACTAAATGAACACACCTAGAAATCAGCTCCTGGATCAAGACACAGTATATTAGCAGCAAATCAGCAGTTCCTTATTTCTTCTACTGGCACATCCTCTCAAGGGTAATTGCTACCCCAGTTTCTATGATCTTAGATCAGTTCTTCCTCTTTTGAGATTTTTGGAATCATACATTACTAATCTGTGAGACTCATCAATGGGCTTACATGCGTTTGTATATGTATGTGTACATGCATGTGTATATGCATACATGCATGCATATGTATTACTTTGAGGTCAAGACCAAGAAATAGAAATGGTAGGTATACATATGGTACATTTTAGTGAATATTGCCACTCAACAGAAGTTGAACAATTTATAATCACATCAGTTTTGAGTTTCCAGTTGCTGAAAGTTGGTTGGATCTGGGTTTATTATATATATTTCTTACCCTTATTATATCAGTGGACTGAATACCTAGGACATTTTCTTCTCATGACAGTAGAAAAAGGAAAGAGGAATAAGTATAAAAATACATGTTTTTCCATCCTTGGTTGAGAACTTGTGTACTGTTACTTCTGTCCATGTTTTATTGGCCAAATGAAGTCAAATGGCCAAGCTTAACATCAGTATATGCCTATCTTAGAGGAAAGAGTTGAAAAATCACATAACACATACATGGATACAGAGAATAGTGAAACATTGGGAATATCAATGCAGCGTATCACAGTTTGCTCTCTTGGTGACATTTATTATATCCCTTACACACACAAAATGTATTCATTCCCCAAATCATTCCAAAAGTCTCATCTGATCCTGGTATTAGGCTCAATACCAGAATTTTATGCTTTATGTCAAATCACCATTTTTCATCCTCCTGTTTGAAATTTTGAGGAAAAAAATACAGTTCAGCACTATACATGCCTAATGCTGGAATAGAATAAATCAGAAGGATGATGAATAGGGAACACATAACAATCACTGTTTCATAGAAATTCTGAAATCTGAATGGACAAAAGTTGCTTCATCTGGCTATTCTTGGGACTTGAATGTTTCTTGATTGGGCTATGGATCTGTTCCTTGGGATGGTTCCCAAGTCTGTTGGTCTCCATGACTCTTTGATTCACCTCTGAAAGATCATTTTTTCCCATCATTTCTCTTGATCATCTCTTAAGTGACATTATAGAATGTATCATTCTTGGAACCCAAGATGGCTTGTTAGGCTGTTTCCTGGGTACTAAAGATATTAGGCCAGAGGATATTGTTTGGATTTGAATAGTTTTGGGCCAAACTAGGGATAGTTTTTCCATTACAACTTTTCAAAATCTTTGTGGGTTTTTTATATATTGGAATTCAGTAAATTATATATGAGAAATTACATCTACAGATGTTATGAAAACATGCTTCTCATTTTAGATTCATTTATGATTTGTTTTTATTTTCTTACGGCTTTTATGATCCCTACTGAGCAGTCAGCTCTCAGTCTCATTCTTGTTCCGTTGATGGTTATTTATCTTTTTTGTTTGTTTTTTTGCTAGCACCTTTTAAGATTTGCTCTTTGTCTTGAATTTTTAGCAGTTCTGTTATGATGGATGAGCTGATGGTCCAGTTTTTGTTTTGCTTTTTGTTATTTTTGTATTTATTCACTTGGGATTTTCAAAACTTGTTAAATTGGTACATTGATGTATGTCATAACTTTTGGAATAATTTCTTCATCTATTTCCTCCATCTTTTCCTTGATTAAAAAAATGTATTATTTTTAAGGTTCTTTGTGATTAACTGCAGTATCTTGGTCACCTATAGGTCTACTTTTATAGCTTCTTTTTTCTCCTTGCTTCAGTCTTGGGTTTCTGTCTGTTAGTTAAAAACTGTAGAAGTTTCAGATAATCTTTCCTCTCTCAAGAGTTCACCCATTCCTACACTAGGCACACAGGGTGGTGACTAATGATATTAATCAAATCTTGAGTGGTGCTAGTCAAGGCTAAACCAAAGTCCTATTAAGACTGGGTCAACTTTGGTCTTTACCCTGTCTTTCTAAGACTTTTGACTAACCTACTCTGTTCTATGGCACCCTGTCCTCTGACAGATCACAAACTCTAACCTTTGTCTGTTCAAATTTGTATTTAATTTCTGCTTAGGTTATGGCCTTCCTCCTATCAAGCAGAGCTGGAGTTCAGAAAATACACTAAGAGGATAATTAGCCATATGCTTCTCATCCCTTTAATATCTGCCAGAGTTCTTTTGTTCTTCTGTTGCTTTTCTGGATTCTAACTCAGATTCTTGGCTCTCTGCTCATAGCCAGAATCATTAAATGCCCCCATTTTCAGAGGATCAGTTTCTTTCTCTGGAGTTCTTTCTTTAATAAACCTTAGTAATTTTTTCTCATGCTGCCTCTTAATTGCATTCAAACAGATGATTTATGTATTTTGTTCAGCTTTTTTTTTTTTTTGCACTAGGTGTGTGTACCTACACATTGTATACACTACATTGTATACACAAAAATCTATTTTATCATATTGTATGGTAATCTACCTACATGCATTCATTTCTTTGAAGAAGTCATGAACTTCTTGAGGGCAGAAACTGTCACTGAATATTTTATCATATACATGACTCACAGTAGATTAGATATTTTACATATTTGGGGATGAATTATAGCACAGATTCCCTTGGGAATACAATAAATCATGTGAGCTTCAACCAGAAAAAATTCACATGCAAACATATCCTCAAATACTTCGCTACAACTGTTGCTGGTTTAACAACCCCTCAGTTTTGTTCATAGGCTTTAAGAGATCACATATTAAAAACCTGACAAATAAGTCAGTCACTTCCCTAGTTTCTATTATCACAGTGTCAGAGACCTATATTACTATGCAGAAGCATTATGTTTCTACAGCTATTATTTAAAAATGAAAATCCAGTGGCTGGTAAGATGATATATTTAATGAGCATTTGTGGAATTTGGTTGCCCAACATTCATATTTCCATGCTAAAATCAGCTTAATATACTTTGGAGAAATTTTATCTTTATTCAATTTACAGTAGTTGGTAAAGCTGCCCAGTGCCACCATTACAAAAGTCAGCAAGTAGGGGCGCCTGGGTGGCTTAGTCAGTTAAGCGTCCAACTTTCGCTTAGGTCATGATCTCACGGTTCGTGGGTTCGAGCCCCGTGTCGGGCTCTGTGCTGACTGCCAGCTCAGAGCCTGGAGCCTGTTTCAGTCTGTGACTCCCTCTCTCTCTGGCCCTCCCCTGCTCACGCTGTCTCTCTCTCTCTCTCTCTCTCTCCTAGAAATAAATAAAACATTTAAAAAAAAAAAAAGTCAGCAAGTATTCTGGAGGTGCCTTCTGCCTTATGGGTCCTTTGTCCAATTAGTATGTCAAGAGGTTAGACCATAACCTTTGTTTCATCAGTTGGATCCTCTCTTGCTGAACTCTGATACTTTACCTAAATGAGGCCAGGATACAATTAATGGTTGGAGTTCATTCTAGTATCATTGCCTGGAAGAGACAGAATAACAATTCCTGTTAATAAGACTTTCTAGAGTTTCCCAGTGGAATTTCTTCTATGGCTTCTCTATATTGAAAAGTGCCCTTCGTATCTCCTTCATAAACACATTTTCTTTTTTGCTTAAATTAAAGCGTCAATCAATATGCCCAGACACACCATTAACACATTATCAGTCATTAAGTTCCATCCAACCATAATCATAATTCCTGATTATTTACTTCCTTCTAGAAGAAGCAGAAGGAATCATAGAACACGTGAAATAGGACAGGACTATCTTAACTGGTAGAGGGACAGATGAACACCAGAGAGGAGAGTCATATAGCATACCACATGAGGGCAGCAGATATTGCTGTAAATTGAAGAGACTGCCAGATTCTGTAAGCTTAGCATTTTATCCCCACAGAATTAATTTTGAGGCTGATAACATCTACATCATCATCTTTGTCATCTTCATCCTTCATATGTGAATAAGGCACAATCATTTCTGAGCAGTTTATTGTACATTCACATGATGATTCTAATTTGGGGTAATAGAAATTGTAACATCAGAGATGTTAAGACATAAATTTTACAGTCCAGCAGCCATGTAAAGATTGAGAGTCCTTGTGACCTTCTTTTCAAAACTTTAGATTCTTTATCTTTGAAACGAAAATACATAGTAGTACTCTAAAGGCTAAATGAAATAGTATGTATAATGTGCTTGTCACAGAGCCCACTGTGTGTTAAGGACTCAAAAATGCTCAGTATTACTATTTTCAAAATTTTTTCCACTTCAAAATTAAATAAAGCATTAAAATGTGAAAGACCATCCAAATCACAAATAAAGTATGTAAAATAATAAGGCTATTTTTTTTGTCTCTGAGTTCAGAATTTCACCACTATTCTTTAATATGCATGTCAGTTAATTGGCCATCTTCAGCACATGAGGAGAAGCAGCAAAATTGTATTAAAGAATAGAATATTGTCCCATGAGAATTATGCTATTATTCTCATGTGGGAAATCACCTGAGAGAAATGAATCTTTATGAGAGACATTGGTCTTTACATCTTTACTCTAAATATCCTCTCGGGAAAAGACATTATTGAGTGTTACTGAATATATCTGGAAATCCCTGCAAATGAAATCTAAGCCTTCTAGGATAACTCTATGTTCGTGGAAATATGAAACAAGCCAGAACAGTCTTACTTGGAATGAATGGTTTTTGAATGCTTGAGAGGCCACAAAATATAAAAGGATTTCTTCATATAAGGAAGGAGATGTGTTTAGTGCATGAAAACACCATACATTCAATTTACTGTAAAGAAGAAAAATTTAAAGACGCTAACCTTATGATTTGAATTGACTTTATTTATTCATTTCAAAGAAGCCATTCAAAAAGTAATAGGCCCTTGTAATGAAAATAGGAAAATGGCATGAATAGGTGAGGCGTAGATTGTGGGTAAGGGAAAAGGAAAACATAGGCTTTGAGTTTTTGAAAAATGAGTAATATATTCATGAAATTCTAGAGGTCAGAAGTCCATTATTTTACTTTACGAGACGAAGAAATGAGTAATCAGAGAGGTTCATGACATTTCCAAGTCCATACTACTAGAGACAAAACTAAGTCCATACTTTCTTATTTGTGTATTATTAGTTTCCATCTTTCAACAGCACTTCCTCTTTCAAACTGCTTATCTGTTAACTTTGAAAACTAGCTATAAAAACCCAATAGCTTTTTAATAGCTTATTTATGGATTTTTAAAAGCTTAGCGAATATTTGTTCAGATCTGGTCTCAAATATGATAAGACGCGCGTCACATGTCCAAATGTGTATGCTTTCAACAAATGAAAACCATTGTAATGGGAGATTCAAGTACCTTTGGAAACATATAAGCAATATTTAGGAGATCAAAAGAGTGGTCTAGCAAATTATAAAGCACAGAATTAAAAATTCCAAGGAAATCAGGAAACTGACTTACTGGTAACAGCTAATTTCCGTTGCTGCTTGAATCCATTTACTGTTTCCAGTTCTGCACAAAAGTAATAGTAGACTTACTGAAATGTCTTTGTCTAAAAATTGTCTGCAGTTTCCCACTAATGAGGCCCGAAAATATATACTAGGTGAATTAAAGAATAAAGATAGATTTCTCATACCACCTCCAGAGTCTAAGTCACCATGATTTTTCATCTGACGCTCTGGTTCCCCTTCCTCTCTCCCCCTATCATCCTCCTTTAGCTACTTATCATTAGTAATCCATTTTGACTGTCTTTTTTTTTTTTTTTGGTAAAAACATTTAAAGGCTGCTGCTGTTTTTCAGAGATGTATTAGTGTGCCTACTACCTTGAACGTTGTATCATGTGCTCGATAAACTGCTAGTTTGGAGTCTGATTAGTATTTGCTTAAGGAGAACTCCATCCTCATAGGCTCCTATATATTTTGTGAGGAAATTGAGAAGGCAACGTGGTTTGACTACCTCATGTAATCTATCTGATTACACAATTATCAACTCTTTGGGTTTTTGATGCTGTTAAATTTATTTCCTTTGATCATCTACTGGCAGCTAGACTGAAGGACATTTTTAATTAAGATAATATTTTTGAGGAAACACAGAAAATAAGAAAGCATAAATGGGATTTGACTGCTGTTGCTCATTCTTTAGTTAGATAATGCTGTTGCTCAATCTTTAGGTAGATAATCAAATACCTCTATTTGTCTGTAAAAATTCAGCAGTCAGAATGTTTTAGTTTCTTGTGGCTGCTATATCAAATTATCACAAGTTGAGTGACTTAAAGCAGCAGAAATGTATTCTTTCATAGTTCTTGAGGCCAAAAATCCAAATTCAAGGTGTAAGCAGGGCTCTCTTCCCTATGGGGAGAATCTGTTTCTGAGTCCTTCCAGCTTCTGGTGGCTGTTGGCTTTTGACCTTTTCTGGCCTATTTGCTGCTCTACTCATTTTTCACATCTGTCTGCTCTTCTCTGTGTATCTGATATTCTTGTGTCTTATAAGGATACATGTGATAGTATTTAGGGCCTACTCAGATTATATAAACTAATCTCCTCATGTCAAGATTTGTAACTTAAATACATCTGCAGAAGGTTACTATAAGATAGTTACTATAAGATAATAGTCACAGATTTTAGAAAATTAGGTCTGGTAACTTTGAAGACTGCTGTTCATCTCACTACATAGAATTACAAGGTATTATATCAGAAGCCTACTAGAACCCCTTCCTGTATGAATATTTGCAGTGGCCTCCCAAAGAGGTGACTTGTTAAGAGTTTAAGCTATTTCATGGAATTGCTGTGTTGGCATTTATTTTGTTGGCCAAGTGACCTGTGAGGGCCTTAAATTAACACCAGCTCCCTCATACAAGTACTTTCCCTAGATAATAGCCTGCAGAGTCACAAGCACATGTACCTTCCTGATATGAAATCCCCAACAGCTCTTGTGATCAACCATCTGACAGAGCTTTCTCCTTGTGCATGCTGTAAGACCTCATGGAGCTTAGCAAAATACTACTCTTTTGATTTGAATTGAACAGTCTGGAGTTAATATGGAAACTCTCAAGCACTCTACCCATAGACCCTAATAAAGTTATATGTCCCAGATCTATTGCTTTCTCGATCTGCATTCTGTTTTGACCTCCCTGTATGGTCTCTCCAGGTGTATTTTCTCCAGGACCTATGAGTAATAAGCTTATTTATTTCAACTTCACTTGTAGTCTTTTATTGAATCATGGCTCACCACTGCACCATCTGTATTCTATTTAACAACTATTAATTTAACAAAGTCATAACGTGGCCTCTGAAATTTCTGTATGAGATTTTCAGGAACAGGGTACTTAGTACCTTCCTGAAAAGTTGCTCTGTTCATTTTTACTGTTAAAAAAATAAATGTGGGGCACCTAGGTGATTCATTGAGTTAAGCATCTGCCTCTTGGTTTTGGTTCAGATCATGATCTCACAGTTTTGGGTTCAAGCCCCACATTAGGTTCCATGTTGATAGCACAGAGCCTGCTTGGGATTTTCTCTCTCCTTCCTCTCTCTGTCCCCCACCCCCCATTCATGCCTGCGTGTGCTCTCGCTCTCTCTCCCAAGTAAATAAATAAACTTTAAAAATAAAATAAACAAACAGGGGTGCCTGGGTGGCTCAGTCGGTTGAGCGTCCGACTTTGGCTTAGGTCATGATCTCACGGTTTGTGGGTTCGAGCCCTGCGTCGGGCTCTGTGCTGCCAGCTCAGAGCCTGGAGCCTGTCTTCAGATTCTGTGACTCCCTCTCTCTCTGACCCTCCCCTGCTCACGCTGTCTCTCTCAAAAATAAATAAAACATTCAAAATATAAACAGATCCTTAGCAATGAGATGGTCTGCTTTGAGTCTTCCTACTAGTTCAGCAATAATCATGAATAATCTTCACCATGTATCTTCTAGTACCAAATCCAGCATTCCATTTAGTTAGGGCTAGGGGAACACAAGGAGCCTAGTACCACATGAAGATACAGTCTAGAAAGTATCTGAAAAAGTCCTAAAAGCCAATATGGCAAGTAAGTCTACCCTGACTACTCTGTGTTGGGTCAAGAAATGTGGCTGGGTTTCTGCCTTGGTTTCTTTAACTGGGACTAAAGTTGAACCTAAACCCAGCTTACTTTGATGAAATCTTCATAACTCTTTTGACCTTGTAATTTTAATATTTCTTCAAGAAATTGAATCTTATTTCCCATATATAATTTTCCTATATGCTTCTTAGCTACTAACTTGGATCTTGGTTTGAATAGACAAATCAGTTGAAAATACACACTTCTGCTGTGTTGCATGTTTAAACTATTGGATTGACCACTTTCAGTACCAGATTTATCCTGGAAGAAAGATGAATTAACATTCTACCCTTTTTTCATACCAGGAGCCAACCCTCCTCAGCCTTAGTCCATTTATTTACAGTACTACAAGTTATTTAATATTTGCAGTACTTTGAGGTAGGTACTGCCATTATTTCCATTTACAGAAGACACTTGGGAGCACAGTGATGTATGGAAGTCCATCTCTGAAATATGTTCTCATTTCTTCTTTTTTCTAGGTTTGACAACAACTTAACAGCTCTTCATCTTATGATGTTTTCTGTGGCTTTCCTTCCTTCTTTCTTTCCCCTCCCTTCTCATCTCATCCCCTCCTCTCTATTTCCTGCTCCACCTCTCCTCTTTACTGCCTCCTTTCTCCCTTCTGTCATTTCGTTACCCACAACACAAATTACCATTCTGTCTGACATTCTCTGTCTTTTGCTTTTGCCTCAGTCTCTCCCTCTGTCTCTCTTTCCTTGCGTCCCCTAAAAAGGATTTGTCTCTAAGTCTGATGTCTCCAGTCTGTCTGAACAAAGAACCAAATTCTGTCCCAGATTTTCTTCTATCTCTATCATTTATTAAGGGTCCAAACAGGGCCACCTTAACTTCCCTTTGGGAAAGTATAACATTTAATGACCATTCTTTTTTCTGCTATTTTTCAGACACTGATGGCATGGTCTAGTCTCTTTCTAGAAGTATAATAGCATCGTAGCACTGTAGATGATGCTACACTTTTACTGTAGATGATGATAGCACTTTTACTTCCCTTATTGTGATCCAGGTTCAACAGCCCCTTTGTTCTTACTATAACAGGACAAACTCAGATGTTTGAAATATTCCCACTCTTAGAGTCTTTACATTTGCTGCTGCTTGTACATACACTGCTTTTTATCATGCTTAAATTTTCATGGCTTATGTATACTTTTAGAAGTGCATCCTTCCACTCTGTGCTCAATGCCACTGTATCGGGGGCCTTCCATGACAGCCTTATTGAAAATACAATGCTCTAGCATACTCTCTGCCCAGAGTTTTCTTTATTTTCCTTCACAACACTTATCACCACCTAATGACGAGCTGTTCTCTTTTGTTTTGTTTTCCATCCTCTCTATGAGAATAAGGACCATGTCTGTTTTATATTCTGCTGGATCCCCAGATCCTGGAATGATGATGGCACATGTTAGGTGCATATTTGTCCAATGAATAAATGAAAATATAATAAGCTTTTTTGAAAGCTATTGTTTGAGATTGGAGTGATTGTATATATATATATACATGTAAATACACATGTATATATATACATGTAAACACACACACACACACACACATATATATACAGTTTTTTTGAGAAGCACAGAAAATGACAGGTGAGCTTGTGGTGGTGTTAGCACTCTTCCATGCCTCTACCATGACAGCTGCACAGGAGTCTGTGGCTTGTGTTCCTAGGGGACTGGTGATCACTCAGAGCCATTTATTAGATTTCCTTGGAGTAGTGGGTAAATTATAATGTGTTATATAGGAAAATGCCTTGCCCTGATAATTTAATATATTCAAAGACAATTTTTCAAGATTATTCGTCTGTTATATATGGTATACATATTATGTACACATGCATATTAGAGAGCGATTTAAAAAAAATAACATCTAGAAACCACTTGCCATAGCACATAGTCCCTGGAACTCGGTAAAGATGACTTCCAGGGCTGCCCTTGGGGTCCTCCCCTCTCTGTGCACCCCACTCACCTTGCCCAGATGATCTGTCACAGAAGAACTTACCATCAGAAAGAACCCAGTTGAGACTCGTAAGCTCCCACCACCAAGGTAATTGGGGCGTCTGTGCCTGTGTTTGTTTGTAAGCCTGGCTTGTTACAATCTGTACACATGTTTTTCAGCAGATGTTTGACATCATTTTTCTCCCAGCACAGACGGTATCTACCTTGATTTGTGGTGAGATGTAGCTTTGGGCTGGGAACTGCCATTCCAATCAGTGCTGCAAGAAGCAGTTTCCCCGCAGCCTCATGCTGCTACTCCTAAAGGGTGATTCAAATCCTTACGCTGTACGTGGGAGGGAACATGACAGTTTAATTTAAATACTTCTGCCAATGCACTTGGTTCTGAAAGACACGTTCTCTGACGTGCACTCATGTGCCTGTGCTGTCACTCTACCTGTGCAGTCTCACCTGCAGACTGACAGACAGGGGACGAGATGGGTCTGTGTTCTAAGTCAACATGCTGTATCACCAGAATAGTGGGAAAGAGGTTGACTTCTGGAAGCAGGCCGTGTTCAGATGCTGACTCCACAACTACAGCTATGTGGCCATATACCATCAACTTAACCTCTAAGAACTTCATCTGTAAAATTCAGATGACCCATAGCAGTACCCATTTCCTCGAATCATTGTAAGGATTAAATTGTCTCTCTCAAGTGAAACACTTAGAACACTCCCTAGAATTTAGGAAGTTTTAGTAAGTATAAATGATTGTTATCAGGCATAGAAGTTTAAGTGGAGCAGTAGTTCAGAGAGCAAGCAAAAAAGATCATTTAGAAACCTGGAATGCCTAGTGCAGACAGACATGTAAATAACATTAATGCAGAGCAAGATGGTATCAGAAACCAAATATACAGGGGCGCCTGGGTGGCTTAGTCAGTTAAGTGTCCGACTTTCGCTTAGGTCATGATCTCGCGGTTCGAGGGTTCGAGCCCTGCGTCAGGCTCTGTGCTGACTGCCAGCTCAGAGCCTGGGGCCTATTTCAGAGTCTGTATCTCCCTCTCTCTCTCTGACCCTCCCCTGCTCACGCTGTCTCTCTCTCTCTCTCCTAGAAATAAAATAAAAATATTAAAAAAAAAAAAAAAGAAACCAAATGTACGTAAGCAAAGGCATGGCCTCCAAGGAGAAGGAATAATTCATTGGAGGGTGATGATATAAGTGATTAATGTTTCATAGAGAAGAAGCTCATTTCATTGAGACCTAGAAATAGAGTCAGATTTAAATAGAAGGAAACAGTAGTTGACATTCTAATAAAAGACTGAGATGTTGTTAAAACTCTCTTTCTTAATATGGGAAACTCTGAGTTTAGAGCTTTTGTTCCATTTGAAGGGTCGTTTGGGCTTATAAGTGAGGAAATTGTATTCACGTACAGCCATGGTCACAGTGAACTAAGGACGGAGAGAGGAAATAGCATTTGTCCAACAATTACTACACACTGATAGTGCCAAGCAATTAGTTTTTAACTCTACCATAAGCTTCCAGGAGGGAAAGTAGCTGTATCCATTGCATAGATGAGAAACAGAAACTCAGGGTGATTAAATAAACCAAACTTCCCCTAGCTGGTAGAATCCGGATTGTAAACCCAGATTTACATTGTTATACATTCTGTTTTCTTTCTACATGGTCACACTACCTGCTATTAGATGCTAAGAGCCATCCTTTCTGCATGGATGTACATTCCAGATTCCCTCTTATTAACTGGTTCTGCGTGACACATCTTTTTTCATTTCACAGCATACAGAGGACATAGTGATATTCGTGGGGCATACTGAGAAAACCCGATGAGGCTACTCCCAGTCTCTGGCTTCCATAAGCCCTGCCTGGTATGAGGAAATGTGTAGCAAAGATCACTTTTGACCTTTCTGCAGGTGCATGTTATAATTCTGGGGTACAGGAGGACAAGGCATTCAGTTGAGTACCTTTGTCACTTCTGCCCCTGTGACTTCCCCGGGGTTTCACTCAACCAAAGGAAGACGGGTGGCACTAGAAGCTCAGTGGCCCACAAATCCAAGAGCCCTGCCGTGAGCCCTGCTTAGGAAGCTACCCGCAATTGTCCTTTGCCACATGAGTGACAGCTCGATGCAGAATGCATTTCAGAAAACGAGCATACTCTGCAACACCATTCTACAATTTGTGCCATGAGGACCATATGTATTTATATCACACCAGTGGTAATGTTTAAAAGAAAAACCTTTTAAGTCAGTTTTCACATTATTCCAAATGATGGAAAAAGCTCATTTTGTTTCTCTCTTAGGGCTAGGAAGGCAGTCTTGTTATTCCTCACCAGTCGTCAGAAGGATCTGGTGTTTCTGCACTTGTGGCGAGCATCCTTTGGGATGTGCAGAGAGTCTGGGACACATCTGCTGTGATCAACAATCCTTGTGTAACTAGACTCACAATGGTGTGCCTTTCTCCTTCCTGGCTGAGCAGACTGAGCATCCCTTCCACGTTTGGGTATATTTATAATCCTGTATCCACTTGTGTTTGGGATTTATTTCATGATCTGCTCACTAAAGCTGTTGACTTCATCAGGTCTGTTCTGTGGGAACAACCCCTTTCTTCAAATCTAATGATTAGTCTTTGACACTTACCTGTACTGCAAATGAAAATTTATGTTTTAGACCTTCTTTCATCCAAGTCTTGGAGTCTCGTTCTGTTACATGACTTTCAGACATACACAGACACATGCTGACATAAACACGTCCATGCCTATCAAGTTGCTTTGAGATACAGCCTAGACAGAGCTCCCCATCTCCTGATTACCTGGGTGAGCAGCACTGGAAGAAGCAGGGTGGATTCCCTATATACTCTCTCTCTCTCTCTCTCTCTCTCTCTCTCTCTCTCTTTCTATCACGTTTATATATAATCAGTTTTGCTTTTGAGACAAAAATGAGACTCAGAAAAGTTAGCAAATTCGGTAAAGGTAAGGACAAAGAAGACAAGAACCATTTCAGTTTTGGCAGCTGGGTAGAAAATGTGGGAGGAAAGTGGGTGGATTCCCTATATATCACAGCTTCTGACTCAAAAAAGAAAAGATAATTTAACTTTTATACAACATGTTAAAATTTGTACAGTGTTCCTTATATCCTACTATCTCTCTCTTTTTTGAGCAAGAAAAAGTTTTGTATCCATATCTAGGGGTTTCAAGAAGAGTCCTTTCTCCACTCTACTCACTCTGTACCCACCAATGCTACAGTCTTTTTAAGAGACCAAAATTCTAGAAGCACTAGTGTTTCATGCATTATCATAAGCTTCCAGGAAGGGGTGTTATTGTCTAAGCTAAGAGAATTCAATTACTAAGATTGTTGTATGGCAAATTCAAGTTACAGAAAATGTTGAGAGGGCTTTCTAGTGACAGCTGAGGGATGGTAAGGGACTGAGGATCCAAAGGGATTATAAAAGTGCAGTTCATTAGGACTTTGAATGGGGAAAGTAGAGGAAATTCTTTGGTATTCTTATCAAGAAAATTGACAATGGGCTAAATGTAATATTTGTATTAATGAGAGACACGTAAAAAAGATTAACTAGTGCTATTATAGTCTTACATATTAGTGTACAGAATTATAAATAATATTTCAATATCAAGAATTGACTAATGATATGGTAAGTGGCAGAATTCTAGCATAGAGGAAAGAAATACTAACCTTGTTTGAAGGCTACCACTCCCCTTCCGAATGAGAAGGAAGAGTAAGAAAGAGGTTTACAGGACATAAGCCATTGCTGTCCGCATCCTATGCATCCCAGGAGGCTCTATGGAATATCAAAGTCAGGTGTAGGGAGGGGGGAAAGATTCGTTATTATCAGCTACTTTTGGCTAGAAGGCTAAAAACTGCTAGCTTTTAGTTTTCTTGGAGAAAGTCTCTCCTATCACTCAATTCCTCATCACCTAGGGAATAGAAAAGTAGTCTTTTGGGAATATATTTTGTGGTTTACTGTTCTCACATCACACACAAAACACACACACACACACACACACACACTCACACACCACACCACACACACATACAGATACCCTGTTTGATCACATAGACCTCTATAGATTGCCTTCTATTTCTAAAGAGAGAGTTTCCAATACTTAGATCCTCTAACCTCTAACCTGGATTCCAGGTGAGAGAAAAAGGGACTTCATATCCACTTAACCTTAGATCAGTTAGAACTGGGGAGAATATATAAAGAGGTAGATGCTATTTCTAATTATAAGGCATCTTCCACTTTAAAGGTCGTAGACATGTGACCCTCCTACCCCAGGCTCAACATCAAGAGATGAGAGGAATTCAGAACCTTCAGAAGACCTAGAAGGAACCCCAGTCTCTCTTTCTCTAAATGTTTAAATCTCCATAAATTTTGCAGTCCCTTTTATTCTGTGGTTTTCTCTCCTAGCATAAATTTCATGGCCAGTCACCAGTCATTACAATTGCTTAGTTTTTGCATTCATCTTCAATTCCCTGATTCTTTTTCATTTATTAATATTTTTTGACAAGAGAAACATTTTGGCTAAACCCAACTCTTCCCATCCCCAGTGCTATGCCCATGCACTTGACTGTGCCTGGAACAAAACTTCTAGATCATACTGCTTGGTCCCACTTTAAACTCATGACCACATACTTTTTTAATATTTTTTATTTATTTCTAGGACAGAGAGAGAGACAGCGTGAGCAGGGGAGGGTCAGAGAGAGAGGGAGTCACAGACTGAAACAGGCTCCAGGCTCTGAGCTGGCAGTCAGCAAAGAGCCTGATGTGGGGCTCGAACCCACGAACCGCGAGATCATGACCTAAGTGAAAGTCGGACGCTTAACCGACTAAGCCACCCAGGCGCCCCTTTGACCACACACTTTTAAGTGTGCCCTGAAAGGTACTCAGCAGCCATACCATATACTGTTCGTGACTCACTCTCTTTCTTACCTCTGTTCTCTGTGTATGACTTTGCTTCTGACTTCACTGAGAAAATTGAAGCAATCAGAAGATAATTTTCCACCCACATCCACCCTACCTATGGACTCAACCAAAATATGACTGTTGTTTCTGTAGTTGAGCTATCCGCATCCCTAACTAAAAATCAATACCTATTTGCTCATGAGATTCTATCCCCTTCTGCCTACTCAAAAGGTATCAAGCAATTATGCCCTCTGTTTCCAGTGTAGGAGATCTTTTCCTCTGTGCTGGACCATTTCTATCAGTAGTCAAATATGGTGCTATTTTTCCCCCTTTGAAGAAAAAAATCTTAGGGTTATTTCCCTCACCATTTTTTAAAATTTAAGTAATCTCTGCACCCCATGTGGGACTCGAACCCACGATCCTGAAATGAAGAGTTGCATGCCCTTCCAGCTGAGCCAGCCAGGCACTCCTCCCCTATAAGTTCTATATACTATTTCTTCTCTTCCCTTTACAGTCTATGTCCTTAAAACCATTGTCAATTCTCTTGCTTCTGATTTTTCTTCTTTTCTCTCTTAAATTTTCTGCCGCAGGCTTTCCATCCCCTTCAATGATAATGTCCTTGTCAAGATCTTGGTGATACTAAAGCCAATGGATTCTTCTCAGTCTTCACACTTAGATAGGCACTTGCTACTCTAAGCGCGGTTGTCTCCCTGCTCCTTGACACAGCCTCATCATTTAGCTTTCAGAACGTTATTTTCTTTGCTTTCCTCCTATCTCACTTGTTACTCCTTTTCAGCCTTCCTTTGCAGGTTCATCCTCTTTTTCTGAACCCCTTACAGTTGTTTTGTCCCAGAGTGCCGCCGCCCTTTAGCCCTGTTGTTTTCTTCCTATCTCCTCCTTTGGTGATCCCATCTGGTCTCCAATCTAGTGCCACAGTTGGCCAGATTTATACCTCCAGACCAGACCAATGTCCTGAACTCCAGGCTGATAAGTATAATTGCCTGCTCAACATCACCAGTTGGATGTATAATGGACATCTCAAACTTCATGTTTCTAAAACTGAAATTCTGATCTTCCTCCCAAATTCCTCCCAAATTGTGTACACACACACACACACACACACACACACAACTATGTGGGTGTGGTCTATTTACTTTTTATGTCATTTCTCTATAATGTGGGCATCATAATAGCAGAGGTTTTATGTTCTTTTTTAGTGATATATCTTGATTTTCCAGAATAACGTTGGGCTTACATTAAGGGCTCAATAAATATCTGTGGAATAAATGATTGAATGGGTGATTGGGCTGGCTATTTTTAGCTTGTTCTGCATAGTCTTAGAGGATGTAGAGAGAGGATATAATATTTGTCATCTAAATGGACTAGATTGGAGTCCCTCTCCTGCCATTTTTAATAGTGTGAACGTGGGTAAGTTATTTAAGAAAATCAGCATAATCGCCCCGCATTGGGTTCTATGCTGATAGCTCAGAGCCTGGAGCCTGTTTCAGATTTTGTGTCTCCCTCTTTCTTTCTGCCTCTCCCCCACTTGCACTCTGTCTCTCTCTGTCTCAAAAGTAAACAAGCATTACACAAAAAAAAGAAACTCGGCATAATAGTATATACATCTCAGGCTTGTTCTAAGAAAGGAAAAAGAAATAAGTCAAGTACTTTCATAGTGCCTGATACATAATAAGTACTCAATAAATGTTGGCAATTACTATGTACTTTGTAAATAGTAGCTCCTTTCATTTTGCATGTCTTTCTGGCTTCAGAGAGAAGTAGATAGATAGTGACTGTGTTCCTTTGAGTCAGCATTTCTGAGGCATCTGGGACTAAGAACAGCTTCTTATCAGATTGTGTCATAGTGCACCTGAATTTAATGGGTGGGTACATTGTTTGCACAGAAAAAGAAAAGGCATTTGTCTCTGTGTGATATTTGTGTCTGATTAGCAACAACAATTGCTTCTCCATTTTCAAGCAGTGTATATTAGATGAAAATGAGATTGAGTTTTCTTTCTCTGACAGACTGAGTACAAGCCTTTTAAAGGTAAGAGCAAAATACTCCTACACAGGACATGAGTTCCATTTCTTTTAGATAGGCTGTTATAATACAAAGAACGTCAAGCAGCTCCAGTAAACAAAGAGTTTCTTACAATGGCATGGGATGGATAGACAAAAGTTAAGAAAAGTGTTCCAGGTTGGTTGGGCTAGACGTTCAAAATGGAAAACGGGCCAAATTGAGGGACACTCTGGTAGGATTTCAGCTGGATTTTTTTAAAGTAGGCTCCATGCCCAGGCTCAGGTCATGATCTCATGGTTTGTGGGTTCGAGCCCCACATCTGGCTCTCTGACATTCGCAAGGAGCCTGCTTTGGATCTTCTGCCTCCCTCTCTCTCTGCCCCTCCCCCACTTGCTCTCACTCTCTATCTCTCAAAAAATTAATAAACACAAAAAAAGTTTTTTTAAAGCAGTCTCCATGTCCAATGTGGGGCTTGACTCACGACCCTGAGATCAAGAGTCACATGTTCTATTGACTAAGCCAGCCAAGCGTCCCCTCCCTCTGGTGGGATTCAAATAGAAACAGTACTACTTCTAAGGCCTCTCAATCTCTCTCTCTTTTAAAATTTCTAATTCCTAGAGATTAGTTGAAAAAAATAACAGAATTTTTTTTTTGAAAATTACACAAACAAAAAATCTCACTAAAATCTTGAGTTTGGATCATGTTACTCTATGGAAACAGATTACAAATGCAATGAGAATCTGATGGAGATCCATATATATTTCTCTGAGTTTGGCAAAGACAGTTTGGTAAGAAAAATGACTGACTACAGAGAACGGGAAAAAAAAAAACTATACAATTAAAGACTGTGTCCCTAGAATGAAAATAAAGAAATAAATTGAAAAGCAAAACCAAATAAAAACAAAAAGGATTTAAAGGAAAGAAAGATATGTTCTTTCATGGTACCATAATATATTAGAATGTAAAGGGATCTGTTGAATCATTATTTTTTCACCATAATTTTAAGTGAGGAAGTTGAACATCAGTTTTAAATGTCGTCCATTGTCACATGAGGGGTGTGCTAAGCACCAATATCCCAGGACTTCGTGCTCAGCACATTGTTCTCCACTCATGCCTTCTTCCCTGGTGTATCTTAAGAGAGATGGGGATGCTGGCTTACTGACTTCTGAAACAGACAAAAAATGACTCAAAGAGAAAAGTGCTCTTGAGTGTGGACAAGCTCCTTAAGCATTGGTCATGAAACATCAATGTTAAAGCTTAAAAAGAAGATAATTCTATTCAGGAGGATTTTTGCCAAAGCTAGACTGGAATCCCAGCCCTTAGAAGTATGGCAGTGTCAGATGGCAGGACACTTACCATGAAATGGAAAGTAAGTATCTAGCTCAGATGATTCATGACATGATTCATGCAGAATCACTTAACCTTGTGCCTGATACATAAGAGGTGCTCAACAGATACTCCATGACCTTCACTTATGTGCTCTTTCAACTACAACATAGCTTGTCTCTCACTAAGGGCCTCACCTGAGAGCTCAAGGCCAAGCCAGGTGAAAATCATATTTACATTTATATCATTCAGACTCTTGGAAGGAAACAGATGGAGTAATGCTTGGATAATGTATTATTGGGGTGCCTGAGTGTCTCAGTTGGTTAAGTGACCAACTCTTGATCTCAGCTCAGGTTGTGATCTCACAGTTCATGAGTTGAAGCCCTCATCTGGACTTTAACTGCGGAGCCTGCTTGGAGTTCTCTCTCTCTCTCTGTCTTTCTCTCCCCCTCTCTTACCCTCCCCCTCTCATTTTCTTCCTCTCTCTCTCTCTCTCTCTCAAGATAAACAAATAAACATTTTTTAAAATATTAAGAAACAGCATGGAATTGTTACTGGCTGTAGGCCTGAAGGGGCAAATGGAATGAACAGTTACTGTAATCCAGAGAAAGAAGAGTTACAGCAATAAAGTAGACCTGGGTAAAAAAAAAGATGTACTTTATTATTTTTTAATTAAACTTTTTGCTTTGAGATAATGCAGATATACATGCAGTTGTAAATAATACATAGAAGTCTCGTGCGACCTTTACCAAGTTCCCCCCAATGGTAACATCTTGTAAAACTAGTACAATATCACCACCAGGGTATTGACGTTGATACCTTGGAGATAAAGGATATTTCCATTGCTATAAGGAACCCTCATGTTGACTTTAATAGCTATACTCCTTTTTTTTTTCCATCCCCTCAGTGTACTTAACCACAGGAAGCCACCAATTTGTTCTGTAATTTATATAATTCCATAATTTCAAGAATGTTATCTAACTGGAACTTTGCAGCCTGAAAACTTTTGGGGTTGACATTTTTTACTAAGTAATTCTCCAGAAATTTATGTAGATAGTTGGGTGTATCAATATTCTGTTTTATTGCTGAGTAGTATTCTGTGATATGGATATATCAAAGTTTGTTCACCCATCCAGGTGTTGAAAGACATTTCCATCTTTCTAGTTTTTGACTATTATGGATAAAGCCAAATAACATTCATGCATAAGTTTTTGTGTGAACGTAATTTATTGTGTCTCTGAGATAAATGTCTAGGAGTGCAATTGCTGGGTTATAAGGTAGTTACATGTTTAGTTTTTAAAGAGACTATAAATCTGTTTTTCAGAGTGGCTGCACCATTTTTCATGTTCCCTCCAATATATGAGTGATCCAGTTTATCCATTTCCTTACCAGCATTTGGTGTTGTCACTATTTTCATTTAATTTTAGCCATTCTTATAGGTGTGTATTGATATGTCATTGTAGTTTTACTATGTATTCCTCTAGTACCTAATGATGTTGAACATCTGTTAATGTGCTTATCTGTCATCTTTACTTCCTCTTCATGAACTGTCTCTCCATGTACATTTGCCTGTTTTTTAATTAGATTGTGTTTTTTGGTTGTTTAAGGGAATCTCTGTATGTTTGTACAGTAAATCCCATGTCAACTGGAACCAGATTGATTTCATTTCATTGCTGTATAAGGTACCATCCCAAAATCTGAGTATTTTTTACCTGGGGGGTCCTTCTTATTTTTATCTGGGGGGGGTCCTTATCCTCTTATTTTCTGAATGCTCAACTTGGCATTTCTGATAGTTGTAATATGAATCAAGCTCTATTCAATGCCAAGGGAGTACTGGCACAATTTGCAGAAAGGGAGGTGTTCCTAGAAATGAAGCACCTGGGAAATTAGAACTCTTTTTTAATTTAGTACTTCAGTGAGAGTCTTACAAATGGAATATGAATTTCAAAATGTCCCTCCTGAAAGAAAAGAATGTTCCTTGCTGTTGTTTAAGTCTATTTCGAATGTTGCTTACTCTTTTTTGATTGAGAAAGATGGAAAGAGCCTGTCAAATCTCCCAATTAGTTTTCCATTTTATTTTACATTCCATTAAGGAAAGACATGGAGTAATGCTTCCAGTGAAACATGTGCTTAATCATGCAGGGCTATTGCCTAATTTCTGTGATTCTCTGAGAAAGCTGTTTAGGGACTTAATTATATGCAAGTTTATTTTTGTAGGTGCCACGGAGAGTATTGGGCATTTAAAAGGAGGTCATGGCTTTTTATGTATAAATATACAGACCTTCCTTGATTTACATTAGGGTTATGTCCTGATAAATCAATCGTAAGTTCAGAATACCGTAAACTAAAATGCATTTAATACATCTTAATCTATCAAACATTGCAGCTGAGCCAAGACTACCTGAAATGTGCTTAGAACACTTCCATTAGTCAGCAGTTGGGCAAAATCATCTAACACAAAGCCTTATTTTATTTATTTTTCTTCACAAAGCCTATGATAATAAAGTATTGAATGTCTCATGTAATTTGTTCAATACCATACTGAAAATGAAAACCAGACTGGCTGTATGGGTACAGAATGGTTGTGAGTGCCTCGATGATTTACCCTGCTAATCATCTCACTGGCTGGGTGCTGCAGGTACTGCCCTGCCCAGCATCAAGAGAGAGTGTCAGACTGCATATCACCATCCCGGGAAAAGATAAAAATTCAAAATTATAAGTTCAGCTTCCACTGAATGTGTATCACGTTTGCACTTTTGCCAAGTCGAAAAATCCTAAGTCAAACCATCATTAAGTTGGGGATCATCTGTATTTTATAAAAGGAGCCCCAGGAGAAGGTGAGGATGATTTCTCTTATTTCACTAAAAGGAAAATATCACTGAAAGAGATTTTGTGACCTATCTGCTCAATCCTTCCTTAGTACAGGTGATTCCATTATTATTCTAAATCATAAAAACGGGGAGAATGAGGAAGTTTTCCTGACCAAAGACTTTAGTGATTGTAACTTGCCTACAGGGTGAAACCAATGCTCCCTATCAGGTGATGCGGAGACTGTCATTTGAGCCCATCCTGCCTTTTAGGTGTCCACTCAGACTGCATTTCTGTGTGTCCCATGTGAGCACACGGTCACACTATCCACACTTCTATGCATTTGGTGTCTGCCTTCTGTAGATGCTTCTCAGTAGAATTCGAAGGACCCATGGGACTATGGCCACAAGGGCAGATCTTGAAAATGTTTACTTTTTCATTCCATTAGTAAGTAAGATGGACTTTGAATACACAGATTATCTTATGTATTTAACAAATGCCTAAACTCAATCTGAAATGAGATAGAATCAGGGCACCTGGGTGGCTCAGTCAGTTAAGCATCTGGCTTCAGCTCAGGTCATGATCCCACAGTTTGTAAGTTCCAGCCACACACTGGGCTGTCTGCTGTCAGTGGAGCCTGCTTTAGATCTTCTCTCTCTGCTCCTCCCCCACTCATGCCGCTTCTCTTTCTCTCAAATAAATAAACTTTAAAAAAAGTTGCTCACTGAACTTAGCAAGCCCTTGACTGAGAAAAGTATCTTTAAAATTTTAATTTTTAAAAAGACTAGAGATAGAAGAAATCTTGGAATATAATAGCTCAAAAACAGGCAACTGCTCAAATGATGCACAAAATAAACATAAAATACAAACATCTATTTAGATGGTACATAAGTTGAGAAACAATGAAGATCAAAAGAATAAAAATCCTTCCTAAAACAATGCTTTCTACTTAATATTAGATCTAATATTAATATTAGATCTCTTAATATTAGATCTTAATATTAGCAAAGTGACAAAATCTTTTTCCAGTCCCAAATTCAGTTCCAAATTCAGGATTCAAAATCATAAGGTAACTTATTCTGTGCTTCTGTTGTCTCATTTGTAAAGTGGGAACAATAATAGTACTTAGCTAGTGTTATTATGATTGTTGAGTTAATACAGAGCAATGCCTGGTATACAGAAGCACTATGTAAGTGTTTAATATTATTAGTGTTACTGAGAATCCCTATTTTTTTAAGTGTTTATTTTTGACAGTGAGAGAGAGTGTGAGAGAGCGAGCGAGTGGGGAGGAGTGGGAGGGTGGGACACAGGATCAGAAGTGGGGTCCCTGCTGACAGCGGGAGCCCTAAGTGGGGCTTGAACCCCTGAGCCATGAGACTGTGACCTGAGCCAAAGTCAGACACTGACTGAGCTACCCAGGTACCCCAAGAATCTCTTTGATCTCTTCAGGCACAGTCATTTACCATCCCCAGAAACTCCAGATAAAACAATACATTTTTTTCCTTTTACTCTAAGTATCTCAAATGTTGCATGGTATATACCTATCTGAAATTCAGATTTAACTCTGTGTGCTGTTGTGGTAGAACCCCTCCCTAAGGAATGTGGTGGAGGCCTTCTCAGAACAAAGGAAGGCAATATGCAGGGTGGCCTAATCAACTATAACAAATGTATAACTCTGATGTGACTCTGTAGCTTGGACTGTGTCCAGTCAGACTTTATGTGTCACCATATATGGGAGACAAAGAAGTACAAATTGCATAAAAGGTTATACACTGCTGAGCTTGGGACTCAGCCTTTTCGGGGTCTTAGCCTGCTGAGCCCATGCCTGCACGAATAGAACTGCTTCCTAGAAAGAAGAGCCTCTCTGCCCATCTCTCTGTGCAAGAATCCTGCTACACTCCATCATTATTTGATAAACCTGGTAATTCTGGACTTAACTAGACCAGTTCCTCATCAGTAAAGTGGGGGAAATAGTACTGCCTTCATAGGGTAATTTTTTATTTAAAGTGCATGGTACAACATAGCTACTGCTTTTCTGTAGGTCTTTGGTCAAATTCTACCTTTTTGGCTTAATCCTGACCAACCTATCTAAAATTGTAAAAGTCCTCCCTTGACCTCATATCCCCCTTTTCGACATTGTTTTTGTTTCTCCTTAATCCTTCTATTGTCTAACATGCTATATAGTTTACTTTTATATCTGTATATTTTCTGTCTATCCCACTAGAATAGAGCTCTTTCAGGAAAGAGACTGTTGTCTGTTTTATTCACTGCTGCATCTGCATTGCCCAGAAAGTGCCTGACACTTGTAGGCATTCAAATAATTGTTGCTTGAATGAATGAATGAATGATCCTATCAACTAATCAGTGTTAGTTTTGCTGCCATAACCTTTCTATGCCACACAACACAGAATACAAAGTACTTGCTCAGTGAATGCCTTGGTCCTATGAGCTATGAAAGATTTGTGAGCAGGAGAGCAATGAGCTCATAGACCTATCATGGTAGATGTCTCTGATAGCCTAGGCATAATAGCTTGGGGGAAGAAAGTGACGCAAACCAGAATGCAGGTAAGGTAGGTCAAGGGATATGGGTGATATGATAGAAAATGTAGAACTGAAATTACCATGGGCAAAACTAGCTACAATTTTAGACATGATCAGTCAGTCATAGTCATATGGTTCCTCTTTCCTCAATCATGAACTATTCTCTAAGAGACACGATTAAAATACAAAACACGTTTTTTAGTTGAAGGAATTAAGTGTAAGTCTGAAATAAAAGATTTGAGTTCATAACTTCGACAGGCTCCAAGCCCACCCTTCTTTCTAATATAGCACAGCTTCTTAAATGCTAAGGAGCTCTGAGACAAATTTGCCTCTAGCCTTGGGCAGATTCACCAGCCTACATTCTATAGAGTGCTTATCCATAAAATGGGATAATGCCACAATCTGCCTTCTAGGGGCTATTAGAGAGATTTACTGGTCAGATTTGCTAAGTACTTTGAGGAAGGAAAGCACAGTGCTGCTTAGGCCTGAGTTGTCATTCTGCATACCCTAATACCTGAAATTTCACAGGTTCCGGTCAATTCTTTTATGCTTGTTTGACCAATGAGCAGTGAGCTCCATTCTTGCTCCTTGTCTCCTGACAAAACCATGTCTGAGAAACTCAGCATTATTTATACTGAAACTTAGCTTTTCTGTGTCCCTCCATGGCATGAATCATTGTTGTGTATACGTGATTATATATATTTATATATCCAACATACAGTAATTTCTTTGGGTTCTCAATTTGATTTATAACCTTCAGGCAGTTTTATAAATGTCTCTGTCACTTTTCTGGAATGGATAGCTTCCTTGGGACCATTCCTTATTGCTGAGATTTCCCACTGACTCAGGCCTTCCTTGTTTGCACGTGTGCCTGGCCATCTTAATGTTCAATATTTAATCAGAGTGAAATTTCTTTTATATGTAGGGCTACTAAAAATGTGCTATCCATAATTGAATGAAGAGGCAGAGAGTGAAAAGCTGACAATGCATGGTTAAGGCCATGGGAAAGCTGGCCACATCTTCGTCCTTATGAATGTTATAATTAAGTAAGAGAGAAGGGTTTTCATTTCAGGGGCATTTGCCAGGATTATTTTCTCTTTCTCTTTCTTCTTTCTTTTTAAATTTATTTTTTTTTTTCTTTAATTCAATACACAGAAATTTGGCCTCTTCTTTGGAGAGGAAAAAAATGTTAGGTCTACCTCCAAGAATAGATATTCCCATTCATTTGAAATAAATGTCGGGGAACTTAACCCTTTACATGTCCCAATTCACTGAATTATTACTAAAAAGTTGTATAGCATACAATCTGTTGTAAGGAAGGGGCTGTATTTACCCTGAATAATTTTTATGTGCATCAGATTAAACAAGCTTGGTAAACATTGTTGTTATTAGGTAACATGTATGTGGTACAAATTGTATGTCAGACAATACCCTAAGTACTTTCATTCATTAAATCATTTACTCCTCTGAACATCCATATAAGGTAGACACTTATAAATTGCTTCCATTTTACAGATGACAAAACTGTCACAGAGCTGTTAAGAAACTTTTCCAAAGTCTTGTATCTTGTAAGTGGTAGAGCTGAGGTTTGAACTCAAGCAATCTGATTCTCATTCACTGTGTTATATTGCTTATGCCATAAACATGATGTGGGAAACAAAGGCAGAAGGAAATGTAGATAAAGTTAAATTTCCTTATAACCTGCAGCCTGTAGACTTGAGGCAGGCAGAATATAACATTCTTCCAGGAATTCCCCACTGTCTTAATGCTTTGTTAGAGGGGGAGGAAAAAAACACCCTTTAGCTTGACAACAGCTAGGTCTCCAGGATCCTAGGAGTAGTCTTTAGCATATGAAAGTCTTTTCTGGAAACTTCCTCTCGACTTTACCTCCCCCAACTCCCAAGTGTAAAATCAGTCACTCCTCATAGTACCTGGGCAGCTCTTGCAGCCCACTGGCCCTGCCCCTGTGCTTTAATATAACCACCTTTTTGCACCAAAGATGTGTCAAGAATTTTCTTAGCTGTCGGCTGAGAAGCCCGGCCCTTCAAACCACATTAAACAGACACTAGCAGGTAAACTCCTTATTGTCCTACTAGATTAGTCCAAAAATATTAGGATGTATTTTAAGAAACTTTATTCCCAGGGGCTATCACCAGCTGAAATTCTGAGTTTTGGAGTAGCAAATTGCTGGTTTGATCATCTTACATTTATTTCTAAGAGAAATAAACTACAAATGAAATTAAGTCAATCTACTTGATTTGGGTTTATTTGCTTTTTATAATACAGCCATAAAATAGTTTTGCTTAGTCACTACTCTACATCAAATAATCCACTTAGCATCTTCATAACAGTGTGGAATAGAATTGTCATAATGATAGGGAAAAATCTCTGATAACATGGCTGACAGGACTTACAGGGGAATTCAAGTCCCTGCGTGAAGACTCCCCTTCTGGGTTTTTCTTCCCACCTCACTTGCCTGCGAGAACAGACTATAAACTGTCCCCTCTGCTTATGCTCAGGACTCAGACCTCTGAAGAATGATTACCTCTGAGCCTACTGGTGTAAAATAAACCCCCTGCCTTCCAAGATCTCCGAATGCCATTTGGTTCTTCTGCCACTTGGTTCTTCTGCCAGGTGACCGCGTGATCCAGACCAGTTCCCATAACAATAAAAGACTTCAAAGTAACATACACAAAGTTTAATTAACTTGCCCAAAGTCACTCACCAATTAAATGACAGAATTGGACTTTAAAACTAGGTCTTTCTGGCTCTAGGCCATGTTGCTCACAATGCATGATGTCATTAGTAGAAAACTACAAAAGCCTACATATATTTGTATGTGCAAGTGTATACATTTACATAATAGAAACTAAAACATAGAAATGTTGAAAAAAATGAAAATGTTTGTTTTCCAATTACTTTAACTAGGACCTCTGCATTCCTGTGGCTTATATTCATGGCAGCTGGTCAGGGATGAGGGAAGTAAGTGTTCTTGTAACTGCTGCATGGCTCTATTATGTCATAAAATCCTTTGTCATTTATGATTACTTTGGAAGAGAATAAACATGGAGAGTCACAAAAAATAACCATTCTGATATCCCCCTAGGGCAGCCTCTATCCGTACTGGAATATCTCTCACAATTATGTGGGTGCATTTTGCATTTTCTCTGTTAAATTTTCTTAAGTCCATACTTGCTCATTCTTAGCCATAATAATCAGTGATTGACATAGGTCTGCTTGAAATGATGTGTCTTCTTGTTTGTTCGTTTGCATTTTTCTTAAAACCTCCTTAAAAGGTTTTTAAACCTGAACCTTTTTTTCTGCTAAATATTTGAAATAAGAGCTGATGAAAATATTTTAACTCACTGTGTAGTGACTTTTTTTTCCAATCTGATGATCTTTCTTTGAATATCCATCCCCCACCTCCTACTCCCATCACCTTTTTTCCTGGGATATAATGTGTGACAGGATTCAGCTAGAGATCTTTGTGTTCATCATCCTCAGAAAATTTATTATTGATAGTCCGGTTTGCTTGGAATGTGTTACACTAAAAGGATAAAGGAATTTCACAAATGTGCTTTATTACATCAAAGGAAAGCATATTTAATAATAAAATGCTGAATGCCAGTATCTATATGTGAAACTTCAGAAGCTTCTTTGCAGGCCTAAAATAGTGATGGCCAAGTTTTCATCTCCTGTGTCTGCTCTGATCTATTGCTAATATACCATTAAAGCACAACATTGAGAGTAATTCTGTGCCATGTCTGGGCTCAGTAGGATTTCTGAGCTCAATTAGTGATGTCTGCTATGATTAGGGAATGGGGAATGGTGGCACCTAGGCCACATAGTTACCCTATTCAGGCCTAAAGCTTTCTACCCAGAGATTTCCTGTCAATGTTTTCCTTAGGATGACCTGGATAATCCTATCCTGTCATAACCTGGATCCATGACCAACAAGAGTTTTATTATTTGAGAATTCTTACCAATGTCCAACCTGCATGGATTTGGTGTAATTTAGAGTTATTTCCTCCTGTTCAGCTCTATTCAGAAGTAGATTTGCCATACAATAGCTCTTCTTATATGTGAAGGCTGTTATTAAAGAATGGCCCTGGGGATTGTCCAGAGAGGGATGGTGGCTGCAAATTGGGACATCTGCAATTGGGATGTGCATTGTGTTATATCTCCAGGCTGAGAAGCCGGTCTGTTTTCATGGAAAACAGATCTTCCTGTTTTATCACAGCAGGAATGAGAAGAGCTTTGTGAACAGAACAGAGAAGTATGACAGCACCGACTTATACAATGCAGACTCATAATGGAAAACAAATTTGACCCATTTTATAACAAAGAACCCACTCCCCTTGGTGCTTCTGTGGTCCCATTAGCTGTGAGTCTTTGGGCTCACAGAAATTAACTACACCATATTGCCTGATTGTTCTTCATCCTCCTTTTCATCCAGGCCTGCTCAAAGTGGTGAGAGTTGACAAAACCTCATTATCAGTTGGGCCCCAGATTATGTAGATGGACAGAGAGATTTGAAAAAGAACACTCAAGGAGTTTGCCAGATATAACTAATGTGTTGTTTTAACCTCATGACATGCCATGTAATACAAGGAGTGGAAAAGAGTTTGATTTTTATCCATTTGAATAGTCTTTAAATCATATGCAAAGGGGGTGGGGGTATGAAAAAAGTCTTTGAATCTGTATGATAGATGTTTCAGCTTAAAATGGAAGACAGATTTATTAATTGCCTGCCCCATGCCAGACACTGTTAACATTTTCTCTGCATTACTCTTGGGGCTGAAGAGGCCTGATAAACAATAGCCCGTCTTTGCTCCACTTGAGTTCAGAAGCAATTGCGGGACAGACAGAGGGGATCGACAGCAGGAGATGACAATGTCAGCTTTATGACTGTTGGATGCAGCTGTTGGAGAGAGTGATTTAGTTGCAATCAAGTGTACCTGCAAATAAACTCCACCTAAATGCGACTTATTCCAAACTACAGTCCATTCCATGAAGAAAAGAGATGAGAAAGTAGAATACGCAATGAAAGAAAAGATAGTGAGGGAAGGAGCCAAACTCTTCAAGCCAAGCTGTTTCATAGAAAACTTAACAATCGTTAAAGTAACTAGCCTTCATATAGGAAAAAATAAGTAAGGAAATCAGTGGTGTTATGCTAATGGCAGTCCCTCCCCACAAAAGCACGAAGAGTGGGGGTAAAAAGTGTTCCCTGCTAATGTTTTCCATTACTTTATGGTAACAATATTAAGAAATGCTTGTTAGAGGCAAAAATATCTATTTTCCAAGAGCCACATTTCCATGCATGGGTGAGATTTTCTACCTCACACCCTGGGAGAGAAAATGAAGAATGTTTCTGGCTTCTCTTTACTCCATCCTAATTTCCATTTTTTCCCCAAAGGAGGATTGATTAGTGAGTTTAAGAGCAAGCTTAGTTGAACTTCCTCTTACTTTTTCATCTGGATATGCTTGCCTTCATAGGTGTCCCTCTTGGCAAGAAACTTGAGTATGTCTGCCCTTCCTTTTGGGGATGGCTGAGGCTGTCCTCCATGCTAAGGACCAGGTAGGTTAGTCTGAACAATTCAGGGCTAAATATTTGAAAGCCCTTTATGACTGCTTATCTAAATGTACCTCCCTGGTGCTTAATCAGTAATCAAACTGACATTTTTAGCATATTAACTAGAGGGCTTAATTATCAGTCAATTCTTAAGGAAGAAAAGAAAAGAGTATTTATGTATTTACTTACCTCTTGCGCCTTAATCTGCAGCAAACTAGGGGGAGCAAAATGGCACAGATTTGAAGTCCATTCTAGAATGGTGACCTCAGTTTTAGGATTTCGACAAGGGTGACACAAAACTACCCACTTGGTCTAGTTTTTGTAGATGGCAGTGATAGTTTTTAATAGGAAGCCAGTTTCTTGGGCTTTCGTGAGAAGCAACAAGGCATTGGAGAATAAGCCGCTGCATGTAGTACTGACTGACCCAAGCAGGAGCAGATTTTACCTGAGCAAATAAAACTCAAGATTGGAATGAAGAGTAATACTTTTATTACTTGGCACAGTTATTGCAGACTAGAAGGATTCTAGTGTATAGACTTTTTGGTTTGGTCTCTTGGAATGGGAAGATGGAGCAATATATTGCTGCTTTTATTTGGTGATTCATCTGTGTCTGCAAGCTGTGGTATGACATCGAGCTTCCTCAGAGCCCTAGGACGTGGTTTCTGCCAGGTTTAGTAGACTAAACTAAATCTCCTGTCCCAAGTGCTCTACCTCTTTTATGTTATTTTTTTAAGTTTACTTATTTTGAGAGAAACAGAGAGCAAATGAGCGAGCATAAGTGGGGGAGGAATGTGGGTGGAGGTGAAGAATCCTAAGTGGGCTCTGCGTTGTTAGCTCGGGCCTAGGCAAGGGTTGATCTCATGCCTCCATCTTACGAACTGTGCGATCATGACTTGAGCCGACATCAAAAGTTGGACACTCAACCAACTGAGCCACCCAGGTACCCTCTGTTTGTTATTTTGAACAGCATTTAGAGCCAACAGAAAGAACTGGAGGGAGGTGCTAAGATCTTTGACTCACAGGCTTTGTTTTATCTCAGGATTTAAACCCTTACCAAATGTTCTCCCCTTGGCTCCAGATAGGTTAACTACATAGTCTTTGAGTATGATTTAAAATTTCATAGTTTTATTGTTGGAGGGTGGAAAATTTTATAAAAAAGAATGAAGGCCCTTATTATAAACAGCCTATTGGCTTTTTGTTTTGTTTTGTTTTAAACTTAAAAAAGCAACTTCATGTATTTTTATTCCAAGCCCAATGGCTAATAAGCCAGTAAAAGTTAGAAAAGCTTCTAGTTGGAACACTCTCTCAAAGAATCCCTTTTGCTCAGGAAATCAAGAGGGAATTGAATTGCTTGGGGGAAAGAAATTCTGCATTTCACTCTAAGTACCAGAATCAGACCAATGAGATGATAGCATGAAGTGGGGGAGGGCAAGAGTAGGTAGGACACATAGCATAATTAAGCTGAAAGAAAAGAGGTATTTCACATGAGAAAGATTGACGCATAGACTAGATAGATTTGCACAGGAAATTAGCTATTGGGAGCCAGGGTAAATACACTTGAAAGGGAAAAGAAAGCACCCAGGTTGAACTGCTTTTAATAGGGGGCTAGAAAAAGGGCAGACATTTTAATTGTCCTTAGATAAGAAAGCGTGGCAAAAACCAAAACAAATTTAACAGCAAAGGAGAGATAATAGCTCAGTGACTGTGAAATGCACCCACCAAGAGTCCTAGAGGAACCAACCAGAAGTATCCTCTTAACATTGTAGATAGTGGCTGCAAGAGCTATTGGAATGATTCTTTGAAGAATAGTTTTAAACCACGAAAAGAAGGAAATGAGAGATTGGAGAGGGAAGAGTAGGAGAATCAGTGTAGATGATCTCAAGCTCTTGGAGATGATCACTAAGTTGATATAGATATCATTAGGGAAAGATAAAAGTATTCTCTCTGGCATGAGGGAGTATGTTTAAGAAAGTTAGGGAGTTAAGCTTCTATGGAAATGCAGGATGATGAAACCTGGGAAGGACTGAGCCAGGCTGAGAGAGAATAGCCCAAGCTGAGACCTGGGTCATTTGTGGCTCTGCAGGCAGAAAAGCTTTGAGATTTTCCATCTCAAAGAGTTGAGCTTGTATGGTATTTGTTTAAATAGTGTGTATGTGTTTTTTTTTTAGCAGACCCCAAATTATCAATATCTCATCTCTTCAAAATTGAGGGTAAAACAGGATGAACTCTAGAGAAATGAGCTCCTAAAAATAAAAATAATTTTAAAATGGAGACCAGAAAGCAATGGAAAAAGCAAGAAAGAGTGGAAGTCCTCAGATTTAGCAATTCTTACTAGTCCTACCTATGGGAGAGAAGGAAAGGGGCAGCATAATATGTGAAAATCTCCGCTGAACTTCCCCCAAGAGAAAGACTTGAGAGAGGAAAGCATTAGAGACCTATTCATATTTCACTATCTGTGGACAAAAACATTGAAAATATTTTGGTAGCCATTGAAGTAACATAAGAAAATTTAAAATTTGGGGAAGGGCAAGGTGCCAAGCGGGACAACATGGCAAAGGTATTCATTCCCATGGTGACAGTTGGAGTGGAAACAGCAGAAGTATCAGCTGACTCTGTTGGGAATGATCCTTCACCAAGATCTAAGGCAAGAATGAAGTAGACACCTTTCCTAGGAGGAAGGCTTTATAAGGAAGGAGTTGCAGTAGGCACTTTAGCACCAGGCTGAAATTGCCTGCTTGAAAGTGATCTTGCAGACCATGGCCCTGTGTCCAGTACTAGCATGGCAGAAACTTAAGGCTTGGAGGGAAGCAGGACATTAAAGGCTTCTGGATATGCTGGATAAGAAAGAAGAACAACTCTAAGAAAATCAGGTGATTGTGAAAGCTACTATTCCAAGTCTTATAAAGCATAAGGAAACAGTGGACAATGTGTAAATGTGGACTTCTATTTTGTATGTGGTTTTTCCCTTACAGAGGACATGTAGGAACCACTATTAATCTCTTGAAAAGGAGTTTCTACAGATTAAGTTTAAACTCACAAATCAGGGATGGGAGACACAGCTTAATTAGTACCATAGAGAGCATAAAAGCAAGATTTACTTCATCTACTCAACTACCTCAGATAGAAATGAATCTCTGCTTGATCTTTGGCCAAAGGTGGCTTTGAATGATATAGATACCTGGATGGTGATGACGTTTTGCTTGGAGACCTGTCCTAGGGGAAGGGTATTTGCTTACGTTTCTAGATATGGTAGATACAAGCTGGTGTCGTGACAAACATGTGTTCCTCTGATTGTTCTGTACTTTCCTATTTTTAATATTTGAGAGGGAGAGAGAGAATGTGAGCAGGAGAAGGGCAGGGAGGGTGGGAGACCGAGAATCCCAAGGAGACTCTGCACTGACAGTGCAGAGCTAGACACTGGGCTTGAACTCATGAACTGTGAGAACATGACCTGAACCAAAATCAAGTAGGGTGCTTAACCCAGTGAGCCACTCAGACACCCTGTTCTATACTTTTTTAAAAAAGAGGCACCCTGATGTGATGTACTGAGAAAAATATAGCAGAACTTTGTAGGATTCCTGCCAAAAACGTATAATTAGAATCTAGTATTAAGGTAATATCATGCAAACCCCAAATGAGGGAGAAGTGTACAAAATCACTGGCCCATAATCTTCAAAACTGCCAAGGTCATAAAAGACCAGGAAAATTTTTGAAAAACAAGAAACATGAAAGACAAAGAGAAATTCTACCAGGCTGAAAATAAGAGACTAATTAGACATGAGACTAGCTAGAAAAAGTGCATGATCTGTGATCCAGTGCAGGAAACAGGATATTGGTGGGACAGAGATTAGATAATACTACTGTGTCAATATTTATTTCCTGATTCCTAATTTTCCTTTGCTGTGGTGATATAAGAGAATATATCCTTTTTACAAAGGCAGAGTGACATAATCTTTTCAACTTTCAACTTAATTTTTTTTCCTTGAGAGAGAGACAGAATGATAAACATGGTAAAATGCTAACATTTGGAGAATCTGGAATGAAGAGTATATAGGTAGGGTTGCCAGATTTTGCAAATAAAAATACAGAACACCCCGTTAAATTTGAATTTTGGATAAATAACATATTTTTATTACAGATCTGCCCTAAATATTGAATGAGATATATTCATATTTTTAAAAAAATGTTTATATGAAACTCAAACTTATCTGAGTGTTTTGTATTTTATTAGCAGTATTGGGGACATATTTATATTGAAATAATTATTCATCATTTACATGAAATTCAGATTTAACTGGATGTTCCTTGTTTCTCTGGCAATCCTACATACAACATTTCTTTAGGCTGTTTTTTGCTACCCTCTCATAGGTTCGCAGTTCTTTCAAAATAGAGTGTAAAAAAGTCAAGGACATAGGAGACTGGGAGTCAGATTCACTCCATTTTAGTGATTTTAAGAGACATGTATCCATTGCAGGAAAAAAGAAAAAAGCCACAGTTGCTACCCTAGAAGGGAGCATCCCTTTACCTAGACATGTGAGTAAGCATACTAGAGACTGGAAAGAATAGTAATCCAGAAGGTCTGAAATACATGTGGGGTTTCATTTACTTGGATTTTACCATACAGGTTTTTTTGCTCTCTCCCAAATCTCCACTAGACTTTTGAGAAGGGCAGGGAAGTTACCTTAAACTGATGGGGTGGGGGAGGGGGCTTATTCTGCAGAGTCTTACTGGAGTTGATGCAATCACTTAAAATCATTATCTAACCTCTGGTAAAATATGTTGAAACACTTGACCGTGCATATTGTGAGATGAGAAATGGAGTCAATGTTTAATTTTCAAGCTTGGAGTTAAGTCATGCGCTCTTGTGAAATTCTGAGCTTTCAGGAGGCAACTGGGGTGCAAACTGCTGCCCCCGTACTGGTGCCAGGAGAATCAGAACAGTGGAAGGTACTGGTGCCGGCTTGAAGTTGTTTAGCCTGACAGGACAGGTGGGTCTGTTTCACTGGGGGAGAAATGTTAACATTTCAATCAGAGCTGCTTATTTCAGCTGCCTTCTCCAATTAGCTTTCTCAGTAACAAAGCAAAGTTTTCATATTTACTTTCGAAACAATTTTTTTAATGTTTATTTAAAAGTACAAGTGGGGGAGGGGCAGAGAGGGAAATACAGAATCTGAAGCAGGCTCTAGGCTCTTAGCTGTCAGCACAGAGCCCGATTCTGGGCTCAAACTCAGGAACCATGAGATCCTGATCTGAGCTGAAGTCAGACGCTTAACCGACTGACCCATCCAGGTGCCCCTTCTATCTTTCATTTTTAACAGACTTTTTGTTATATGACTTATATACAAAAAAAGAAAGAAAGAAAAAAGAAAACCAAACCTCTGTACATTTTTTAAAAGTTTTTTATTATTTCTGAGAGCGAATGAGAGAGAGAGCATGAGCATGCACATAAATGGTTGAAGGGCAGAGAGACATGCACACACGAACTGAAACAGGCTCCGGGCTCTGAGCGGTCAGCACAGAGCCCGATGTGGGGCTTGAACCCACAAACCATGAGATCATGGCCAGAGCCAAAGTCAGATGCCTGTCTGACTGAACCACCCAGGCGCCCCTGAGCATGTTTAATGTATACAATCTAATGAGTTTGGACATAGGCAGATGCCCATGATATTTTCTGCACAGTCAAGGTAACAACACATTTTCATCATGTCCAAAAGTTTCCTTGCCTGCTGCTCTACCTTTTAAAATTTTTGGGTGTAATAAGAACACAACATGGCGTATATCCTTTTAACACAATTTTAAGTGTGCAATACAGTGTTGTTAACTGTAGGGACAATGTTGTATAGTAGACCTCTAGAATTTATTCATCCTGCATAACTGAAACTTCTTACCCATTGAACGCCATCTCCCCATACCCCCTCCCACCTGCCTCTGACAGCCACCATTCTCTTCTCTACTTCTATGAATTTGATTCTTTCAACACCTCATGTGAGTGGAATCATATAGTGTTTGTCCTTGTGAAGGTGGCTGATTTCACTCAGCATTATATTCTACAGGTATATTGTATTTTTCAGTCCCAAACTTTGGATGGGAAAGAAAACAATGTTACTCTTTGTCCTTTCTCCTCCCAGATTCTTACCAGTATCTACAGGTGAGGTAGGAGTCCATGTGGGTAAGTATTTTTCCACAGATTACATTTGTACAAAGTCTTAAACTCCACTTTAAATCCTGGTGTAGCTCTTTTCATACCTTTTTCATCTCCCTGACCACCATCGGGAATATAATGACACAATCTAATATTTTTATAATAATTAAAACATTCACACCCAGCACCAATGTCCATTCTCTTTCCCTATACTACATGGCCTCTCTTTAGTCACTATGCGTTGGTTTACATACATGTACAATATTTAATGTGGAATCAATAATTGAATGAGATACTAAGTCCTTAGTGTTTCACAAACTGCTATTTTCTTATTCTGTCAGTAGAGTGAAAGTTCTTATGTTGAATAATTATAATTTATCTCAACTTTACAAATAAGCAATATAAAAGCCTCAGTTTACCCATTTAGCTTCCGATGCCATTCATTATTCTATGCCACATCATTTTAAAGTTTTCTCTCAAGTTATGAACCAGAGGGCAGACTTCCTATAACTTACCAAGCCCCTGTGCTTTCTGTGACAGGTACTAGAATAACATTCAGCACAAACTCACCTGCAGCCTGAAGCAAGCCATCTCTACCAAGTTGCAGTCTTTTGGAGAAGGGAAATTAAATGCTTGTAGTGAACCACTAAGGTTTTATGGTGATTTGTTATGCAGTATTATTGCATAGCTAACTCTTACAGATTGCTCCCAATCTCATTTGAGAAGCCACTAGGGAAAATGTCTTCTGTAGGGATCCTGTGTTAATACATTGTCTCTGTTGCTCTAATGTTTCTAACTGCTGTGTACTTCAGGAAGAGGGAGTGGATAGTAGTATGTTGTGTGGTAGAATGAGGGGGTGGCTACCTGCTGTTATAGTTCTCAACTGTCTTCAGTGGAGAAGGGCATGCTGGATGGTGTTTACATGAATGACACATTCCCATGCAGGACCTGGGGAATTCTTGGCAAGCCAGCTGTAATTCTACCAGCGCTTTCTCTCTGATTCAAGATAGCATATGGTAGTAGATGCAAAAGTGAGTGTGATGTTTTCCTACAGAGGAGCTATTGAATCTCCTTTAAAATGTATATAAAAATAATTGTTCATGACCATCAGTATTTTAATATCAATCTGCCCAACAGCCAGTTGTGACTTGAAGTGGGTGTGATTATAGTAAAGAATTGTTTGTCTCCCCCCAACCTTATTCCTCTCTTATTCTATGCAAGCTTGTTGACTCCTCCCCCATGAGTTGAACTGTTCCCCTCCTCTTATCTTTCCTTTCATTGGTTTTCCAAAGAAAAACATGATGTTTGTTGAGTAAAACATTGATTAAAGTTGATTTATTTGTAAAATGGTTTTTATAGCAGTATCTATATTGTGAGTCTTTGAAACAAAGTTCTTGAAGATTGTTGATGGTTGCTTAAGGCTAAGACAAGAAATAAAAGACAGAGTTTGGCAAGATGGGAGTAAAACAACAATTGGAGGAGAATAGAAGTGCATTAGCTTTTGCTGTTCAAATGTCGTAAAATGTCTCCACCTATTTTAATGTAAAATAATTGTCTAGTTGTCCTTGAGGGACAACTTAGTCCACTTAGTCATCAGGACATTAAGTATTTTTATTTTTGTGGTTTCTATATTTTTATGTGTCTATCTTTGCCAGGAGTGAGATTTGAATTCCCACACTTCGTGGATCGGAAATAGTTTGTGTTAGATTAGCTCTGGAAGAAAATTCCCAAGATTCAGATCAACAGCAATCTTTTTCACTAATATGATCAAATAGACCAAGTGTTCGTAAAGTAGAAGAGATCAGAGGCATGATATTGTATTATTTAAAAAAAAAACTTTTTAATGATTATTTTCGAGATAAAGAGAGAAACAGCACGAGTGGGGGAGTGGGGGAAAGGCAGGGAGCGAAGGAGACAGGATCCAAAGAAGGCTCTAGGCTCCAAGCTCTTAGCACAGAGCTCAAAGCAGGGCTCGAACACACAAATTGTGAGATCATGACCTGAGCTGAAGTTGGATACTTAATGGACTGAGCCACCCATGTGCCCCCAAGGCATGATATTTTAGCTTTTACATTTACTCACTATAGCATTACAGCCAACAACGTGGACTTTAAAATGTCTTCAAAACAATTATTCTTAGAACATTTGACTAGGTTTAGATAATAATCTGTATAAGAGTCTATGGTTGAAATTTACCCTGATTCCTCCTTGTTTAAGGAGCATGTTTATTAAAAAACATTTTTAGGGGTGCCTAAGTGGCTAAGTTGGCTAAGGTTCTTGGTTTCAGTTCAGGTCATGATCGTATGGTTTGTGAGTTCAAGTCCCCCATCAAGCTCTGCTGTCAGCACTGAGCCTACTAGAGATTCTCTCTCTCTACCCCAGTTTCTCTGCCCCTCATCTGCTTGCCCTCTGTCTCAAAATAAATAAACTTAAAAAACCCAAAATATTAAAAAAACATTTTGGGGGGCAAGTAATAAATTTAGGCTGTACTATCCAAGTTTTATCTATAATTGAGAAAAGTGTGTGCACATAAATATCTTTGCTTGACTCAGAGTTCGTTTGAGCCAGTTTAGTTTAGAGCTGCTCAGATCATTGCGAATGAGAGACCCATTTCTTGTCATTTCTCCTGCAAGTGCCATTAAAGATTGCTAGGAAGTTGTGGACCTGTGAAAAATTTATTTAGAGCTCTATCCATCCTCCAATACCTCCTCCGGGATTCATGTGCGTGGATTGAAGAGAGAGAGTGGTATGCAAGACTGAGGGAGTGAGCACTGGACTGAAAGAGACTGAGAGAAGGTCTGTGGAGATGCAGCTCATCTACATATGTGTATGTGTGTGTGCATGTGTGTGTATAACACATACCTACATATATATACTACCCTTAGAGGAATTTTGTTTCTGTTTTGTGGGTTCATTTGATCTACAGATTTTAACTTAATGGCAGGCACTGTGCTGAGCACCAACGCTATGGGGTGAAAAACAGGGTCCCTGCTTTCTGGAGCTTAATCTAGTAGTCAGTTTGGAAGGAAAGAGGAGGCAGTGCTTAGCCTCGAATATAAGAAGGAAATATGTAAAAAAATATTTAAAGCTAGTGAAAAATATTTCCTGAGCTCCTACTATAGTAATAAATGAACTGTTTCTGATATTATGGTTTATATTTGACAATGTCTATTCATATTCATCTCGCCATGATCTTTTGTGAACCTCTTTCAACCACTTTGATACATGAGAAAGTTGACCCTAGGTGTGCAGTAAATAACGAGGTGTTATCTGGTAGGAAGATTTAAATTAGTCTTCTTGGGCGCAAGAATCAAGGTGAAGGGTATAGACCACCCAGAGACAGAAGTGACTGTCTTAGAATGCTGTGGGCTGTTCCATGACAGGAGAGTGTCCAGACGGAGGATGTGTATTCAAACATCAGGGAAGCAGACACACTTTAAAATTCTTTCCACTCTGGGTCTGTGGTCCTATATGTATCCTTTCCACCATCTCAGTGGTTTTCAGTCATATATGTGTTTCACATTGACTTTGGAACCTTGATAAAAACAGATGTGTGGGCTGAACCTAGACTGAATATACCGGCATCTCCAGCAGTGGCATCTGGGACTCTGTATTTCTGTCAAATCCCACAGGTCTTCCTGAAATGAGCCAGCATATGGAATAGCTGCACTATACTAGATGTTTTTACCTGGACTTTAAGAATTACTTACTTACTTTACTTATTTATTTATTTAAACACATTTTACTTTTTAGTGATCTCAACAACCAACATGGGGCTTGAACTTAGAACCCCGAGATCAAGTGTTGCATGCTCTACCAACAGAGTCAGCAGGTGCCCCAGGAAGCACTTTAAAGCAGTGAATTTCAAACTTAAAATTTTTTTTCTTTTATTGTTCTAAGAACACCTAATATGAGATTCTATCCTCTTCATCAGATTGTAAGTGCACAATACAGGTTGTCAGCTCTCAGCACAATGTTGTACAGTAGCTCTCTCGTTAATTCTCTGACTAGGAAACAGAAGTGAAATCCATGTATAAGTAAATAACAATAGAGAATCATTTCCCATAACATATTTATCTTTACTGCTTATGATGAATCCTAATCTTTTATTTTGCATTTTGTAAATGCAGACGGAGACTCAATAAATTATAGTCACTCTCCACTAATGGTGCTTGACTCACAATTTGGAAAATATACTTTTAGAGATGTTCCTTTAGGGGCAATTAGAATTGGTGGTGGGATTCCAGAGACCCCATTTGAATCAGAGCATCTTTCTCTTTTTCTTTCTTTGATTTTATATACTATTTTATCTAAAATTCCATATTAAAAAAGAATTCTTTGCATTAAAAATGATTTTAAAAAATTCCTTTAGCAATAGCAAACTGCCTAATATAGGCTTGGCCCTAAAGAAGATAAGAAAGATGAGTAAAACACTATCTCTGCCCTCAAGTTGCTTATCATATAATTGATGAGCTGTGACTAATCCATGTGAAGCAAATAGTAGATAATTAAGTGCTAGGGAGATATGGTAGAATACTAGAAATATCTCAGGACTGGGAGTTAAGGCATTTGATCAAAAATATTTATTGAACTTTCACTGTGTGGTAGGCTGTGTTCTAGACATTGGGAATACAGTGATGAATAAGACATGGTTTGGACCTTCAAGGTGTTGATAATATAGAGGGAAAAAGAATCGGAGAGGCTTTTACACTCAGATATGACCATTGCCATAAGAAAAGAAATGCACAGGAGCACAAAGGAAGGACCTTACACCAGTCAAATGGATGAGGAAGAGGGGGCTTCTAACCTTGGCAATGTAAACTTGAGCGCTGAAGAGGCAGTACCCAAGCAGAAGGAGTGAAGGGTTGACCAGGCAAAGAGTCCCAGGAATAAGGGGAGTGGTTCTTGGTACAGCAGACAGCTCGGGAAGTCTGGAGGGTGGGTGGATGGGAAAGTACTGATGGGGAAGAAGTTAGCAGGATATATCATGCACAAGGCCTTGACTGTCATCTGAAATAATTGACTGTATACTGAGTAATTTGAGGAGACACCAGCAAGGGTGTTAAGATTAAACATGTACTTAAAGAAAGCTACCTAGATTCATGGGTGGAAAGGAAAAGGGGCAATGGGTTGCATTAAGATAGGACTTTACTGCAAGATTGATTGATTGATTATTTTTAATTATTTTCCATCATCCCGTTTTAAATGTTTATTTTTGAGAGAGAGAGAGAGAGAGAGAGAGAGAGCACGTGCGCACACACACAAGAGCAGCAGAGGGGCAGAGAGAGAGGAAGACACAGAATCCAAAGCAGACTCCAGGCTTCGAGCTGTCAGCACACAACCTGATGTGGGGCTCAAACTCATGAACCATGAGACCATGACCTGAGCTGAAGTCAGACGCTTAACTGACTGAGCCACCCAAGCACCCCAATGACTGCAATATTTAAGCAAGAGAAAACTAAGACATAAACTGGGCCCTGGGGAGTATGAATAGAGCTGATGAGTGCAGTCCCAATTCAGATTTTGCTAACTAGAAGTAATACCTTGGGTAAGTCCTATATCTCCATGTCCAAAATGAGAATATTAGCAAATGTGCTCTCTGAATGTGACTTCCCTGCTTTCTTTTCCTAACAGTAGAGCACCTCATAAATACTTCACCCTAGTTAAAGAGAAAGATGGCTAGTAGTGACCAAGACTAGGACTAGGTAAAATGTTTGATCCTGAAAAATGCGATCTTATATTTGAGATTTTTATTAAGATGGGTGTGAAAAAATATCAGATGTAAAATATATTAAATTTAACTTATTAAATAAACTTCAGAGCTCTACTTTCATACAGTTATAGATAGGAAGAAGCACTTAGTTCTCTCGACTCCTCAGCTCCTTTTCCAGAGCTTTCTGTAGAGGCTGATTTTAGGCAACAGGCTTGAGCAATGGAAATATGAGCCAGGCCAAAGGGCCCACCATGACCACTGAGCTGAATGCACACAGACTCATTAAGTGAGCCACCTCAAAATAGCCATAGGCCCTAACTAACCATCAGGCTACTTAAAACTAGGCACGGTTACCAGGGAAAACTCCCTACTTCTCCTTATTTACTCCACCCGAGAACAGTGGCCCCTCACCATGGCCTCCTGGCAGACAGTCTCTCTCTTTTGCTGCCCTGCCCTCTGTTGCCTTGCAGTGTATTCAATAAACTTCTCTATTTCCTTTGTTCTGCCTCTGATGAGTTCTTCCACTGCCCGTGCCTCTGGCTGCCACCCAGTTGGGACACCCCACACTGTCTGAGTTCAGTCTTTTCCTGATTTCCTCCTTGGAAGCTGATTGTAGCTTGAGCCTTGTTCCACTAAAGTCTGATTTTCTGTGCTCTGATATTTTCCTCTAAAAACATGTGTTGTGGTTGTTGGATAATTTGTAGCTTGCTGTAGATATTAACATTGCTTGTCTCTGGTAGCTGACTAATGTGCTTATTTTAGGTAGCTCATTCCTTTGATGGTAAAGATTATGTGCTGAGAGATATTGAGTGCCAATTTTGTGGAGAGATATTGCTTATGCTAATTCTTATGCCTGGGCATTTAATTTGGTGCATTTACAGTTCAGCAAAATTACTTGGTTTTTTCTTCTGTGGTGCAAGGGGAAATAGATTTCTATAGAGTTTTGACTATTATTAAGGGTTATAGGCACTAGAAGCTAATAATAATAATAATAATAATCATTACCATTCATCAAGTGCTTACTGTGTGCCCGGAGTTATTCCAAGGGTTTTTTGGGGGTAATTTTTTTCTTTTTGCATACATTTTTTCATTTACTCTTTTAGCCATTTTAGATACATTACAAGGTAGATACATTACATATCCTGTTTTAGAGATGAGGAAACCCAAGCTCAAAAGCTTCCTTTCCAATCTAGATTGTTCTGTCTCGGCATTTCAGAGTGCTAGCTCTCCTTTCCATTCCCTGCTCTCTACTCCTCCCTCCTCTGCTCCTCTCCCCTCTCTTCTCCTGCCTCATTTTCTGTCTCATTTCTCCCTCTGTCCCTCCAGCCTTTCTTATTCCTATACCTCCTTCTTTGTTAGGATAAACAATAGCAACATACAATGGCATAGAATAGTTATGGTGAAGTAAGTAAAAGACACAAAAATGAAAAGAATTCCTTAGCCCATTTAAGTGACTTTGACTTTCAGCATGTATAGTATAGGTGAGATCCCCCAGGGTTTCTCTCTGTCTCTTGTTCAGTCTCTCATCACTGCTGGCCTTGTCCTCAGAAGTAGCCACAGTGCCATATCCGTTACCCAACAGGTCTTTTATAATGCCTGTCACACAGAGCATTAAGCCAATTAACTACAATACTGGGAATCTCAGGGTATTGGCTGAAGATAATCAAGGGTATTTTGGATACAGAACTCAGAGAGCCCAATCTGGTGGACTTCTACAAACTCCAACTTTTAATTTCCAACTTCTGTGATATCCAGGTCAAAATGTACCTTTTCGTGGGCCTCCACCAGTGAAATGATAGTTCTCATCTCCTAGATCCCACGTCTGAATTCTCTGGCAAAGATCTTCATCTCTTTTCTAAGGTCATAAGAACAAAGGCTCTGAATGTGCCATGTTGTTTCATCAGGACCAGACTTATGATGGTAAACCTGCCACCCTGACACCCCAGTCACCCCTAACTAAAAGTCTACCATCAGCTAAGTTATTTTGCCCAACTGTAAAGGGATTGATTTTTCTTCAAATGCAAATGTGCCAGAGATGAAGGATATCACAAGCTGAAAATATGAGGTCTAGGCAAGCCAGCTGGTTTAACTGAGATTTGTTCTAATAGGAGGAAACAGGGAAGGAGCAGGGGAGGGGGATGCCGATTGCTGCTACTGAAAACAGGAGCTGCTCGACTCTGTGTTGCAGACCAGGTGGAAAGGAAGGAGCTCTCCAGCCAGACTGCAAACTTCCCAGTTACCCATAGTAGGCTCTGTGTCCAGAGCTGACTTCAAGTTGGGTTTTCGTTTGGTTTTTAACACAGCTTTTTCAAGGATTGCATCCAACTTAGCAAAGAAAGGATTGGTTCATTTGCAGAAAGAACTAAGACTGGAGGCCTGGAAAGTAGTTCTATGTGCCTGGTAGTGTTGGAATGGTCACATGGTCACTATTATGCAGAAAGAAGTATTGATCGTGGGTGGGGTGAAGATTTAGGAGTCTGTCATAGCCTTTTTGGGCTGCTATGACAAAATGCCACAGACTGGCTAGCTTACAACAAGTTATTTCTCAGAGTTCTGGAGGCTAGAAGTCTGGGATCAGGGTGCCTGCAGGGTCAGGTGAGAGTCTCTTACTGGCCCAGAGTTGGCACAGTCCAACATAGTGGAAAGTGCAAGGTGGGGCGCCTGGGTGGCTTAGTTAAGCGACCAGCTTTGGCTCAGGTCATGATGTCTTGGTTCATGGATTCGAGCCCCGTGTCAGGCTCTGTGCTTAGGGCTCGCAGCCTGGAGCCTGCTTTGGATTCTGTGTCTCCCTCTCTCTCTGCCCCTCTCCTGCTTGCACTCTGTCTCTGTCTCTCAAAACTAAACATTAAAAAAATCTTAAAAAAAGAAAGTGCAAGGAAGCTCTGTAGAGTCTTTTATAAGAGTAGGAATTCCATTTATGAGAGCTCAAAACCTAATCCCCTACTGAAGGCTTCACCTACTAATACCATCACCCTTGAAATTAGGGTTTAAATACATGAATTTTAGCAAGACACAAATGTTTAGACCATAGCAGAGTACAACTGCTTGAATTTAAAATCAAGTGCTATGATTTACAGTTTTCTAACACTGTACTGGTGACTTAACCTCTCCAAGCTTCAGTTTCTTTACCTGTAAAATAGGACTAATACTAGAACTTCACCTATTTAAGCAAGATGACTAATGTAAGTAGCAGATGTCATGACTGAATAAATGTTGGTTCTTACGGTTTTCATTAAACTGTTGGGTTCAGAAGGAGGGAATGTAGGAGAGTTGGCTGAGGTGGAAATAAAACACAATTACCCTTCTGTGTAATGTGTCTCTTTCTGACTGAGCTGTGATTTCTTCAAACTAGTTACCACAAAGCATCTTCACTTGCTTTTGAAATAGGATTTCAGATCTCAATATAGAGTATTTTTTATGCAAATATAGTCGTATGTACAGCATCTTCTGCCCTCTTCTGGCTTCTTCGAGAACTTCAAGTCTATGCAGAAGCTAAATAGAAAGCGCTTATGCAAAAGAATTGTTTTTCTTTTACTTTTAATGGACATCTACTGTTTGCAATTTCTCCAGTTCTGGATAAAAGAGATAAATCTGTACTATTTTGTATGAATATAGGAGTTATCAGAAATCTTTAATTTTTTTTTCTAACAATTAGTTTTTGAAATGGAGATTGGTGCTATTTTATTCAATTCTATTCTTCCAGGACTGGTTCTGCATATCATAACTACTAAATAAATAATTAAACGGTGCCAAAAATGATTGCAGAGACTAAAATCTGAGGTCATTATAATTCCTGAGATAATTAATCAGATGTTTAAAATAGAACCAGCATGTGAGAACCTTTGATTATAGAAAAAGCCTGGAGCTAAAAGTCCCAGTTCTATTAAAGATGGTATTGGATTTTAACTTATTTTACCCCAGCCTTCAAAAAATAAATAAAAGCATAATTTCTAAAGGTAGCTCGTTTCACGTAGATAGAATGTAGATTTTCAGATGGTATGGGGGGAAAACCCAAAACATTATTTGCTATAACTTTGAGTGGCGGTATTTGTAGTCATCTGTGCTGTGTCACATCCAGCCAGAGATGTCCTGGCATGGCAGGAGACTTCTATTAGGATGTGACACCAGAACAGAAATTTGTGTTGGTAGATACAAAGGAGACAGAGCTCAGTCAGCAGAAGTCAACCTGTTCACAGATCTATTGCTAAGGAAGGTCTCCTCCATCTCAGAGCATAGTGAAGTAGGAAAGAGTTAGTTGAACAGAATGAAAGCAACATTGGAGGCTTAGCCCATTTGGCAATGAAGAGAAAAGAGGAAAAAATAAAAGAAGATGAAAGCAGCAAAGCCTTTGTGATGCCAGTTGCAGCTCTCCCTTTTACGTCCTACACTGTGTAATTCAGGTGTCACCAAAGTTGAAGAGTCATAATCCAGACTATCATTTTCCAACCAACCCTGTGTCGCTCATGTCTGGAATTTATATCGACTCCAGATCACCCACCCACAAAGAACTAAAAGTTTTTACAGCAAGAGGCCTTGCTTAGCCATTAAAACATATTGCTGTTCATAAGAATATGCAGTTGCAAAGAGCCTATACAGTTTGGACAAAGGAGAATCATGGGAGCATTTTCGTTACCAAATTTTAAAACACAGTGAAAGGATATGATGCTTAAAATTGTTGTATTAACTCCAAAGGCTACACATTGAATAATGGAATTATCATAAGACTAAGAGGCAAATGCTAGCCTTGACATATATGATATACATCCAGGAGATAGAAGCATTTTTCAATGAATGTGCTTGAAATAACTGCTTATGTGTCTGGGAGAAAATATTAAAACTTCAAATACTTTTATATACCAAAATATATTCTGGGAAGATTACACGGTTAACTGTATTAAAAATGGATAATGAAAGAAGAGTTAAATGTATATTGCTGTATGTGTCTGATGGCATATTTGCCCTTAAAACAGCATTTTAACTGAGAATTTATTGACAGGGGAAAACAGTTGTGTTGCCCAGAGTTTTTAGCAACCCAAAACACAAAATCTAAGTACAAAGGGAATTTACTAACAGATATCAGCTCATACGATCTTTCGATCTCTAGGATAGTCAGATAATTATGACCAGAGGCCACACAACTAAGAAAAATGTGTCATCCTTGCTATGTCATTGGTGCAGACACAGCCTCAAAGTTTCCAAAGGTGACACCAGAAAGTTTTCCCTTGGATTCTGAGAGAGGGTGCTGCCACCGACACACTACCACTGCTGCTCCTGAAAACTCCATGCCTCTTGGTAATGCATGCCGAAAAATGGATTCCATTTGGAGTCCCTAAGTTATGTCACCCTCTTCCAAATGAAAGACTCAAGCATCCCATGAAGCCTGGATCACCTACGCCACATCCTAACAGCTAAGGGACGCTGGAAAACAGAGTGAGCATCTACATCGCGGAGTGGTGCGCGGATTACCTCAACTACAGTTAAGGTGTTTAGAAGTTGCTGGATAGCAGTAGATATGATATACATTCCCACATGCTCATGGCATAAAGAAACAATGTGCATAAACACTTTATACATGATACAACCCCATTTTTGCAAAACAAATTACATATGAGTGCAGAGAAATAAAGAAGAGTCTAAAGAATAAGACCAAAAACAATAATATTGGATCCAGGAGAGGTTAGCAGGTAGAGTTTGGCTTATTATTATTAATTTTTGTTTTGTTTTGAGAGAGAGAGGGAAGGAGAAGAGCAGGGCGAGAAGGAGAGAGAGAATCTCAAGCAGGTTCCACGCCCAATGTGGAGCTGACATGGGGCTCAGTCTCAGGACTATGAGATCATGACCTGAGCTGAAATCATGAGTCAGATGTTTAACAAGCTGAGACACTCAGGCATCCTGGAGTTTGGCTTATTTTTTATATCATATTCATACATCTGTGTTTTTTAAATTTTTTCACCATGTGTACATACTAATGTTATCAAAAAGTAAGAGAACAAAACAGAGTTTGAGACCCTCACGGGCAATGTAACACGATGTCTGATTTAGAAGAAAAGGAGTAGGGGTGCCTGAGTGACTCAGTCAGTTATGTGTCTGACTCTTGCTTTCCTCTCGCTCTTTGGGAGATCAAGCTCCATATTGGTCCCTGTGCTGATAGCACCGATCGTACTGGGGATTTTCTCTCTCTCTCCCTCTCTCTCCTTCCCCTGCTGTCTCTCTCTCTCAGAATAAATTAAAAAGAAAGGAATCATAGAAAATTTAAAACTCAAGACTCTTTCTTCATGAGAAAACTGAGCACAAGTTAGGACAAAGAGGCTTATTAAAGAGACATGCATGTAGAAGACTGTGAAGCCAGGCCAGAAACTCAGATTTACTCAAAGATTTTTTTCTTTTTTGAACATTTGATCATCAGGGGAAAGCATGAACACAGCCCCCACTACCACAAATTAGGCAGTTGAATTTCCCACATTTGGGGAAATCGCAGGGGTCAGCACATCTGGATTGCACTGGATGAGCCTCCCTCCTGGGAAAACCACCTCATAATCATGGTTTCTGCCTGTGCCCAGGTATTGAACTGCTTCCATGAAAACTCTCTACTCTTCCTCCATATTTATTATATTTTAAGACCAGTGATTTTTCTGTTTCATCTTGGGTATTTGTGTTCAATCTGTGGCAATTGGACAACATGATACAGGTGATTGGTTTTCTACTTTGTGGCTAATAGATGTGTAATTCTCATTACATGAGACTTTCCAGTTATTCAGGGTTTTATCATGGGAGTCCTTGTTGGATGGAGAAGGGAATAAGGTATCCACTAACCTAGTCTGTCTCTTGTCAGTAAGAGTGACTTTTGGTTACCTCTTTGANTTTTCCTTTTTTTTTTTTTTTTTTTTTTTTTTTTTTTTTTTTTTGCGGTAGTGGGATGTAGGCTCACAACACTAATGACCCTTCGAAAAGCTCTTTGGGATATTTGTATGAAAGTAACAAGAGCATGGAATTGCTCCAAATCAAGTAAAGATGCTTACTTGCTTATAAAGATGAGGTTAATTTACTGTGAGAATTACATAGAAAGAACATTTCTTTAGAGTTGTGTAACATATCAAAATTACTGTGTCTTGGGAAGAGAAATCTGTGTGTGAAGGACAATGTCAGGAATCGCAAGGAGAGATGAACAAGGCAGTCACCCTGTTTTTTGTGACAGTGAGCATCCTAATGGCTGCAGCCATTGTCACACCAGTAGTCCCAGCAGAAGCCCAGTGTCTAAATTGTAATATGGGGCTCAGTGAAAGCTGATTCACTGAAGATATAGATGTAGGTTATCTTTATATTTCATCTTTATAATAATTATGGCCTTCATAATAATTATGCCTGCTACTTTTGAGCATTTTGTCAGGTACCTTACATATCTTATTTTTGTTTTGAGTGCTTTTTGGAGAAAAATTTAGAGACTGATTACAAGCTTCTGATGCATCTGTTCAGTTCACAGTGATTCTCCATCTGGAAAGCCCATCTCTAACCTGATCTACAATCCCCTCAATAGTTACTTTTGTAATACGTGAGCCTACCCTCTGGTTGCTGCAAATTGGGCCAGGATGGACATCTTACTGAAACCAGGACATTTAGATTCTCTCTCCCATGGATTTGCAGATGAAGTGAAGATTCAGAGTCTGTTAGTCTGGAGGTGGTTAGAAGGGTAATATGCAAACTCCAGAATTGTGATTCTCTAGGAAAAGAGGATGGAGTATAAAGCAGGTGCAGAGAAGGAGGAAGAGATCAAAGATAGAGTCTTGACATTTATTCCCCATATCTGTTTTTACTTCAAACCTACCTTTAAATCCCTGAATTCCAAAGCTGTCCTCTCTTTGCTTAAACTAGCTAGAATTGGTGTTTGACAGTTAGAAAAGTTAGAATCTAGAATCTTGGCCATTACAGGGTATAAATATATACGTATACATATAAACCTACATCCATAAAAACATTATTTCAGTGGCACATCCACTCATGGCCCTTCCCAGAATGTGTATTATCCTCCTTACGTCACAGAGGAGGACACAGACTCAGAGAGTGGAAGCAGGCTTCCCAACGTGACCTTAGAATAGTTAGCGTTGGCATTTGATCTGGAGTTGGAATAGCTTAAAATCTTCTGATCTTACTAGTCTGTATGCTATGCCCCCATGTAGATATACCCATTCTTTTACCATGCATTTATGGATGTCCTTTTAAGTCCAAGGCACTATGTTTCTGGAGTTCCACCAAGGTTTGCTAAGAAGTTGGAGATTTTTTACATGGTTTTGTATCGTATGTGTCCATGTAGACTACTAAAGGCCAGGTCCTCTGCTCAAGGTTAAGGAATAGTTCTTGAGACTCGTAATCCATACATTGTGCTTTCAGTAAAGGTAACATTAAGGAGAGATCAGCTTCCAAAAGACAGAGGAGTCATGGGCTTTTGGTATTACTAAAACCTTTCAATTATAAGCACTTATGGAGCAACTGTGTATATTTTAACTGGATCAGATGCCACCTGGTGTGATTTTGTCCCTGGCCTTCAGACAGAATGTGCCTGGGATTGTCAGCGGACTGGTAATGAGCACCTGTTTTTAGAGGAGTTGTTGTTTTAATGGTGCCCTGAAGATTTCATGATGTGATAGTCCAATAATGTCTCAAACCTACTATTAAACACAAAGAAGCCATGTAAGTCTCTCAGTGTCACAGTACTAATTGGTCACAGATATGGAGCTTGTCTGCTAAGAATACACAGCCAACATAAATCATTTAAAATAACTTACATTGTTTTTTCTTTTTATTCCTCCAGATGACAACACATGTTGATTAGATTCATGTCATATCCATTACGCATTCTACCCTCACAGTCTCTTTCTCTGAATTAATGAAACATAAAATGGGAAAATTATAGGTTTTATAGTTAGAATCTATAGTGCTTAGGGTACAGTATAAAAACCCCTTATTAATTTCATGCATTCTGTCCTATTATAAAATTCTACCTTTTTGTATTAAAAGTTAAATTTTCTCTAAATAGATAAAAAATATTACAATCATTAATGTCACTATATTCTTAAAAATGACATGAGTCAAATATCTCATATGACATAGCACCTCAGTTTTTATAAAATTTATGCCTACTATATATGGTGACATACAAAATTGGCAAAGTATGAACAATATGGTTGATAACCCTGGAAGTGGAAATTATTCAGGTTTGCTACTGCCCAGGAGAGCTAGACGTTATATTAATAATAATAATAATTAGAAAAATAATAACAGCTGTTAGAGAATATTTACTATAACCCAGGCAATGTTCTGAGTACTTTACATTAATCAATTCTGTTTTCACAACTGCCTCTGAGGTAGGGCTATTAGTATTCCATTTTACGGATGAGGACAGTGAAGCAGAGATTTCATTTGGTCCTGGCACTTCTGAGCTATATTCTAGGTAGCAAAAGAGATCTGTCCTGTCCTGGTAATAAAATGTATATAATGCCTAAATGGTTAAATAGTTTCTCCTTATCTGACTGCAACTCTCCTTGGCTCGGTTGTTCTCTCCCTCTTTTTTTCTGAGTGAACTCCTATTGAAACTTCAAGGCTTATAAAATACTCCTTTTTAGAATGTATTTTCTAAAAAACTTTCATTGTTTCTTCATCCACATTCCCTTGACTTTTTTTTTTCTCCATCATCTGCCCTTCTTCTTTGGAACATCATTGACTTCCTACCCAATCCATAGTATAAGTTTTTTTTACTAAGTTATTAATCCCTTTGTGATACTTGACACTCTTAATTAAGAATTTTAATGACTCCTAAAATTCTTCAAACTTTTCCTCCTTGGACTTTCAATGCACCATCCTCCACAGCTCCTTCTTTGGGTTTTCTAATCATTCCACCTCAGTCTTGTGTTTACTCATTAAAGGATGGAAGTCCATGGCCTAGATCCTAAAACAAGATCCACCATCCAGGATGGCACTTGGCATAACAAAATATCTCAATAAATGTTATCCTGTGGAACCTAACCTATGCTTATGGTTTCAACTATGATTCATGAACTAGCAAATGTGAAAAACAGAGCTCTTAAGCTTAGGGATTTCTAATGAATATGTAATGTCAGGCTTACTCTTAGTATACTCTGCTTCTCATTCTTATCTGGATGATTCATTCTTTCACTGACTCTTTTCTCTTACACACTCACACACGTGCACACACAAACACTGAGGCCAATGGGGTATCAGGTTTTGGGCTACATGTTGAGTCTGTCATGGTGCCTTCCTGACAATTATTACTTGGATGAAGATACCAGCCTTTTATACTGTTTCTCTGTCTATTTATTTACTCTCCATTTCATTTTTCACATTCATGCTGGAGTATTCTTTGGAAAACATCTGTAACTATTACTACTTAAAATCTTTTGATGGTTCCACATTGAATTTACAACAGAGTTCCCACGCCTTTGATAGCTCAGAAGGTCCTTTATAATCTCACCCCTGCCCACATACCTAGCCCCAATTCCTCCATTCTCCCAATGTATCCTATACTTTAGACACAGCAAGGTCTTTGGTATTCCCTAGTTATGGTTTTGTTCACCTATGTGTCTATATACATATCATCTAGTTGGGGTTTGGTGGGGTAATGAGGGGATCAATCGAAAACACTCCTCTTATCTGCCTGGTTTAGATTTAGTTGAGGGATTAACACAGAGTAAGATTAAGTAGAGAGTAAAATGATGCCTTCATCCTGACCATGTTTATATTAGAGTTGTAGTTTATACTGTTCAGCAAGCACAACTCTCTAAATTCTGCCTTATGGGGGCACCTGAGTGGCTCAGTCAGTTAAGCGTCTGAGTTCAGCTCAGAGTTCAGCTCAGGTCATGATCTCAATGTTTGTGAGTTCAAGCCCTACTTCACGCTCTGTGCTGACAGCTCAGAACCTGGAGCCTACTTCAGATTCTATGTCTCCCTCTCACTGCCCCTCCCCTGCTTGTGCTCTGTCTCTCAAAAATAAACATTTAAAAAAAAAAAACAGCTTTATAATGTCTTCCAATCAGAGACAGGCAAATTCTAGACCACCATATGGGCAGAGGGTCTTTCCTGCTAAGCTGATTGTATGGTCCAGATAGAGAGCACCAGCTGTCTGAGAGCAGGCAAGGTCTCAAATGAAAGGAGAGCGTGCATACACAGCTTAGTTCTCCTCCCAAACCACTGTCATTTAGCATCTCTCCCCCTCCTGTGGTGGAGTTAGTGGGACTACAGAGAAAGGCATGGAAGGAGTGGTGTGACATAGAGCTCCTCCAAACTCTAAATATTTTTTAGTGAATAATGAATATATGTCATACATAAGCTGAAGTCATCAGGACTTTTTCAATTTTAAGTGGAAAACAAAAGCATCTCACTTTGCCTTAAACCAAACAGTGGAATTGATTAGCTCACATAACTGAAAAGCATGGCAATTGAATTGGAGTGTGGTTGAGTCCAGGGACTTTGTGTCACAGAACTTGATCTGTCTTCATCTTTAATTGCCTCTTTCTTGATTCCAGTCTCGGGCAGGCTCTTTCCTTGCTGTGCTATGATGATACTAAGGTGACCGTCAGCATTTGGCAACTGTCTTTCAGGCTCCTCTCTCCCAGTGAAAAGAGAGAGCTCTACTTTCTGGATAATTCTAGTAAAATGCTGGGAATGAATGCCATTATGTAACTTAAACCTATGAAGTAAAATAATGTCCATTTTTGGCTAGCCTTCCAGAACTGGGGTTAAAGTCAGGGTAATCTGAAGGACTGAGATGGAGAAGGAATGTTTTGCCAAAGGGATATCAGAGTGTTGTTCCAGAAGGAAGAGGATCTGTTTTGGGCAGGCGGAAGCAGTAAATGTCCACACAGACATGCGTAGCTCCATAGGTTGCTGGAGTAGTGAATCAAGGTAGACAGGTGGTTTAGCATCCGTGACACCAAGTCTGGGTAAAACAGTCCTTTGCAGATTATGCTTATTGTTACTACTTCTCCTTGATTCTCTTGCAGCCAGCCAGGGGACTGTACTCATTTTTTGTTAAACTGGAAATCAGACTTTCCTGAAATAGGTGAATTGGGAAATCTCTTTGCTATACAGAATATATTGTTGCTGTGACAATTGTTGCAGAAGAAGCCTGTTGGAAATGAGTCGGGAAGTCTCTGCTGTCAAATAAAAAGAGGGTGCGTGCAGCTTTGAGTTTTTTCTCTTCTAGTGTCTCCTAGAATCACACATGCACGTGCACACACACACACACATGCAGACACACACAGAAACACAAGCACACTCTAAAAGGACAAGTCATTATCTCACCCAAAAATGATAAAACACAAAATAAATATGCCAGCTTCCATCCAACAGAAATAAAGCTACTTCCGAAATTTCAACCTAATGGTATGTGTCAGATTATATTGAGTCACTTTAAGAGAAAAATTGCAGTATTATTTATTCTGATGTAAAATATCATATTTGGAGGATTCCATGATACGTGGTGATCAGCGAAAACGGACGCTTTATGGGCTGTCACACATGGGTGGGGCTGTCTGTGCCCGCTTTGCCAAGGGACCTGCTTGTGCTCATTCTAACTAACATGGCCTAATTTTATTTTCCTAACTGTCTCTGTCTCATTGTATTTTTTTCTTTCTTTCCTTTTCCGTGCTTTCAAAGCATGTTTGAAAAATACAATAGAATTGTCTTCTCAGCATGGGGATATCTGCATGTGTTAAAATTACATTTTCTATTTTAAACTCACTCCCTTTTTAATTTAAAAGGACTTGTCAGAACATGCGGTCTTCTTTCCTCCCTCCTAGAGAATGGAGGATACACAAACCTGAAATCTCCAAAGAGGCAAAAGCCAACTTGTAGGGAAAACAAACAAACAAAAACAAAACAAAACATGGGCCATTCTGGTTGATTCTGTCTGACCTGAAATCCCTCATGGAATTTGGCGTGAAGAAGCTCTGCACAGAGGAGTAACAGGAAGGATATGCATTTTAGAAAAAGAATCTTTGTGTAGAAATTAGTAGGCAAGCATCAACCTTCTTTTACCTCAGTTTCGTAGAAGACATTAAAGTGAAAGTTCTCATATTAATACCTACACCGAGGTATATTCTGTGAAACATAATGACAGTAACATATATTGAGAATCTATATTTGTGGGAGATGATGTAGGCACACATGCATAAACACATTTCCCGACTCACCCTCATAGTGTGGTTAGTTAAAGGGGTTCTTTCCCTCAAAATTAATAAACTACTATCTGACCTTTGATTGGGTTATTGCCTCCATTTTACAGACCAGAAAACTCATGTTGATTGAAGGCACTGTGATGAATGCTGTGGTACATCTTTCAGGAGCGCATGCCTGTATCCCCACCTGGCTGAAATGTTGGCTGCTGAGGCTCACAGCTGAGTTCCACTTGGGGAATTTCCTCTACAAAGAAAGCTTACTTGGGGCTCCTGGGTGGCTCACTTGGTTAAGTGTCGACTCTTTTTTTTTTTTTTAATGTTTTATTTATATTTGAGAGTGAGAAAGACAGTGTGAGTGGTGGAGGGACAGAGAGAGAGAGAGGGAGACACAGAATCTGAAGCAGGCTCTAGGCTCTGTGCAGTCAGCACAGAGCCCAACTTGGGGCTCAAACTCAGGACCCCTGAGATAATGACCTGAGCCAAAGTATAATGCTTAACCGACCGAGCCACCCAGGTGCCCCATTTAAGCTTCTGACTCTTGAATCAGCTCAGATAATGATCTAATGGTTTGTGGGTTCAAGCTTCACTTTGGGCTTTGTGCTAAGAGTGTGGAGCCTGCATGGGATTCCATCTCTCCCTGTTTCTCTTCCTCTCTCTCTATCCCTCTTCCACTCATGCGTGCATTCTCTCTCTCTCTCTCTCTCCCCCCCCCACCCATCCCCCCCAAAATAAACTTAAAAACAAAGAAAGCTTACTTGCCACAGTCTACACCAATTCCGAAGGGGAAATTCTCTTTCTCTGACTAGTTGGTGAGTAGAAATGTCCACTCTTGCTTCGGTTTGGGGCACCTCTGAAAGACTGCCTTAGCTCTAGAATTCCCTGAGGGACTGGGAATTGGGAATTGGAATCCAGTTGCAGTTTAGCATCTCCTTCTAACCAATTCTCTTTCTATCACTAGTGAGGGGTGTTGGTCAAAAGTACTCCTTAATAAGCCTTCATGCAAATCTATCTCATGGTCTGTTTCTAGAAGCCGCAGTCTAAGGCAGGCACCCAGAATAGATGGTAATTAAATGTTGGCTATAACGTCATTTACCAGAGACACCTATGGTAACGGTATGAATTGTTTTACAGAGTCAATTAGGCAAAGGAAGAAATATAAAGGCTTTGCCCTTTTATGCTAACTCTTAATGCACTGCTTGATATTCAGAGCTAAGTATACATAATGCCTTATCAGTTAATCTCTAGCCACCTATCTGTGAGGGATGTGAATGTAACATAAAGTCAGCCCTGCCCCAAATGCTGTTGGCTCACTGTAAGTAGGACCGGTGATGTTATTGGTCTTTTTTTCTTGTGTTATGCAATGTATAATAAGGGAATGTGTGGTCGTCAGTGCCTGAATGCCACTTTCAGTAATAGAAACGCCTTCTGGGGAAATAAGATTGGTGCCAGAACTCGAATATGGAAGCAAACTTGAAATTATTTCAGAATTCTATTTCAGAATATTTTTTTTTTTTTAAAAAAGGAAAAGGCTGCAAGACCATTTTGAGGGCCGCCAACCACACTGAGGCGTTTGAATGAGAATCTCTCCATAGTTTTCTATAACCTACTAAATAGAAATCCAGGGTTCTTAGGTAGGTAGCTCAGCCTCTGTTCAATCTACTGCCAAATTACGTTTGCACATTATCAACTACAGTCCTTTTTGTGAGCACTCCATGTTTTTTCCCAAAGTGGACTGAGCTATTCCCTGAAGAAAAATAAAAGCAAATATGTAAAATAAAATAAAAAATAAAATGTTCCCTTCAAGATAGGGTAAGTCTACTCTATGCCATTCTTTCTTGCTGATTACAACCCGCAAAGTCTAGAGAAAATAAATTAAAATAAACGAGCTGAACACTCTAAAACAAAATTAGGCAGGCAGGGGACCTGGGCGGGGGAGGGAGGGGGTTGTTGTCAGACACTGAAGCAACAGTGATGCCTGGGTGGCTCAGGCAGTTAAGCATCTGACGCTTGATTTCAATTCAGGTCATGACCTCATGGTTTGTGGGTTCAAGCCCTGCATCAGGCTCTGTGCTGGCAGTGTGGCGTCTGCTTGGGATTCTCTCTCTCACTCTCTCTACCCTTCCCTTGCTCATGCTCTCTCTCTCAAGATAAATAGACTAAACACACACACACACACGCGTGCGCGCGCGCACACACACACACACACACACAAAATACCTGAAGAAAACCTTTAAAAGAGATAAGCTTCTTTTCCCCCCTCTTGTTTCTTTCCCCTCACTTGAAGCTGTGGTAGTAGTGGAGGAAGCAGTAAAACTTTGAAAGAATCCCTTATTATTGGCCAGAGGCACAACAAAGGGAATCTTTATATCTGAAGAATGTGAGTGTATGTCAGAGAGAAGACACGTAGAGAAAGAGATTCCCCAACTACTGTGTCTGAACCTGCACAAGTTCTGAGTCCGTACCGACCTTCACGTGCAGGAGAGATGCAAATTAGCATAGAAAAGGTTTTGCAAACGAAATTGACATTGAAACTAGCACCTAGAGGAAGTAAATAGAAGTTATGGTTTGAAGCAAACTGTGTTGATTGTTTGCCAAAACAACTTCAACAAAAATCAATATTCTGTAGAGGATTTTAATAGGACCCAGCACCTATGAAGCAATTTTCAGGTGTTCAGGATACAATCCAAAATGAGTCCATATGCAAAGAACCGGAAAACTAGTAGAGGTTCTCAAATGAAAAGACTATCAGTAGGTAACACCCATGAGATGACCCAGATTTTGGAATTACCTGACAAAAACTTTAAAGAAGCTAACTGTAACTGTGCTTCGTGGTATAAATGTAAACACAGTGGAAATAATTGAAGAGATAGAAATGTTCAGCAGAGAAATAGAAATGATGAAAAAAAAAACCCAGGTGAACATTTAAGAACTAGAAAATACCTTAAATAAAAATGTCATGGAAAGGGCTTAAAAGGAGAATGGGGATGACAGAGGAAAGAGTTGGTAAACTTAGAGATAGGCAGCATTTTTTCAATATGAAGAAAAAAGAGAAAAATATTTAAATATGAACAGAGTATCAGGGACCTATGGGACAATAGTAAAATGTCCAACAGTGTCACTGGAGTTTTTTTCCCATGTGGAGAGAACAAAGTGATTAGTGCAGAAAAATATTTGAATAAATATAACTGTAAACATCCTGTATTAGGGGAAAATCATATATTTATAGATTTAAGAGCCTGTGAAGACCACAAACAAAATAAATTTAAAAGTAAAAAATCATCCAGACACATCATAATGAAACTGATGAAAACCAAAGATAAAAATAAAAAGTTCTTAAAAGTAGCTGGAAAAAATTAATACCTGTGGAGGAACAAAGATTCACATTACCTCTCATTTCTCAGAAATCATGAGGGCCATAAGACAGTGGGAAAATAAATTTAAATTGCTAAAATAAAAGAACTATCAGCCAAGAGTTCTAGATCTGTTGAAACGACCCTTCAGGAAAGAAGATGAAATAGAAACTAAGAGATTATTACCAGCAAATCTACTCTGAAGGAAATGCTAAAGGAAGTATTCAGGCTGATGGAAAATGTTACTAAAGAGAAACTTGAAGGTTCAAAAATAAAGCAAGAAAAATAGTAGCTATCTGGGCTAATTTAAAAGACAGTTTTCTCCTGTGAATTCTGTAATATATAGAATTCAAATAAAAACTNTAAAACTTTTACATTTTACTTGATGTAGTAAGATGTTAGTGCTACATGTATTGTGAAAAGATGGAGTCTCTAGAAAAACTATAAAAATAATACAATAAAATATAGCCAAAATTATATTACATAAATAAAAATTAAGTACAGATGAAGATATATGAAAAATATAATATCCGTGATGAAAACTCTCAGGAATAGAAAATGACATAGAACATGATGATGGTGAGCTACAAAAAATACACATCGTTAAGAATGAATGCTTGCCTCTATGATCTGAAACACGTCAAGGATATATGCTTTTATCACTCCAGTATTATATTGGAAGTCCTAACCATTGCAATAAAAGAAGAAAAAGAAATAAGACAGATTCAGATTAGAAAGAAATGCATAAAATTATTTGTGTATAACATTGTTTATGTAGCAAATCTTAAAGACTATAAACATGCTCTTAGAACTAGTAAATAAACATATTGAGGTTGTAGAACAAAATCAATATATTAATATCAATTGTATTGCCATGTACCAGCAACAAATAACTAGAAATAATAATTTTAAGAGTGTCATTTCATCAAATAGCATGAAATAAGTATAGATCTGAAAACAATACATGTAAGATTTGTATACTGAAGATTACAAAACACTGATGAAAAACATCAAAGAAGATTAAATATAAAGATACATCATAACTCAGTATTATTAAGAGTTCATTTCTTCCTAAATTGATTGAGTGAAATCCCCCTGAATTCTAGCAGCATTTTTTTAAATAGAAATCAACAAGCTGTTTCTTAAGTGCATGTGTAAAGTCAAAGGAATTAGAATAGCCAAAAATTTCTGAAAATTAAAACAATGCTCTAGTACTCACATTAGCCGATTCCAAAGCTTATTGTAAAGCTATAGTAATCATAATTGTCATTTTCATGGGAGGATGGATACATAGAACAACGTGGCCAATTGATTTTTGGGAAACTTGCTAGGATTATTCAAATTAGAAAGGATAATATTTTCAACAAATTGTACTAGAAAACCTGGACATCTATATGTGAAAAAAAATAATTTCAACCCATATTTCAGATCTTATACAAAAATTAAAATGATAATACCTCTAGCTGCAAAAACTAAAATTATAAATATTTCTTCAAGAAAACAGGAAAAAGGGGCGACTGAGTGGCTCAGTCGGTTAAGTGTCCAACTTTGGCTCAGGTCATGATATCACGCTTTGTGGGTTCAAGCCCCATGTCAGGCTCTGTGCTGACAGCTAGCTCAGAGCCTGGAGCTTGCTTCAGATTCTGTGTCTCCCTCTTTCTCTCTGATCCTCTCTTGCTCTCGCGTGCTCTCTCTGTCTCTCTCTCAGAAATAAATAAAAATTAAAAAAAAAAAAACATAAAACAGGAAAAAATCTTTGAGACCATAAATTCCATTAGAAATTCTTAGGTCACCGAAACTGCTGTCTCTAAAAGAAAAAAAAAGATAATTGAAATCTATTAAATGAAACTTATGCTCTGTGAAAGATAACATTAAGAAAATGAAAAGACAAGCCATAGAATGGAATAAAATGATTTTAAGTTATGTATCTGAACAAAGAATTTGTATCTAAAATATATAAAGAATTCTCAAAATCCAACAATAAAAAAAACAATTAAAAAACATGGGCAGAGGAACTATATAAACACTTCCCTAAAGAAGATATTCTTTGACAAGCAAGCATATTAGAAGATACCCAGCATGATTATTAGATGTATTAATTTCCTAGATCTTCCATAACAAATTATCATAAGCTGGGTGGCTTACAACAATAGAAGTATATTCTCAGAATTTTGTAGGCCAAAAGTACAAAATCAAGGAATCAGCAGGGCTGTGCTCCCACTGAAGGCTTTAGATAAGAATGTTTTCTTGGGTTTTATCCTCTTACTAGCATCTTATGATTGCCAGTCATCTTTGTGATAATAATAATAGTAATTATAATCATAATCATCTGGGAAAAAAATGGATAGTACCATGTTTTGGTGTGGATGCCAAGAAACTCACTCTTGCACATCTGCTGGTGATAATACAAAATGGTACAGTTGTTTGGAAGAGAGTTTGATGGTGTTTCATATAGGTGAAAATATAGTTATCCATCTGTCTCACCTCTGCATACCCCAATAAAATTAATGTTCACGCAAAAACCTCTACTCAAATGTTGAATAGTGGCAGTATTCATAATTTCTTAGAATTGGAGACATCCCAAATGATGTACTAGTGGTTAGTGGGTAAAATCTATGATGCATCTATATAATGGAATATTATTCAGCAGTATTATTGATATACACAATCATAGGATGAAATTCAAATACTTTATGCTAAGTGAAATACCAAATTTGAAAGACCACATACTGTCCAACTGCATTTTTATGGTATTCTGTAGAATAAATCAGATATAACAACAGAAATAAAATCAGCGGTTGCAGGTTCTGAAGATAAGTTCTCAAAGCCAGGTTCTCCCTAGGAGGGAATTCTTTTGTAAGGTGTTTTGATAGTAAAATGTACTCTTTGTTACAGTCTGGTGAAGCACCTATCACTAAGTTGTAAACATTTATCTTCATGTCTTTCTCACTATCCATGAAATCAACAAGGGTGGGTTTCATCCTCCTCCCTCTCTTGCCTTAAAGCTTACCGCAGTGGTACATAGTAAATACTCAATAAGCAAATGAAAGTGTCTTAGCCCATCCACACTGCTGTAAGAAAATACGATCGACTAGTGGAGTACTTTGGAATAATAGAAAAAAGTATATTGGTTTCTATCTGGAGTTATTGACACAGAGCTCCTAAAGCTGTTGGAATTTCCTAATATTTTATTAATTCTAATATTTCATCTTTGTTGTAATATTTCATCTTTGCCCTTGAGTCCTCACACTGAGCTCCTAAATCCCTTGGCATTACCTGGGTGATCAGAGTGGTTTTTATTCTAATGGGGCATCTCTGAGTGGGTCCCCAGATAGGAGCTGGCCACCAGGAAGTTCAAGCCATGAATAGAAGCTTGAAACTTTCAGCGTTCCCCCCATCCCATTCTCTGGTGAAAGAAGAGGGACTAGAAATGCAGTAATAATTGATCATGCCTACACAGTGAAGTCTCCATAAGAATCCCAATGGTACAGGGTTTGGATAGCTTCCAGGCTGGTGGACAGGTAGAGGTGGTGAAGTGGTATGCCTTTGCAGGGCATGGAAGCCCCACACCTCTTCCCACATACTTTGCCTTTACATCTCTTGCCTCCAGCTGTTTCTAAGTTAAATCTTTTTATAATAAACAGGTGATATAGTAAGTAAACTGTTTCTCTGAGCTCTATGAGCCACTCTAGCAAATGCTGAGAAGGAGGTACTAGAAACCTATAGCCAGTGGGTCAGAAGCAGAAGTAACAACCTGGACTTATGATTGTCATCTGAAGTATGTAGGGGGCGCTCTTGGACAACTGAGACTCATGAGATCTAATGTAACTCCAGATGCATCCTGTCAGAATGGAATTAAATTGTAGGATACCCAGCTGGTGTTGCATAATGGCTTGATGTGTGGAAAATCCCCTATGTGGGTGACCAGAAATATCAGAAGTGTACTGTTCTGTGTGAGTTGTAAAGGAAACACACAGTAGTGTTTTTTTCTTTTATATTTATAAACAACAAACATTAGTTAGGTTCTATAGGTCAGGGAGTTCAAGCAAACTCAGTGGCTGGTGCGAACTCACTTCCTGGTTTACAGATGACTATTTTCCCTGTGTCTTCACATGGTGGAAGGGGTCAGGGAGCTATTTAGGGCTTTTTTTTTTTTTTTTTTTTTTTTTTTTTACAAGTGTACTGATGGCATTCATGAGGGCTCCACCCTCATTACCTAATCATCTCCCAAAGCCCTCACCTCTAAATACTATTACTTGGGGAATTAGGATTACAACAAATGAATTTGGGAAGTGGCCACAAACATTCAGCGATTGAGAGAAAGAAAAGCCAGGCTTCTTTTTGCATCATTCTTATACTATTCCCCAAATATGCAACATTATCTCTATTGTTGCTGTCTCATTTTTTCATGTCCTTGAAGCTCCTGCATCCTGCATTTGTACAATGATGGTACCTTTCCTTATCTCTCCAGATCTTGGTCCTCTGAGCTCTGAATTTTATATTTCCTCCGTTCCACTTCTTCAGTGAAGGCAAGAGTTGTATTTAGGATACTGACATAAAGTTCTCCAGTACATTATCCTCTGATGAGAAGTTAACAAATACATTCATATATTCAACCAATATGTCTTGAGCACTTAAAATTTTCCAATCTCTTTTCTAGGAGCTGGACATACAGCAGGGACTCAAATAGAGAAAAACCACCCCCCTGCTACCCTAAAGAGCTTATATTCCAGTGGTGAGAATCCCAGAATAAGCTCGAAACAAGTACACAGAGAACATAAAATTTGGTAATAAGTATGTGAAGACAGGATAGGTTTAGGGGATAGACAGTGTATGCATGCATAGTGAGGGAGGGTCCCATAGGAGGAGGAATTGTCATTTTATGTAGATTGTTGGGCAAAATATGATAAGATGAGGTTAAACAGAAACTGAAGTGAGATAGAGGGCCATGGAGATATGTGGGGAATAAAGCATTCTAGCATTTCACACATTTTGAGATGAGTTCCTTATAGTTCAAGAAGCAGAAGAGGAAGGGGAGGGTGTTATGAAGATGGAGAGAAATGTTTCAAAGTACAACATACTAATTTTCATGAAAACCCTACAGATAATTTAAGGTTGACTTGATAAGTTAGAGTGGGAAACAGACATTGGGAGCACCAGGCAATGGCTTCTTTCATTTGCTGTTGAAACCAAGTGGGCTGACGTCTGCTAGAGCATATCTGGGCAGGTGGCACCACAGGATGTCTCTCTTGAGTTCTCCACCTAAAAAAGTATCCTGACAATTCCTGTCATATTGCCCTTCATCTTTGTCTCAAGGACAGTTTTAAGTGCAAAACATACCATTTCGGGTTTGGTTTTTGTGAAAGGGAAATACCAGAAGTTGTCAGGAGATTTGGTTAAGGTGGGATCTTTGTGGGTTACAGAGAAACAGTACTGATTTCTTATTTAATCAAAATGCTAATAATTTTTTTTAAGTAGACATAAGACCTAACATGACTATAAAGAACGTTGTTTCTTTCAAAATTGAGAAGTCTTGGTAATGTTAAATAATCAAGGGCAGGATAAAGTTAACATGAAAGTATGGGAACTTTTTCTTATAGAACTTTTGCCTCTGAGGCAGATTACTCGGAAGGTAAAGGAAAACCGTTTACAACCTCTTAGAGAGACCAATACTCCAAGAAAAATGTAAACATAAACTCTTTTTGAAAATGTTATAAATAAACCCATTATATAAACCTTACCTAGAATTGACCAACAAATAAAATGCCATTTTCATGAACCTTCTACAATTTTCTATATCCAGGTTCTTCGTAAGGTTTTTTCTTAAACTTTACTCCATCTTATTCTGGAACAATCAGTCACTTTACTTAAGATAAATCTACTCTCTTTTTTTATCTTAACGAGACCACATATTTAAGAGTACAGATTCTCAGAATGGCCAAAATAAACACATTCATTAACAAGCACAAACATACAGAGCCTCTCTATACCATTAAATATATGTCTTATATCTCTCCATCTCTTAAATATAAGGTAAAAACAATTATATAGACTTAAAACTGTGGTTTGTAACTAATGATACAGTATTAAAAATTATCTAGTTATTTATTTTTTTAAAATATTTTTATTTATTTCTAGGAGAGAGAGAGACAGCGTGAGCAGGGGAGGGTCAGAGAGAGAGGGAGATACAGACTCTGAAATAGGCTCCAGGCTCTGAGCTGGCAGTCAGCACAGAGCCCGACGCGGGGCTCGAACCCATGAACCGTGAGATCATGACCTAAGCGAAAGTCGGACGCTTAACCGACTAAGCCACCCAGGTGCCTCTGAAAAAATTATCTAGTTATTTAATGAATATGTTAATGAGCTCAATTTAGCAGCAGTCTAAATTTTAAATTACGTAAACATTTTGGAAATTATCTTCAAACTACCATACCACAAAATATTACTGTTTAAATAAAGTTTGTCAGATTAATGATTCAGTAAAGCCAGTTTTATGTTTTTCATAATCATATTTTATAAGAAATAATTGTAGCTCATGTGATCAGTAAACATGTTTAGAAAGAACATACTCAAGTATAATAAAGTGTACTCACATCATACTGAAAACACTGATGACTCAGATAAAATATTGTTCTTTGTGTTAAACTAAAATTATTAAACTAGTTTTACCTGAAGTTTTACCTAGGAATGTGAATATTTTTTTCTGAATTATAGAGATCTACACATATAGATCTAATTCCATAATTTTGGTCATGAGTCAAGCATAAACAAATGAATACAAAATTCACAGATGCATTCCAAAGACCTGGTCTCTTCTCAGTGGGTATACATTAATTTATTTAAACTCACAACAGACAACTGGAAAAGTACAATAAATCAGATTCTCTGTTCTTTTTCATCCAACAGAGATAAAATCTCTATAAATCATGAATCCCTATATGGAGATCAATAGGCTGTTGATCCAAGTAGAAGAGGGAGTCATCCAGGAACCTTATGAGAGTCATGAGGAAGCATTGAGTTGTCTGACCTCAGAATCAGAACAGCGGTATTGTCCTTTCAGAACTAACCATTTCCCACAACCTGAGAGGTTGGGGGAGATTTCCTAGCCATTGCTTCTTTCCAGAAGCATAGGTTCAACATTGTCCTAGATCTTTTAAATAGATGCTATAATAAACCTCATATTAGAGATGAGGAGACTGAGGCACAGAGAGGTTAAATAATTTGCCCAAACTCATACAGCTGCTCAGTAGTTGAGGTGGGAATCAAACTCTTGAAGTCTCACACTGGGGTTCCTGCTCTTTACTTACTGCTGCACCTATCCTGTGCCGTAGGAGTTTCCCACAAGGTTAAAGACCTTTTCTTCTTTGTCTGTCACTCTGACCCAAAGAGTGAAGCTCAGTAAATATTGGTAGATGAATAAACAATAGAAGAGAGAGTGAACCATCAATTGTGAAAGAAGAGAGTGAGGCAGAAAATGAACACAGAGTGAATGAAGAGAAAAGAAAAAAAAAGAGATGAACTATTTCCTTTTTTCTGCTCCTCAAGATATGTATTGTTCTTGCCTCCTGAAGATAGAAAGGGAAGAAGTCCTCACTTAAACCATTTCCCCTCAGTTGTCAATTCACTCCCAAGAAAAACTTTAATCATTTAGAGACATAAATTAAGTACTCCTGAAAATGGAGAATGTAAGCGATGTGACATTGTTACTGATAAAAACTAGAGCGTAATGGCCAAGCTGGACGTTCAACCACCTGTCTCCTGTCAGTGATTGTCTGATGTAACTCTTTCTTTCTTGGTTCGGGCCTCATGAAAGGCAGTATTCTGTCATATTTCTCTCTGTATCTCCACCACTTTACATAGCCACAGAGGCATAGTAGATCCCTAATAAAATGTTTAATTGAAAACCAAGACTTTGTGAAACTACCTCTCCTTTTCAAATAAGAGGAAAGGAGAATTAATTCCAGTTTAATTCCAGTTAATAGGATGTAAGTACAACCAAAACAGACTGACAAAGTGATATATTTATTATAAATCCCTGATGATGTTTGCAGTCACTTGCAGTTTGGGATCAAGATTTACATTTTATATTATAACCCACACAACACACAAACGCACATACATGTATATAAAAATAAAACTCAGTAGAACTGATAACATATTTTCATACTATTGATCTCAGTTATTCTCACAGTGACTAATTATTGTACACTGAACCAGAACAGAATTCAGATAAAGGTTTCAGCTAAGCTTTGACAAAACAAACAATAGAACTATTAAAATATTGGGTATATGTATATGTGTGTATATATAAATGCAATATTTTATGTATAAATATTATACATATATATATAAATGTTTATTTTTGAGTGAGAGAGAGAAACAGAGTATGAGTGGGGGAGGGCAGAGAGAGAGAGAGAGAGACATAGAATTCAAAGTAGGCTCCAGGCTCTAGGCTCTGAGCAGTCAGTACAGAGCCTGCCATGAGGCTCGAACTCATGAATGGTGAGATCATGACCTGAGCTGAAGTCAGACTCTTAACTGGCTGAGCCACTCAGGTGGGTTTATTTTTATAATCAACAGTTTTTTTGGAAAAAAAGTTAAAGTAACGGTTAAAATAACTATTCCTTAGTTATTCTTGGTATAGTGGGATGTCCTAGTTATTTATTTTTTAAGTAAATTAATTTTTAATGTTTTTATATTTATTTTTGAGAGAGAGAGTGTGAGTGGGCAAGGGGCAGAGAGAGAGGGAGACACAGAATCTGAAGTATGTCCCAGGCTCTGAGCTGTTAGCACAGAGCCCGATGTGGGGCTTGAACTCATGAATTGTGAGACCATGACCTGAGCTAAATTAAGATGCTCAACCAACTGAGCCACTCAGGCACCCATCTTTTATTTTTTTTTTAATTTTGTAAACATTTGTTTAGTTTTGAGAGAGAGAGAGAGTGAGAGTGGGGAAAGGACAGAGAGAAAGGAAGACACAGAATCAGAAGCAGGCTCCAGGCTCTGAGCTGTCAGCACAGAGCCCGACACGGGCCTCGAACCCACAAACCGAGAAATCATGACCTGAGCCAAAGTAAGACTCAACCAACTGAACCACCCAGACGCCCCTAGTTATTTCTAATCCTGATCCTTGTCCCGGCTATACGCTATGGCACTACTTACTAGGTAGCTCCCTCAGATTTGATTGAAAGTGCTTTAGATTTATTCTTACAGCTTATTTCAGTGTGAAATGGGTCTCTTAATAAAATATTTTGGATTTTATTTCTTATCACAATATTAATAGTACTATTTATAATGTCCTTTGGTAGTGTTTGTAATGGTATTTATAAAGCTTTTGCATATATCATTATGTTTGATTCCTACCATAAGCCTGTGATACAAATAGTTAATTACACCCATTTGGCTTTTGATAAGGAAGCGTGTGTGTGTGTGTGTGTGTGTGTGTGTGTGTGGTGGGAGGAGGGAGAGACAGAGTGCCTAACGTCTAATGTCTCACCGTTTCTAAGCCTTAGAGAAAAGACTTCTAGTTCAATGATCATATTAATATAATGACCCAGTTGGCTTGTTCTCATACTTTTAAAAAGGTACAAAATTAACAAACTAGCTAGAACTGTGTTATTCTGGCCTAAAAATATATCTATGACTTGAATAGATGATGTTATTTGTAACAAATGGAGGCCTAGGTATCTATATCTCTATGGGCTGTGGGGTGGTGTACATTTTCCCTCCAATTTTCTAAAAATTATAACCAAAACTATATGAAAATCACATATTCTAATCTGTGACATTTTTCCTTATTCCTCTTCAGTCTGAAATGTTTCCCAGAACAGTGATGTTCTTAGAATTTCTTGGTCAACTATATTCAGAGATAATTCTAAATGCCTTATACTCCTCTATTAGGAGTTATTAACCAGTATTTTGATGAGAAAAAGCTACACTTCCCGCCCTTAATAATAATAAGGAAGTGGCAACCACAGCATCCAGGATTGACATTGAAGAATATATTTTGGCAGTAATCAGCTTTTGGGATTTAGTATTTAAATGGATCTTTTGGAATAAGCAGAAGATAAACAATTGCCTAGCTGATGGGGACAAAGGAAAAGCAGATAAAAGGTGTTCCAGATTCTTTCCCACAGCCACACCACTGGGTGAATAAGGAAGTCACACAGAGGAGGCTTTTTCTCCTCATCACAACCAAAGTGCAGTTCTTTTGTGGTGACTAAGTACTTCATTTTACAGTAGGATTACATCCCCATAAACCGATCATAAATTGAAAACATCGTTAAGTTGAAAATGCATTTAATACATTTGAACCTACAGAACATTACAGCTTAGCCTAGGCTACCATAAGGGTGCTGAGAACACTTATGTTAGTATACAGTTGGGCAAAACCCTCTAACATAAAGCCTATTTATTTACTTATTCATTTGTTTCCTTATTTAGATAACACAAGGTGGGGGGAGGATTGAGAATCACAAGCAGTCTCTGCTGATAGTGTTAAGCTCATGCAGCATTCGATGGCACGAACCATATGATCATGATCTAAGCCAAAGGTGGGCTAACTGGGATGATCAATGCACTGAGCCATGCAGGCGCCCCCCAAACCCTATTTTAAAATAAAGCATTGGCTGTCTCATGTAATTTATGGAGTACTGTACTGAAAGTACAGAGACAAACAGGATGGTTGTCAATGCATTAATTGTTTATCCTCATGGTCCTGGGGCTGACTGGGAGCTGAGGCTCCATGTCGCTGAATGGCATCAGGAGAGAGCATCAGACTGCATATCACTGGTCCAGGAGAAGATACAAATTCAAAATTCAAAGTATGGTTTCTACTCAATGTGTATCATTTTTGCATCATAGTGACATCAAGCCATTGTGATGCTTCAGATTCTGTGCCTCCCTCTCTCTGCCCCTCCCCCACTCATGCTCTGTTTCTCTCTGTCTCAATAAATAAATATAAAAAAATTAAAAGTTTTTTGCATTTATTTATTTTTGAGAGAGACGGAGCACAAGTTGGGGAGGAGCAGAGAGACTGAGACACAGAATCCAGAGCCTGTCAGCACAGAGCCCAATGAGGGGCCCAAACTCAAGAACTGTGAGATCATGACCTGAGCCAAAGTCAGATACTCAACCAACAGAACCACTAAGATCCCCAAGAAACTGTTTTTTAAAAATGTTTGTTTATTTTTGAGAGAGAGAGAGAAAGTCAGAATGATAGTGGGGGAGGGGCAGGGAGAGAGAGAGTCACAGAATCCGGAGCAGGATCCAGGCTCTGAACTGTCAGCACAGAGCCTGAAGCAGGGCTCCAACTCACCAAGTTTGAGATCATGACCTGAGCTGAAGTTGGATGCTTAACCAACTGAGCCATCCAAGTGCCTCTGGAAACTGCTTTTGAAGGAGGGTGACTGAATGAGCATGATCAAGGTACCAAGGATCATGCTTTGTGGGTGGTCCTGGTTACAAGCAAGGGGAAAGAGTCTATACTTACTAGGTGGGTGCAAGAGTTTGGGGTTGCACGTGCATAGACACAATTCAATCTTCTTGAGTTACAAGAAAATATTTCCTTCCTAATAGTTTCTTTTTCTAATCCTAAAGTTTAGTATTAGCATCTATATTTTTATCAGGCAACATGAGAATCCTGTTTGGATTATTAAGAAAAGAGCCAGAAACATAATTATATAAGTACTACCTTTTATGGAATGTACTGAAATAGTTGTGATACTAATGACCAAAAGCTTGTCCCCCTACCCTGGTTGCTGCAATGTCAGTCAATGCTGCATTAGAATCTATGCTGGATTAGAAGGAAATTTGGGATAATCTTCAAGAAAATCAGAATCCCTGCTTTTAGCTATTATCCTTTAATGTTTAAACCCTGTGGGAAAAAACCCCAGAGCCTTGATGAATATGGTGGGAAGGGAATTCATGAGGTTCAATATCGATTTTTGTTCCTTTGGCCAATGGTATAAATTAAATCAAGTTCATTGGTTTGCTTGACCTGTTTCTTATGGTGAGGAAAAGCTACAAGAAGAAATCCCGTGGAAAGGAATACCGAGAAAAAGTTTGCATTACTCCTTAAGGCCTTTAAAGAACACACTTAAGACAACCACCAAAAGCCGGGAGTGAGGTAAGGAGACCTATATCCATCATCAATCAAGAAAGAAACATCATCCCAAGAAGAATCTAAGGAGGAAAAGAAATTCAAAGACTAGAAAGTTATATAAGATATTCTGTACCTATATATCAACTCCAAACTGTAGCATGATAATTAGTTTTCTGAGTAGAAGTACATATAATTCTGATGCCCTCCCCTTGAGGAGAAGGAAAAGCAAAGATACCCAGATTCTAGTAGTTGGAAGCAGTTCTTAAAAAACAGCATTTTTGTCCTATTTCACTGCTTAATTATTCCTTAAATCCACTGTGTCTTGGCTCATAGGTGCTTATTCTCATTGAAACAGTTCAGTTTACAATAGAATCCTGAAACATTTTAAGACTGCCTTCTTATAAATGTTTGCTTCCTAAAGAAATGTTTGATAACTTAACAGTTAGAAATAAATTTTTAAGTGTAGATATTTGTTCTTTATGATGCTGGAACTTTTCTTATAGTAAGTCATCACTTTTATACTATCTTTCTTTTGGAAAAAAAGTAGTAGACCACTTTCCCGGTTGGAATTTCAAAGAAGTAAAGGGAATTTGGAATATACAGGAGTATGTGCTTAATATCTGATCTACTCAGTGTGCGATGCTTTCATGCTGAATACAATGAAAAGCAAATTTCTAGTGTCATTAGAGGAATGAGTATACAGATTTCTTAGTAGAGGGTGTGCTGATCGTTAGCAGTGTGACCAAATATTTCTGGCTCTGTGTTTTCCATGAACATGGTGGAATGGTGCTTGTCCACCACTTCAGAGCTGAATGTTGTGATATAATTTGTTTTCACAAATAGAATAAAAGTGGAAATAATATGTGTCACTTCTTGGAAGAAACTATTATAGACACTGTGTTATCTGACCTATTTTCTCATTCATTCAAAGGTGGTTATGAACTCACCTATCAAAGTTAAAGTTTTGTCAGTTGAGACCTTGAATGATTACAATAAGATGTGCCCTTTTGCCAACCTGTGAGGTATACACTGTGTGGGCAAGGAGGTTTGGAGTGCTGTTTGGTTAGATTTTGTTTGTTACCACAATATAACCTAGTAACCCAAAATGATTATAATAGGAAAGAATTTAAAGACTCCTCTGCATACAATATGACAAATTATTTATAATGTAAACTATGGACTTTGGGTGATAATGACATGTCACTGTAGGTTCATCAACTGTAACCAATGTACCACTCTGGTGAGGGATGTTGATAATGCGGAGGCTAAGCATGTTTGTGTGGAGGGATGTTTATGGGACATCTCCATGCTTCCTCTTCAGTTTTGTCATGAACCTTAAATGGGTCCAAAAAGATAAAGTCTTAAACAATATAAGTCTTCTCCAATAACCAGCGTCATGTTGATAAAGTTTTTGAAAATAATTTCTATAGGACAAAGTATTTGCTTTGGGCATCTGTCCATGATCAGCAATAAACCATGTCAGTGACCTTTACAGGTTTTGTTTCTACATATCACACAGCAGAGACAGAAGTGTGTAAAAGAGTAAAAGACAAAGTAGTTAATAATGAGTTTGTTGATGGGACCAGCCTTACTCCTAATGTAGGCCATTTGTTTTTGCACTTCATTCTGCTTGGAATGTGCTTCTGCCAGATCTTTGCATGGCTGACTCTTCATCCTTCATCTATCAGTTCACATGTCACTCTTGAGAGCAGATTTGTTGACAGCCTTATCAAAAATAGTCTCCTGTCACATCATTGTCATACAACATCTTCTATTTTCTTCACAGCTCTTAAACCATGTAAGGTATTTCTACATATGATCATTTATTGGTTTATTGGCTGTAAGATGCCAGTAAAATAGAGGTTCCATGACTACAAATATGCAGTCTATCAGGTTCATTATTGTGTTCCCAGTTCAAAGAACAGTGATTGGTAAAAATTAGGTTGTTACATAGTTTTGTATTTAAGTGGGTAAATAGAGACATCTACTTCTACCAAACCAGAGTAAGAGGGAAAGGATCTTCCTTTCTCCTTCAAGCAACTAAAACAATCTGGACAAAATATTTGGAAGAATAGTTTCCCGTTGGACAACTGTTACCACCAGGTTACTTCAGTTAGCCCCGAGGGCAGGGAAATAAATAAGTTCTACCAGTTTTCTAGATTGTTACATAGTTTTTAGGCCATACTGTAGGGAGGGGAGCCCAGCAGTCTGAGTTGAAGAAGTAGAGGCTATCCCAATTAGAGTTCCCAGGGCAGAGCAATAAAAGGACTGTTCTACAGAGAGAGAAAGCTCTGTAGATCTGCAGAAGTTCCATACTGGTCTTCAACTGATCACGAACATGTGGGTGAGGAGACTACCAGTATCAGAGACACCTAAAAGAGCAAGGGGATCAATCCCCAAGGTTCATATATGGCCCAGAATGTTTTATGTTCCCACCACTCAGAGTGGGGGAAATAACCCAGAGGCATAGGCCACTAGTTAGAGTATTCAGAAGGGCATTTCCTTGGTAGTGGGGAAAATTATCCTTAGATTAAAGGTTCCTCTGGTCCTGCCTAAAAAGGCTTAAAAGCAAGCAGTGGAAAAACTCAAACGTCTTCTAAATAACTATTCCAGAACAAATGTCAGGAATAGTTGAAAAAACAACAACAACATTTTCTAGCAAGATAAAGTTACAAATTCCTGACATACCATTAAAATTATGAGATAGACATATAAACAGTCATCCACAATCTATAGTGAAGGGGAAACTCAATCAATTGGAACCAGTCTGAATTAGAAATCATTCAGATGGAAGACTTAGCAGATAAGATATTAAAATATATTTTGAATTATATTTTATATTTTTAATTAAAAATAAGCATGTTAAGGAGAGTCATGGAAGATATAAAAAAGACCCAAATTGAACTTCCGTAAATGAAAACTACAATGTCTGAGATAAAAGACTGTACTAAATGGGATTAATAGTGTATTTGATGGTATAGAAGAAAACATTTGTGTATGTAAAGATTTAGCAATAGAAACTAAGTGAACAAAAAAACTGAAAAGACAAAGAAAACCAGGGTGTTGGTGAGATGTGGGACAAGATCAAGTGGCAAACTATCTAATATTCATGTAAATTGGAATCATTAAAAGGGGTGGGGACAGAAAACTATATAGTTTTCTATAGAAGAAATAATGCTTAATTTTTTCCAATTTTCTTGAAAATCAGAAATTTACAGATTCAAGAAGTTTAGTGAAACATAAGCAGTAGGAATCTGATGAAAACCACAACAAACTCCAAAAAAATAGAAAAATAAATAACAAAGAATAAGAATAAAAATAAATCAAAATGTAGCCAGAGTAAAAAGGGTCATAATGTACAGAGGGACAGTAACAATTTCAACATTTTTTTGAAACAATGAAGGCAAGAAAACAATGGACCAAATTTTTTTTTAGACCTACAGAAGCTACAGTAATTTATCCCATTGGTTCCAAAATATGTTAAAGAAGCCCTTCCACCAGGACAATGGTACCAGATGAAAATGTGTAACAACACATATGAGTGAAAGTAATGGTAGGAATGGTAATTATGGTATGTTGGTAAATATAAATTTATTTTTCAATTTTTATTTTTTAAAAAAATTTTAATGTTTTATTTATTTTTGAGAGAGAGAGACAGCATGAGCAGGGGAGGGTCAGAGAGAGAGAGAGAGACAGAATCCAAAGATAGGCTCCAGGGTCTGAGCTGGCTGTCAGCACAGAGCCCAATGCAGGGCTCAAACCCACGAACCATGAGATCATGACCTGAGCCGAAGTCGGACGCTTAACCAACTGAGCCATCCAGGCATAGATTTTTTTTTTTAATGTTAAAGTCCTATTTGAAGATCAGTTCACTTTAAAGAAATATAATATTGATTTATTGTTGGCTTTATAACAGAGGTGAAAGTAAATGTATGACAATAATAACACAAAGTTCAAAAGAGGGGAATGTATACTTATATATTTATAACATGTATGAGGTGGGATAGTGTTGTTTGATGGCACGCTAAACCTAAAGGTGTATACTGTAAATTCTAAAGCAATATATCCCCAGAAAAAAAAAGGGAAGAAAGAAAATAAAACAAGTATAGAAAATAAAAAAAGTAAGATAAAATGAAATTAATAAAAATATTAAATCCAAAAGAAGGTAGAAAAAGAAGTAAATTGGAAGGAAGGACAGATGAAATATGTAAAGCATAAATAGTAATATAGTAGATTTTAACCAAATCTTATTAATAATCCTAATAAATTTATCTTTAAAAATTAAATTTATTTGAGACAGTATTATTAATAATCCTAATAAATTTATTTAAAAATTTTAAGTTTACCTAAGAGAGACAGAGATAGCATGAATAGGAGAGGAGCAGAGAGAGAGAGAGAGAGAGAGAGAGAATGAGAGAGAATCCTAAGCAGGATCCACACCATCAGCACAGAGCCCAATGTGGGGCTCAAACTCATGAAACAGTTTGGACTTAGGTTTCATGACCTAAGCCCAAACTGAGAGTTGGACGCTTAACCAACTGAGCCACCCAGGCACCCCAAGAATCCCAACAAATTTAAATGGTCAACCATCCCTAATTAAACTCACATATTGTCAGATTAGGTTAAAAAAGCAAGATACAAGTATATCTTGCCTGGAAGAAACCTGCATTAAATATAAAGACACAAACAGGTTAGATGCAAAGGATGCAAAGGAGATATACTGCTATTACTAATTCAAAAAGCTGAAGTGGCTACATTAATGCCAGATAAAATGGATTTTATAAAAAAAAATAATACCAGAGACAAAGAGGATTATTGCATACGGATAAAGAGTTAATTCATCAGACAATATATTATATCTTCAACATTTATATACCTAGGGACAGAGATTCAAAATGCACAAAGCAAAACCAGATAAAATTGATAATTAAATCCACCATTACATTGGAGAATTTCAATAATATAATAAGTAGACAGAAAATCACTGAGAGTATAGACAAAACATTGAATAATATTATCAAACAACTTGTAATTGACTATAGAGCACTTTACCCAACAAATACAGAACACGTACTGTTTCAAATAGTGCCCAAACATTTACCGACTAAGCCGTAAATCAAGTTTATAAGTTTAACAGAATTCACATCAAACAAAAAATGTTCTCTGATCACAGTGGAAGTAATTAATATTAGAAAGCAATAACAGAAAGATATCTGGAAAATCTAATATGTGTAAACTAAATAACACACATAAATAAACCATGAGTTAAATAGGAAACCAAAAGGAAAGTTAAAAACTATTTTGAACACAATGATAAATGAAACACACGTATCAGATTTTGTAGAATGCAGCCTAAGATGCTTTTAGAGGAAAAGGTGTTGCAGTAAAAGCTTGAGTTAGATAAAGTGACTTCAAATCAGTGGCATAAGCTTCTATCTTAAGTAGAAAAACAAGAGCAAATGAAACCCAGAGTAAAAAGAAGGAAAGAAACAAAGAGCAGGACTCAGTGAAATTAAAAAACAAAGATAGAAAATCAGATGAACAAAGAGGTGGCTCTTTGAAAGGATCAGTAAAATTGATAAACTTCTAGCCAGACTGATTGAACAACAGCAACAAAAAAGAGCGAACACACAAGTTTCCAATATGAGTAATGAGAGAGTGGGGATCATTATAGATCCAGATATTAAAAGCATAAAATGAATTATGAATTAGTAAAGAGCTAATAAAAAAGTAGTTTATGCCACAATTAAGAATCTATACATAGGCTATTGTTAGTTTATTTAAGGCTTAAGAAAGGAAGAGCCGTGATCAAGAACATAATATATTAAGTTTCTGAGTTGTTAACAGACAGCATATTTTCATTAATAACAATGACAAAAAATTATCTTGGACCTGGGACTTGAAGGGAGCTATGTTAGACTCACTCCCAGAAACAAAAAGACAAAAAGAGGTCTTTTGAAGTTGTATGTTAAATAATAAAGCATAAATGTTCAGTGATATGGGTTAAATAAGTAGTCTTTAGATTGATGGGAGATCCAGGCAGACCTCTTGGAGAAATTGATCCAAATAGTTCAGCATTTATGCTAGAATTACCTAAGCTTACAATTTCTGGGTATAAATAAGAAAGCTAAATAATTTGAGAAACATAAGAATGTCCAAACCTTAGTAATTGGTTGAAACACTTTAAATGAAAGATCCAAGCTAATTTCAAGATGTAATTAATAAATTTAAAGACATGGAATAATAGAATGTAATATTTTACGCTAATAAACTAATTCAGAACACTTGGATTACAGACAGTAAATTTTCCAGTAAGCCAAGGAGGGAAAAAATACTATATTAAGTTCCTGTTCTTATATTATGGCATATGATGTAGGGAACAAACAAAAGCATAGTGACATGCTGTAAGTAGACTGCATTTAAAGGAAACAATAGACCTTGAAACTTTCACATAAGAATTCCCAGAGGAATTTGCTCATAGTGATGCTGTTTGGAATCTTTCATACTCAGCATTGATTCCCCAAAAACAAAACACATCCAATTTAAAGTTATACATTTATCTACGGTTTATGGTAGCTATTGACTCACGATCCCAAGCCAATTCTGGGAATTAGAATTTTCCAATAATGTGTATTTAGGTGAATTTCCTACTCCTTCAATCCAAACATACTGTTTAAAAGTTCCAGATTACTAGGGCACTTCTTAAAAGTTGTAATATTCTGGGATGCCTGAGTGGCTCAGTTCGTTGACCCTTCGACTGGCTCTGGACAGGATCTCCTGGTTTTTGTGTTTGAGCTCTGCATCGGGCTCTCTGCTGTCATTGGAGAGCCCGCTTCAGATCCTCTGTTCCCCTGTCTCTTTGTACCTCCCCCACAAGTGCTCTCTTTTTCTCAAAAATGAATGCATCTTTAAAAAGAAAGAAAAAAGTTGAAGTATTCTAATACTAACATCTTCTGAGAGAGAAGTCTTTTCTTTCAGTGTCAAGGGAAGGGTTCACAGGTACCCTGCTCTCCTGCAATTCAAATATATCCCTTGTCAGTTCTCTGTCATACACCACCTTTCAGGTTAGGACTAGGGACTATTGCTGATACTAAGCTTTCTCAGAATGGGGGGGGGGGAGCACAAATTTAAATAAATCAGATTTCAAAGACACTTTTCATCAACTTTAGTATAAATATCTAAGCTCCTCTGGATTTTCAGGATCCTGGATGATGAACCATGGGCACACCGTGAGCTGTTTAATTTTATAACCCCCTCATTCTTTTTATCTGACACATTTCTTCAAGAGACCCAGAAAAATGTGAATGTAACTGATGCCCTGTGGTTGTGGGACGAGGCCTTTGGAGTGGCCTGCCTCTTTCTCCAGCTCTCCTTTTCCTCTGTGTTCCTATTTGGGGTCCAGTTTGAGGCTTCACGGGGGAAATGCCTGAGAATTCAAAAGAACAGGGTTCACATTCTGGGTATTCATTTTCTATGACAAACTATTGAATACATAACTCTTCGATGAAATTCAATATCAAGATACCCATTTAAAAATGATCTGACGTGTGAAGATACTCTGATGTAATGTGTCATAGAATTGCTGATTTAGGAATTATATCCATTTCTGGGGTCTTTTCTTGCATCGTTAAGCACTTTCATGTTAGTGCTTGGTGGAACTGTTGGCTTCAAAGCAAGTCTTGATGGGGGAAGAAGTAAGCTGGTATCAGATATTCTTTCTAAATATTCTGTTTGAGTCAAAATGATCTCAGACAGTCATGAAAGTGAGTCTCTGTTTTAGTGAATGTAGGAGCACAAAGATCCTTGCAAAAATGTATTGGTGTGTATAATAACACTTTAAAAAGGGGTCCATAGGTACTGAACTACAGGTTTACAAAAATAAGATCAACACAACTATTTGTAAAAGGAAATTTGAAAACAAACATCTCACTGTCAAAAGAATTGATTAAATGATTCTACTTGTTTCACCGTGGCTGGCAAAGACAGAGCTAATATGGTAGGAAACAAACATCTACTTTGTGTATAAGACCCATGTAGTACTTCTAGATCGCTTATTAGGTGTCAGAAAACATGCCAAACACATACTAAATATTAATTCATTTCAGTCCTCACAATAATCCTATTAGGTATGGAATAATGTCCTGCTTGCAAGTGAAAGCAAAAACAAGGAAGAAAAAGGGGGCGAGGGAGACAATTGAGAGACTAACAGCTATAAGGGAGAACTGAAATTTGAACCCAGTTCTGTCTGGTCTTCAATGCCCGGACTTTTAACACTAACTTTTATTGGCATCTGGGTTAATTAACACTGGGATTTGGTGCACAGTAGTAACTTGCATTTAATTAAATAAAAGCTAAGATGATACATGAGGTTTTTAAAACCTTTGACGCTATAACATAAGTGAGATTGTTGATCATTCTTAATTCTTTATGTATTCTGTATATGTGCTGTTATATATATGCTAATAAATGCATTAACATTTAATAATAATGTTCAACTCCCAAACATAAATAATCACTTTAAGGTGTTTTTGATAGATATGATCAAGATGAAACAGAGTTAGTGTTTTTAGGTGGAAACATTTTATATTGAATTATTTCATATTGAATTTTACATTGAAATTTTATATTGAGCATTTTATATTGAATTTCATTGCCAAATTTACTTTGTCCTACTGATCTGTTTTTGCAGTTTAATCTAGTAGTTGCTGTATTGCAAACAAGAAGATATTTAAATGATATATTTTATACAATAAATATCATATTCGTGCATAGGATTGTTTTTTCTTTTTAATATCATTAACAGATAATCTAGGGTTTGTAAAAGAGTGATTTGAGAGTGACATTTGGGGGAAATGTAAGTTCAAAATTCTTATTTGAACTTCTAAATTTTATAAAAAGTTAGTATTGCAGAGTTCATTTTATAAATCTGATTAAAATCTGCTTGTTAAATTAGATTGAACGTTTGCAGTTGTTGGTAGAATTCTTTTACCTATATCCTCTTTTGTGACATCTGCTGACAATTCCTGGTATTGCAGTGTTCCATAATTCGTTCTTATCTGCCTTCTCCAACTGTCCAATACTTATATATTCAGATGATACAAATTTAATTCACCTTAAGGAACTTAGTATCCTTCACTAAAGAAGAGGTAATATAATATGAGATCCAGTCACAGAAATTTGAGTCCTCTGGAGGCTGAGGAATTATTCACTTGGCATATTCTTATTTTTTTCTTTCGTTGATTGGTACTAAAAGAGATATCATCCATGTTCCACCCCCCCCCCGAAAACCTTAAATTCCTTCCATGTAAGAATATCACATATAGTAATATTTACTATTGACAGTTGTCACACAATCCCTCTAATGACCTAATGCCACTCAGACATTCTCCACAATATGATAGTTACATGATAAAAACTGTACATCAGAATAAAACTGAAGGGATAGATGCTAAATCCATATAAAAAATGAATGAACTATACCTAGATCTCTGCACACACCGGTGCATGGCTGCAGAGCAGAATGCATGAGCAAACTTTTTATATTACCAGGAATTCATTTATCCACAGTCCCATCAGTCAAATTCAGATACTTGTTGCCAGCTCCAAGATTTATAGGCTGGAGCTAGTTTTTGAAATTGCTTTGTATTTCCATTTAACAGCCAGGGCAGCAGCACGTTAAAATTTTGCCTTGGTCTCCTCGAAGCCTATTTATAAAGCTAATTGTCTCCCTGAACATTTTTTCCCTCTCTCCCTCTCTTTCAAATGTCAGCTCTAGGCTTCTGGACTGTTACCCCCTCCCCCCCCATCCCCCACCCCGCTTATTTTTATTCCAAACAAAATACTGTCATAGACCATGCCATTGCAGGACACTGATGATTCTGATGATCTAGCCCTTCCAGGCAGGTTACAAACAGTCTTGCCTTCTGTCCGGAGATGGATTCACTGCCCTCCCTGCAGACGCGCAGGCACACACGCAGAGCCCTGGGAAGTACACATTTACTGTGTACTGCATGCCGACTGCCTTGAAGAAACTGTAGCTAACCACCTTATTAGTATTCTTGCCTCCACCGTGTCTCACTTGCAGCATCAGAGGGCTGAGCAAAATGCAGTGGAACAGGGACAGACACAGCTCTGGCAATCATCTCAATGCAGGCTGCCGAATGCGGGGGGTAGGGGATGCAGCGCATCAAGATTAATAACCTTGCCATAATCCGGGGCTCCCTGCAAGCAGACACCTCTGTGATTGACCCGCTCCTGGCTTGATGAATCTGCCTGAGGGAGAGGGATCTGGAATCTGCCTTGTCCTGGGGGCCCCCCTGATTTTGGATGTTCTTTTGATCCTACACCGATCTGGGAAGGTAACAGTGAGTCGAACCATCTGCAGCACACAGCAGCTATTGGAGGTTACTACTGACAGTTTTCATTACACTGTGTGTGTGCGCGTGTGTGTGCGTGTGTGTGTGAGTGTGGGTGCCTGGTTTTGCGTGAGAGGGGATGCGTGAGTGTCCGTGAGTGTGTGTGTGTGTGTTTGTGTGACAACCAAAGCAGGTATGTCGTACAGTAGGAGATTTCAACAGCGTGAAAATATTCTCTGGGCACTTGGACTCAGTCTGTAGCCCCCAGCTTTCACCATCCCCTTCCTCCCCCCACCCCAGTCCCCCTTTCTCTTTTTGCCTTTGATGAGTTTTTGGCTTACTTTTTGGTGGAGTCTCTTGGACACGTTTTTTGCTGGTGCTGGAAGATCAGATAAATGGAACCTTTGAAAACTGGTTATTTTTCTTCTCTATGACTTAAAAAAAAAACAAAGAAGAAGAAAATAGAGTAGTTCAAGATAAGCTAGAGGATTTTAAATTTTCCTTGGTGAACTTTGAGGATCTGTAAAGAAGGTAAGTCACGGGACTCCTTAGATCTTAGTCCTTGGTTTCTTGCAATGTTTGTGCTTTCCTGTTTGTTTTTGGAAATCCATATGCAGTTTATAAGTGCGTTTTTAGAGCCTGTAATGCTCAGAAGAACTCAGTGTGTGGCATTTTGGGGCTATTTTCATGCCAAGGAGATTATTTCCATTTGTATAACCATCCCCCAGCCCTCTTCCTTTTATTTATTTAACATTTTCACAGTGATTTCTGCTTCTGTGAAATCTGGGGGGAAAAATCCAGCCTTCTCCCTCCTTGAAATACTCTTTAAATTTGAGGGGCAGAAATCAGAAAAGCTACTGGCAGAGGCTCTGAGTAAGAGGCAAAAGTGTGTCTGCTCAGAGACTGAGGGTGGGGGTTGGGGGCGTAATCTGGACTTTTATGATAACTCAATAGTAGACTCCCCCCCCCCCCCAAAGTACCTATTTTTTCTGGAATAGTTATATCTGCTCTGGAGAGTAGCGAATGTGTGGAATACAGAGAAGCTGGTTCAACAGCTCTTAATTGGAACAAATGAGAACAAAGTGAAAATTGTTTAGTATTTTGAACCTCCTTTTTTGCACTGATTCTCTTGCGATTGCATCTCATTAACCTTTCTGAATGCTCTGCCCCCTGATTAAGACTAGTGTCTCTCATTTTGGAACATCCCCTTACCCTACGTGGTCCCTAGAGAAGGGAGTGCTGTTGCAAATTGCTCTTAATTGTCTACTCTTGGCTGTAAAAGCAAGCAGGCGGTATCAGGAATTCAGGTGACTTTAGTCTAACATCTTGCCTAACTCAGACATCCCTTTAGTGTTTCCTGGTGGTTAGCTGTGCCTCTTTTTTTTTTTTTTCCTTTCCCTTTCCTTCAAAGTGAAATGCAGATAGTATTTTACCTATTTTCATCCAGAGGTTACTTAATTAAGGCAAAATAGCATTCCACTGTGTTAGCATCTGTGTTGCTCTATCTGTAGGTATTTTTATTTGTGCACTGGCATCACTTAGCTTCTCTGAAGAGGTGAGAAACACTTGTAAATATATTTCTAAAATGCTGAGACCCTCCCCCCCTAGATAGAAGCAATAGAGCTTCAGTCTTCCTCAGTCTCTCTCTCTATATGGATGGTTTATCCTAAAAAGAACCGTGATATTTCATGGAATGTTGGCCAACTTGAACTTTTACTGTGAACATTTTCATGGAAGAGCTGACAGTATGTTAACTAGGCAGAGGAGAGCACACATAGGTGTTTCTCCAAGTGTGGTTGTCTATGTATAGCAAGGGAGATGATGCAAATTGTAACCTGAGCTTTATTCAGAGACCATTGGGGGTCAGGGATTTACTGGGGCATCCAAGTTGAGGGATGTCAGACCTCATACTCGAAACATTAAGACTATTTTCTTTAAGAAGGATTTCCCCCCAGTTCAGAACTAAAAAGGAAAAAAAAAAAAACTCAGATGAGATTATACCCTGGTATTACCATGGACCGTCCCTTCTATCTGATGTTTTTGCAAAGTAGTATTAGAGAAACCATTTAAGGAAGGCAGCTGTTCGAAGATGCCCTGTACCCAGCTGACACGTCCTCCACTCAATGCTCTTGGTAAAGATACTGTGGGAAAACTGTCTCTGGTCAGTATAATTTATGATCTGTCATTCCTATCAACTATTTCTGCTCCAGATATTTTCATCTGTTACTCCTTAGATTCCAGTTACATTTCTTTTATCAGAAAGGGACTCTTTTCATTTTTAAATGACTTGAAACCTAGGAAAAACTCCAGATAAAATTTCGTTTTCTTTGTGGAACAAACAACCTGGGACTCGGGAAACCCGAAGGTGAATGTTGTGTATACACCAGAAACACTGAGTACTGTTCTGAGGAGCGTGCAGGGCCCTGATGCTCCAGGTGGGGGATTGGAGTACCCCACACTCTGCCTGGACCATTACGATTCCTTATGTTGGGCAGCTCTTCATGAGCCCAGTTGTGGTAACTAGTACCAGGTGCAGAAGGACAGTATGTTAGGTCTCCTATTTTGTGTGGGGACTGTTCTGAGTAAAGAGAAGCCCTTTGAAAATGCCGTTCTAGAAGTTGGCAAATAAGTGCCTCTTCGTATTGAGGCTATTTAATTCTGACTGCTTCCCCTCCCATTCCCATTCTCACCAACAAGTCTTCTAAAAAAATTGAAGATTATTCCTAACAACCATCTTAAAAATAATCAGGATAACATGTTGGCTTTTGTGTATTTGAGATTTAATCACTATAATGAGTGAATCTTCTAGCAATAGCAACACTTTCATTATCACTTATTTGAAGCTAATAATAGAAGTGGGGTGCAAGCCAACTCAGGGTTTTCTGATTACAGCTTCTGTAGTGAATAAAGGCTCTCCCTGCTATCTCAAGGTTTCCTGATGGTGTTTGAGCAGTTGTAACTTTGCATCTTTATTAGCTCAGGTCAGAGTAAAGGTAAACAGCTTTCAATCAGAACAGGCTCCAGATGTATGGCTTTCTTCTGTCTTTTCCAGATTTGTTTTGTGACAGAGAGTGGTTTTTGTTTTCTTTTGTTTTTTTTGTTTTGTCTTTGGTTTTGTTTACCAGGGTCTGTTTTCTTGCTTAGTGAGTTCAAAAAGGAAAAGGCAGGGAGAGAACTTTTTGTTTCAGTACAGGTAATAAGTCAGTTGGCAAAGAAAAAGTTGGACTTCCTGGAAGAAGGACTATGTACAGAGTTATTTTTTTTTAAATAATTAATTGGTAAAGGGATGCCTTGAGTTTATCTGAGAGAGAATAAAGGAAATTCCAATTCCTTCTCTATTAGTTCCAGTCAGCCAGCCTTTCTTTGGGTCTTGGCTCAAGTGAACCAACCAGGCCCAACATTCTTCAGTGTGTTTCTAAGTTTTTAAGACCTAGGGCACTTAACACATGAATGACTCTTTCCTTCTGTAACAAACAGAGCTGACAGCTGGAAAGTCAGCTACTGAGAACCATTAAAGGAAGCCAGAAAGATCACCCCATAAATTGAAGAGTAAAAGGGAACTCTTGCAGCTTGGGCCCTGGAGGTGGGTGAGGACCAGGCGAACTGAACTTGAAGTTTTGATTGCTGAGTCATTACAACAGCCTGGAGCTGTGTGTTAGCTCTGCAAACTGATGCTGACATTGGGACTAACGCTAATAGGCTGGAGCATCAGCCTACAACAGAAAATGCTGACTCTTGGGATGAAGAAGATCTAGTCTCTGACGACAGATGCACATTTGTGTATTCTTGCTATTGTTCTTTATCACCTTCTCTGGGTTCCCCGTTAAATTGCAAAGGAAAAGATGGATTAATTAACAGGGCCTTTGCAGTGGACTGAATCCATTCACTCAATTTATCTAATCCTCATTGGGGACTACTCAGTAGTCACCGGTAAAAGTGGTGTTCAGTGGAGATGGGGGTAGAATCAGGAGAAGGATTGAGATTTAGGTGTCAGTTGAGCATTGACAGTGTGTTTGATGGTCAGTAAGTCACTGAAAGTCTCAGAACTCTGGTCATTCTTCCTATACAGTTTAGAAATGAACATCCTTATAGTGTGTCATGAGGATTATGATGAAGTATTATAGACATAAATATATTGAAATATAAATTTAAAGATCTAAATATGAAATCTGTAATTATACATTGCTATGGAAATGTAATGTACTATGGTAGTGATGACTTCATATATGGTTTAAGACTTAAATTATTAAATTTTATTTAATTGAATTTAATTGAAGTTATTAAAATAACTTCAATATTATTTTCAAACTGTTAAGCAGAACTTATCTTTATAATGGGTGATCAGCATTTGTGGTATTAAAATTTGAGTGTTTCACAAATGTGTTGACTCTACCTTATCTCAGTAATTTCTGTGGAACACTCTTAGTTGTGGGTTTGTATATGTGTGCATGCCTGTGCACATGAACATGTATCCATGTGTGATAATTGACCTATCTGTAAGAGGTATAACTGCAGATTCATGAAAAATAGAAAATGTGATGATCTGAATCCATTGTCATTGATATCCAGGAAAGACTTGGACGTCTAGCCTTTTCTGAGGGAATATACGGATCATTATAGGGTTTGTAGACTCTAGAAAACTCCATTCTACAATAAGGCTGTTGAGTAGAATTTGAGTTAAACTTGGAAGTTCTATCCATAGGACATTTGTTTATAATGATAACATAAGTCATGATGATTGTCACATTGAGTTGTGTTTGGCATACAGATAGACCAGAATTCAAGGGCTGAGTTAGAGGTCCTTATGATAAGAAAATATGGTAGTGATGGGCATTGGCTTTGAAGTTGGGTGGACTTGAGGTTGAATACCTAAACTCTCAGAGCCTCAGTTATCCAATCTGTAAAATAGGGAAATCAATCATTCGGTGGGCCTCTGCATGAGTGAATAAATGAGTGTATATGTACTTGACCCTTGAACAATGTAGGGGTTAGGGGTGCCAGCCTCCAGGCAGTAGAAAATTTCCTGTAGCTTTTGAATCCAATGAAACTTATAGCTTACTATCTGTTGACCAGAATCCTTACTGATAACATAGTCAATTAACATATTTGTAGTATATAGTCTATATTGTATTATCACAATAAAGTAAGGTAGAGGAAAAAATTTTAAGCAAATCACAGGGAAGATATGTTTACTGCACTGTAAAACATCCACATATAAGCAGACCTCTACACTGTTCAAACCTATGTTGTTGACGGGTCAGCTGTATAGAACTTGGTAAAATCTTTAACACAAAACTGAAACTCTATAGTTTCACATATATTTTTCCTCCTTCTTCATCTGGCTTAAGAATTAGGAAGACCACTCTAACTTAGTGTATTTATGTAACTTATGTGGGTAGGCAAAAGCCCCAAATGTAATCTAAGAGCTAAGTAACACAGGAGAGAGAAAGTTATATTTCTGTAAATTAGCTCATTTCATGTACCATGATTTCATCAGATCCTTTCTCAGAGCAACCAAAGTGCCCTTTCCAGATGTCACCTCACTTATGCTCAGAACTTCCAAAATGATACTGAATGTAAGTAGCGAGCATCATGTGCACCCATCCATATGTGGTTGCAGAAACACAGTTCGCATGTCAGCAAGTGGTGTTAACATGCTCTTTATCTAACATCTCATTTTGTTCACAGTCAATGAGAGGATGCATATTTATTAAACACCTACCAGGTACAAGCACTGTGAGCACCCCTGTGGGGGATGTAAGCCTCTCTCTGCTCATGCTTCTTTGCTGCAATTCCTGCATTTGAATGGGGCACGCTGCAGTTTCCAGGCTGTCCCCTGGAATTTGGACTTGATAGTTAAACAGGATTAAGATTCCTCCCCAAGAATGTGATCTACGTGGGTCTATGTCATTGTGTATGACCTTTATTTAGTTCAAGAACATATTGCAAAAGATGTAAAAATCCTCGTTCCTGTTGTAGCTGAACTGAGCTGTCAGTAATGAGTTCAATTCTGCTTTGCTAACTCTGCACGCCTGGTACCACTTGACCCAGGTATTTCTGTTCTGCAAAGTCAGCCTTTCCCTAGTCACGGAGGGAGCAGGATTTTGTCCTTCAGATTATAGGTTTTTCTATCCTTACAGCGAAAGGATGGAGCCTATTTTATGGCTTGCCGAGAAGGAAGACAAGAACCACATTCCCTGCAGTTTAAGGCAGGTTTCTTAAAATCCAAATCTAGTAGAGTAAGAACAGGAAGAGGGATGTCAGTTGGTTAAAATAATAAATGCAAGTTTATAATTCTCAACCACAGACTGGAGCATCAGGATTTGTGGTTAGAGGAGTGCACTGAACTAACTTCCCAGAGTAGTATACTGCAGATACACACATTGAGATGCTATCATAAATTATAACGAATTCTCTCATAGTCAACAAATGTGTTCTGAGTGCCAGACGCTGTGCTGTGTTGCAGGCTATATTATTTATACTTTCAAAACAAAGGTGAGGTGAGATTCCCATATTACTGATGAAACAAAAAGTGATTCATTCCTTTGTCCAGTATTCAGACTGACTTCAAAGCTCGTGTGTATTTCTTCTATATATTCATAAGGATATATGTTCTATATATATCATGTTTTTTTTAATTTTTAGGTTGGAAACCCAATGCTTCTTCACATAAATCCTTGAATATAGAGCGTCCAGAGCAAGTCTTCTCTAAATGCAAATCAAATAATCTCATTGCCATAACAGGGCTCTTTTTATCAGTGGAAAGATGTGGTCTGTCTGGAAGGAATCCTGAAGGGTCACCTCCTGATAGTAGTAAATCCTCAATGCTTTGAGGTAGAGCCCAACTTTGACAATTACCTAAATCTCATTGGAACGTTTGGTAGCATACTGGCAAAAGTAACTGGAGTTACGGGAGGTGGGACAAAGAAATGAGGATCTCCTCTGTAACAATAAATCCTAAGTAGCATTGGGCAATATTTGATGAATGCACTTTATGGGTAATGTCTCTTAGTGTCTCTCTCTATGTAACTTGTTATAGATTCCTTTTGTACCTTTTTTCTTTCTTGCGTGGTTGTTGTAAAAAGATTAAGAAAAATTGTACTTAAAAGAGACTGAAGATAGATATTGGGATTTAGTTCTGTTCAATAAAAGACACATCATGGGAATGCCGGGGTAGCTTAGTCAGTTAAACATCCAACTCTTTTTTTCCAACTTTTTTTTTTTTAATTTTTAAATGTTTTATTTATTTCTAGGAGAGAGAGAGAGACAGCATAAGCAGGGAAGGGTCAGAGAGAGAGGGAGACATAGACTCCGAAACAGGCTCCAGGCCCTGAGCTGGCAGTCAGCACAGAGCCCGACGCGGGGCTCGAACCCACAAACTATGAGATCATGACCTAAGCGAAAGTCGGACGCTTAACCGACTAAGCCACCCAGACACCGCTAAACATCCAACTCTTGATTTCCGCTCAGGCCACGATATCCTGGTTCATAGGTTCAAGCCCTGTGTTGGGCGCTGCATTGACAGTGAGGAGCGTGCTAGCGATTCTCTCTCTTTCCCTCTGTCTCTGTTGCTCCCACGCTCTCTTTCTCTCAAAATAAATGAACATTAAATAAATATTATGATATATTTTAATTATAATAATCAGTAGTATTAATATGATAATTTAGGAATTTCTATTTGTGTATAAAACCTTGTACTCCACGGTGCCAGAAGTTATACAAATTATTACCTCACATGAGTGAACAGAAACATGAATATCCATGTCTGTCTGGCCATAAAAATATGAACGAGAGGAGGAAAATTATCTTTCAGATATTGATGTCAGTGGGGGACAAGCTGATGGAAAAAGACTGATGTGGTGTAGGGCATTCAAGGAGACTCGAGAAACAGAGAGCCAAGTCAGAATTTCATGTGCTAAGGAATTTTTCCTCTTGTTCAATCCTAAAATGCCGTGAACTTGGGAATGTAGTGCACACTTGTCTGTAAATAGGAAAAAGGGTCACATTTTGAAAGCTTTCTTGATAAAGAGAGGAGGTAACCATCTTCCTTTGACTTTACACTATAACAGAGACAAAGAAAATTTCAACTCTGCATTTTCTCTCATCCCTGTAAAATTTTTCTAGCTGTTGTATAAAGTGTAGATATTTTTTAAATCAGTTTTTGGTGTTCTAGATGCTCCTTTTTTATATATATGAGCAAACCAGAATTCTCTGTGTTTGGTAAGCCATTTCAGGATAGGAGATTTAAATTCTTTATGTAGGACAGCTTGATTTTTATATTCGTGATGTGCGTAATAAGTCCCAGAAGCAAGGACTAAGTATGCATACAATGGTTCAGGGTATACTTTTTTGGAAAAGTATGATTGGGATTAAAACTTTTGATCATATATGCCAGGGACCTTGTAGATACTTATGTGGAAGAAATGTTTCAGTAAAGAAAAGTTTTTTATACAAATTAAGACAAATGTTTGCATAACAGTAAAAACATAAGTATGAAGTGCAAGCAATTTAAATTTTTTTTAACGTTTTATTTATTTCTGAGAGAGAGAGACAGCATGAGCAGGGGAGGGTCGGAGAGAGAGGGAGACACAGAATCTGAAACAGGCTCCAGGCTCTGAGCTAGCTGTCAACACAGAGCCCGACATGGAGCTCGAACCCACAAACCGTGAGATCATGACCTGCGTTGAAGTCAGCCACCCATCCAACTGAGCCAACCAGGCGCCCCAAAGTGCAAGCGGTTCACTTTAATAAAGGTGAAGTTGTACCTGAAAATGACTGATTAGTAATACAAAGAGTGGCTGAATGTGCTAACTTTTTTTTTCCTGTTGGAGACATTCTGTACATACAGTGATAAACACACTAAGGAGATAGATAAACACAAGGAAAAAAATCCACTCACACTTTTTCTAAAGGAAAGTCATGTTTATATGTGACTTTTGCTTAGGATCTTTCTTTTACCAAAGAACGTGGATTATATTAAATATTAAACATTTGATCAGTTAACCTGTTCTGATTCTAGTGCCCCATGTAAGAGTATATATACAAGCAGTTTTAAGGTTTTCTGGGTGTCTCTTGACTGCAGGTACTTTGATGAACCTGAGTCTGTCTTGCTCACAGATGGCTGAGTTCCTGTGTTCATCAGGTGGATGCTACCTCCTTCATCCCTTTCTTCTTTTTTGGCCTGTCTTGCCTTGCTGCCATGATTTTGCCAGGATTGGTATTTACCCTTTCAAGTTGGATTTTCATTTCTGCCATCACAATAGGCACTGATGGATTTTTTCTAAACTTTCACTAAGTGGAATTCTGTTTTTCCTATCTGGTACATGTTTTTTCCCCCAAGACTCATTTTACTGGAACTATGTGTACCCACACACACACACACGCACACACACATACATATATACATATATATTTCTACTCCTGAATCTCAGAACTATGACATAGATCTAGATTAAGATTGCTTTTGCTTGAGCGAATCAGCATTGTCTATGAATGAATGCTCTTGCGGATAATATCCTTTTGGTTCTGTGGCCATTTCAGCGGTATCATTTATTGATGTGTTTCTTGAACATCTACTAGCTTCGCTATTATTTTTGGTATAGTGCGGAAGACAAAGTTGTAAACAAAGGATGTTTTCCCCCTCACATGTTAATATACTATTGGTAATGTTATATTAGCAAAAGGCAAATTAGTTTGCTAACCAAGGCAGCATAGGGTTCAGAACCAAAAAATGGAGTCAGTATGAATGATTTACAGAATAAAGTTATCACTGGGGACGTTGTGATGGGGGAAGTTTAAGGAAGAAAGCTGAACTTGTTGCTTTACGTTATATTTAGGAATAAACCCAGTTTTTCTGAAGAGGCAATGGAAGAGATGAGGGCTTTAGTGTGAATAGGGGAAGGAAATGTCATCAACAAGTAGGTAGATAAGAATAAAGATATGGGGTGAGTCCTGTCGGAGACCTAGACAAAAGAATCAAAATTAACCCAGTTATGTATTTAATATTGTGATATTCCAGGTGGTATGCTGGGGACTTCAGTTGTGAAAAGGAAGTATGATGATTCTCAGGGTATGGATGAGAAACTCAACCTCAGACAAATGTTTGCATAATCAAACAACTTGTGATTTGCTCAGGTGAAGAGTCACACGTCAAGTATGATGTGTGCCTAGATGGCTCTGGCTGCAGAGTCCAGGTGACTTGGTTCCTCCATTATGATCTTTATCCTTGCCGACCCTTAAAGCCACACAGTGTTCGGTATTTTCCACTACCGCCTTTCAGACTGTTTTATACTCTTTTAGGTAAAAACCGTTTGCTGTAACTTTTTTTTTTTAACCTTAATTTTCCTGGAATCTTTTCTCCAGTGATCGCCAAAAAGAGAGCTTGGAAACAAAGATAGATGCAAAGATTCCTATCTGGCATCCTTACTTTCTCTTCCTTGTAGAGATCTGACTATGTCCCTTTTCTATTTTCTGGAAGGGGAGCTAGTGCTTTATACAGATGGTCTGTCGGACAGACAGATGGTCCAGACTTCTCTAATGGTATGTTCTAGAGAAACATGTCTGTGAACTGCCAGCTCAGAATGGAATGGCACTTAACATAAGCATGAAGAGTTGATAGAAGGAAGTATGTTCTCTGACCTTCCAGACGGCAGCCCAGTTTGTTAGTTTGGAATTCTTAGAGATAGGAGAGAGACTTCTGCTGCAGTAGACGGCTGTTTCTTTCTCTCAAGCCAGAGGAGGCTGATTCTTCCGTAACAGTAAACTAAAAAATTTGTCAGGCAATTTCATAGGATGCCGTTTTTCTTGGCTTAGGGCCTGGATCTAAGGTAAGGATCCAGAAGAAGCAAAAGGCAGACCACTTAGAAGCTAGTCCACTCTAAATCTGACCATGCCATTTACTGGGAGGTGGTAGGCGGGAAGAAGGAATAAAAAACAAAACAGCAGAGGGTTTTGCCAAGAGGAAGCCACTAATCAAATTGATTCTTTGGTCATTACTTTCAATCTCTGTGGGGACAGTACAGCGTCACCTACCAGGCTTGTGTTTAAATAACCCTTTGATTCTCCCCTGTGATGAGAGCAGAGACCGTAAATTCAAAAATGGGAAAAGAGCTGATTTCCTCTTCCTATTTGAGGTTTGAGTACTGCTCCAGAAAAACCTCCTCTCTTCCATGTCTGTTTTACTCACCTGTGCCACCTGCCATAGTGGTTAGTGATCTGAAGGTCCACAACATAAGGAAATCTTTCCCTACTCCTGTTTCCTGTTTCCTAGCCTTCTTGCCAAGTGGAAGCTACAGAGGATGCCAAAGAGTCCTGTCCGGCCACAGCTCCTATTTCTGACATTGACTCAGACCTCCCAGCTGCTAGCTTGCTAGGACTTCCTAATTTCCTGCTTCCTTCTCTCCAGCTTTTTAAATATCTCCTACTCCAAATCCAAGTTTTCCAGCCTCTACCTCAGGCCTTCCTCCTTTTTGGTAACATCTTTACTTAGAAATCTGTATTCTTTGTTCTAGTCTCTGTTCTGTATAGTTCCACAGTTTTTAGCAACCCAGAGCTTCAGATTATAAGGCACTGCTTCCACTTGCCCCAGCTTGTGATACTGTGGAGCAGTGTTCAACCCTCCAGCCCCCTTGCTGGGCATGAGGAACAGATGCTGCCTTTGCATAATGACTCCACAGCTTCCCAACCTGAAAACCCTAGTTACGTGTTTGCCAACTATCTCCCTTTTCTCTCATTCCATGTAAGCTTCTTTTAAAAAGGATAGTGTTCTTACTTTGCCAAATTGGGATCATGATAACAGCCAGCATTTATTCAGCATTTATTATGTGTTTAGAACTTTATATTCATTTTCAAAAATTTGATTCTCCTTCCCTCCCCCAAGAAAGAAACGGAAGTAGATATTGCACATACTGCACACACTTTAATGAAGGAAACATGTGGAGCACTTGAGTGGCTTAGTCAGTTAAGCGTTTGACTCTGGATTTTGGCTCAGGTCATGATCTCAAATTTATGCTCTGTGCTGATGGTGTGGAGCCTACTTGGGATTCTCATTCTCTCCCTCTCTCTCTGTCCCTCCCTCACTTGCTCTCTTTCTCTCAAAATAAATAAAAATAAACTTTAAAGAAGAAAATATTTAAGCTAAGAGAGGTTAAATAAGTGGCCAAGATCACATAGCAGAGATCTGGATGAAGCAAGTATCTTTGTCTAGAAATGTTATGGTATGCTGCTGTCGAAGTCATTTAAAAAATAAGCGATCCCTTCTTTCAGAGGGGAATACATGGGATTTTGTGTTTGGGTATGTAAGAAAAAGCTTTGTAAACTTTAAAGCTCTATGCAAATGTTAATTATTACTATGTTCTACCCTAAAATTATTTATGGATGACACTGCATATATTTATATAGCTCAGTATAACAAATAGCTGATTAAGGAGCAATCATTTCTCAATTTTAAAGCAGAAATATTGTGGATGCTTATGAAATAGAGCTCTAAAAACAGATGTGAGTGGGAGCCTGGTTGGTGTGTCTGGTGAAATACAGTAGAACCTGACTAAATTACACTAATGAGTTGGATACCCATTACAAATTATCACATTTGCCCAATTAGTGAAGGAGTAACTTAGAGAAAATGGCTGCTAAGGAAACACAGCTGGTACAAAGGAAAGACAAACCTTCAAGGAACCCTAAAAGATGGTAGTACACACCCCTCTCACACATGCACACACACATTACAATAGGTAAAGTTGCTAACATTATTCTGAAATCTATAAAAATGTGTACAGTATGGACTTCTGTGTATAGATGGACTGCTCAGTTCCATCACCTCCCCTCCAATGATCTCAGTCTTACAGCAGAGAACAATGAATGGAAGTTCATTGTTTTGAGAATCTCCAAAAAACTTTTATGTTTCTACTTAATTTGAATTTTGTGTTATAGTTACACTATTATACTAGATTGTGGAGCTACGTTTAGTTAAGTTTTATTATATGCTTTGAGGATTGGCTTCCTGTCCTGAACACATCAATAGGTATTATCACCTTGGAATGTTCTTGGTTACAGTACTTTTAACTAAAGTTTTCTTAGAAGTCATTCTTCACATATTCTCAGGGGGAAGGACCCTGCTTCCCAAATTCTCTCAGTAAACTTATTTTGAGGACAAAAATAAAAGGCAAGTTATCTACCAAACTCTTTGGGATTCTAAAATCTCTATGTTTTAGAGCTCAAAGAACAATACTCCATTTAATTAAATCTAGATTATTTTTCATGGAGTTTTAATAGTGTCAAGATAGACTTTAATAGAATTTATAAGTAGAAATCGGTTAATTGTGTAGTTGCAAATTTCATTTATTTCTACCACTTATTGCATATTCTAGGTCAGTGACAGGGATGCACATGTATCTTGTGTAATTCTTAGTATAGGCATATACTGGTAATAATACAATTACATTTCATATACAGATGGGGAAACTGAGGCTAAGAGAAGTTAAGTAACTCGACATCTAGTAACTGTCTGAGTTGGGATTTGATAAAATATGTATCATGTTTCAAAGGCACAGTCTACCAACTGTATGGTCATATTCACAGCATGCTTTCTGCTAAAATTATGGCTTGCAAGCCCAGATCTTCATAATTAAAATAATGGCCTACTCAAATTGCCTGCATTCTTTTTTGTCTTTCTAAACTTTTCCTTGTCCTGGGGCTTTGATCAGATGGTCACTGTGATGTCATTTTTGCCTTAGTTTTGGTTTTGTGGGTTTAGAATTTCTTTGTGCTGTACCTAGGATGTACTAAATTTAACACAGACCATCTTCTGGTGCATACAGCCCAATAGAAACATGCTTCTAGCTTTCTTGGTAAGGAAGTGGGCTACATTTGTTCTTTTTCTGTGATAAAGATGAAAACATGGCCTCAAAGTCCATGTATCCCGGTATGTACGGTCTTTTACTCAGTGACTCCCGTGAAGAAGTAGAGCCTGTTTTCTTACTCTTTAAAACTAGACTGGGTTTGTGACTTGCTTTGATAGAATGTAAGAGGAATGGCATTCTAAACCTACAAGGATACGTGTTAGAAAGCTGTAGCTTCCATTTTAGTCCCATGAAAGGAAGGCCATCTGGCTGGAGGATACACAGAAGAACATGAACCCATCTCCCCATATTATGTCCTCAAAAGCCAGCCCAGCTGCCATATATGTGAGTGAGGCCACCTTAAGCTTTCGAGCTCAGCTTCTTCTCCAGCTAAATGCAGCTGTGTGAATGAATTGAGGAAACCTGAAGCAAAGAAAGAGCCCATCCAACACAGAGAGTGGTTAGATAGAAGAAATCTTTAAGTCTGTGTGTATTGGGATGATTTATTACACAGCCAGAGTTTACTGGAACAGGCTTACCTGTTAGACAGGTGTTATTAATTTCCTAAGATTTAAATTGAGGTGGGAGTGGATGTGTGAATTTCCGAAGTTGTTGACTTTCTGTGTCTCTTGAAAAAGAGTAACCTGGTAACCTAGTGATGCAGCTCTCCTCTGTGAATATAGATCTCTTCAACTGCAGAGCTGCTGATGTGAAAAGTCTAGATTTTGCTAATTGGCAGCTTGGCATTTATTCAGCTTTATTTTTTAATGTTTTTTACTCATTATTCAGCAAATATGTAGAACCTACCTATGTGCCAAGCATACTCAGTGTAAATAATGTAATATTTATTATCTAAAGTAAATTTCCTCCACACATCTAGGTATTAAGTTTTATACACACACACACACACACACACACACACACACACAGTTACTCATTCACACTCCTAGGTTATGCATTCCTTCTTCCCGCTCGGGTTTTAATTTGAAGGAAGAAAAAGTTACCCTCCTTGGACCATGTTATAATAATTTGTATGTTTATTTTATTGCATGAGAGACCTCCTACCTCCATCCAGGACTGTGAGGCCTCTGCTTTATCTCTTTCTATTTTTTCCCCCATTTTTTCCCCTCTCTCACTCCATTTTAACATTGGCCCTTTCCCTAACTGACCGGAAGTAGGAATTCTCCTGTACTGTGTCTATGGAGCCCTTCTTGCAAGAACAGAACATTGTTTTCTAGATATTGAAAACCACTTGTCTCGTGTGGTTTGCCTTTCAGCGTGCTTCAGAAAGTCGTTTGTATGGTGACATGGGTCCTGATTTGCTTTTATGGTCAATTTATTCAGAATTAAGGTGTCAAGGGAGTAAGCCTTGGGGAAAAGGAATTTTCCCATTAATGCCCCATTAATGCCTCATAAGTTATTTCTTGGGTGATATAAAGAATTTTCTTTGCACAGCATCTTCTTAGAACATGTGAAGCAATACATATGATGAATTAAGTTTGCATGTTCCATCTTACTTTCTGCTAGTCCTAAGGTAAAGTTTATATACCTAAGGTACAGCTTCTTGCCAGATCTAAGCGGCAGGGGTAAAAGTTAACTTAGATTCCATGCCCCTTATCAACAAAATGTCCCTGTTTTAATTTCTTCCTTCTATTACTAGACTTACTATTTTTCTCCTGTGAAATCTCATTACCTTACTTGATTGTTGTACTCAGGCTTATGTAGCCCATGTCTGTCTTCATAAACATTTGGTGAACACAGACTAAGTGGCACACGCTCACTAATACTTGTAACCTAGAATATCATGGAGTTCATCTTCAGTTTTACAGCAGTCCTCGTTCGATGCCTGGTCTATGGGATGACCAAGGAACTACTGTATAAAGGCGTTACTCATTATTCCTACATTTTTCTTTTCAAAGCCACTATACTCTTTTAGCCCCGGGCCTATTTTTATAAATATTCAATAGCATTAGGATTTACAAAATTCTCTCTTGTCTATGGCATTTGCTTTTGCTTCACTCCTAAGAATCTGCTCCAAGGTTTTTCTTAGCTTTCCTATGTTGTGTTTCACGTTGTACTCACAAGTGCCCATAATGTATACTCAGAACAAAGGAAAAGGTGATATAAAATATAGACTCACTGTGTGAAATTTGTTTCTTTCCACTAACTGGTTTCTCCCAAGCCTTTGTTAATTCTTCTTAGGTTTGGTCATGCAAGTCAGGGTTAATATTGTGAGGTTTGCTTAGCACCTATATTGAATAAAACATAAGGCATATGGAAAAATAAGAGCTGTGGACTTGAAATTAGAATCCTGAGTCCTTCCATTTCCTAGCTCTACAACATAGGGCAAGTCTCTGAGCTTGTACTTGGTGAAAGCAGCCTCATTCTTTTGTGGAATAGGGATGATACCTGTCTCAAAAACATCTTCTGCGTTGCAGAAGATTGTGTATATATAAGGCATTATAATTGTTGGGGTGCATTTTGAAGGTTAACTTTTTTAGATTATGCAGTATAGAAATCTAATGGTTGGTTTTATAGCAAGAATGAGGCAGCAAAGAGAAAAATGTCCAAGAAAGTCTTGAACAAACATCATCACTTAAAAATAATGTTGTTTCTATGAAATTAGTAATTGTTTCCTTATGCTAATATCGGTTTAGAAAAAAATGTAAATAAACCTGATATATTCATGTGTTGTTGGTAGCTGTGTATATTCATATATTGCTTTTCAAAAGCAACCTGACTTTATTGTAGGTCATAGAATTGTTCATTTGCCTTGATCCCTCTCTGGAAACCTATCCCAAAGAAATATAAAAAATGCAATATACAGAAATATGCTAATAAAATTGTAACAGTAAAAAAGAAATCATCAACCAATATGTCAAACAAAAAGATACGGGTAAAATAATTATGCATGGATATAAGGCAGCTACTAAAATTTACAACCTGGAAGACTTTGTATAATGACAACTATATAAAGAAAATAGGCATGCATATGTAAATTTCAAAGACTAAATAGCAGTACAGGCAAACCTCATTTTATTGTACTTTATTATACTTCACAAACACTATACAGGAAAACCTTGGTTTGTAAGCACATTTCCTTATGGAAACAAGCTTGTAATCCAAAGCACTTGTATATCAGAGTGAATTTCACCATAAGAAATAATGGAAACTCAGGCGATTCATTCCACATCCCCAAAATATTCATATAACTATGATTATTATAATGTAATATATAAAGTAATGAAAACACAAAATATAAAGAAAGATAAACAAATTGATCTGCATTTACCTTTGAAAACCTTCATGGCTGGTGTGAGGGAGATAAGAGAGAGGAGGATTATTTTGTAGGATGATTTTCACTATCACTAACGGATGTTGACTATAGTACTGTATTAATAAACTCTTGTCATATACTGTATTTAATGTAACTGGCAATAAGGCAGCAGAGGAAAGGATCTGTATGTGCAGGCAGCCTGACCTGGAATGAAGCAAAGCATTCCTAAGCTTACTCTTGTATGGAAAAGCAGAGGCCTGCCTATGGTGCTTTGAAGTGAAAAAAATACACTAGTGCCAGTTGTGGGCACCTTCCAACACTCTGAAAAAATCACTGATTCTGCCAAACACTGCAGCCTGAGACTGAGTATCCGAGCATGGAAGCCGATCACCCATAATCCTTCAGCGACAGAGAGAAGAACCTTTGGCTCAATTGTGATCATGTGATATTCAGCATCCTATAATACTTATATTGTAAGACATCCCTTGTTTATCAAATTAAAATTTATTAGAAATGTCTGCTTATTTTGCAGAACACTTGCTGCAAAGTGTTTTACTGTACTCTTTAAATTTTAAACAAATTGAAGGTTTGTGGCAGCCTCGTGTTGAACAAGTTGATAAGCACCATTTTTCCAACAACATTTGTGCACTTTGTGTGTCTGTCACATTTTGGTAATTCTCATTATTTCAGACTTTTTCATTATTGCCTTGTAATCTATGATCAGTGATCTTTGTTACTATTTTGTTCTTGGTGCCATGAACTACGCCCATGTAAGATGGTGAACTTAATCCATAAATGTTATGTGTGTTTTGTCTGTTCCATGGACTGGCTGTTCTCCTGTCTCTCTCCCTCTCCTCAGGCATCCCTATTTCCTGAGACACAACAATATTGAAACTAGGCCAATTAATAACCCTGCAATGGCCTTGTTTAAGTGTACAAGAGAAAGGAAAGAATTGCATGCCTCACACTTTAAATCAAAAGTTAGAAATGAGGGACGCCTGGGTGGCTCAGTCGGTTAAGCGTCATGCTTTGGCTCAGGTCGTGATCTTGCAGTTCATGGGTTTGAGCCCCACATCGGGCTCTGTGCTGACAACTAGCTCAGAGCCTGGAGCCTGCTTCAGATTCTGTGTCTCCCTCTCTCTCTGACCCTCCCCTGCTCACGCTCTCTCTCTCTCTCAGAAATAAAATAAAATTTAAAAAAAAAAGTTAGAAATGACTAAGCTTAGTGAGGAAGATGTACACAAAATTGAGATAGCAGAAAGCTAGGTATCTGTGTGAGGTAGCTCACCAAATGGTGGATGCAAACGGAAAGTTCTTGAAGGTAATTAATTAGAAGTACTACTCTCAAAAACACGTAAATGTTAAGAAAGAGAAACAGCTTTCTTGCTGATATGGAGAAAGATTTGGTGTTCTTAATAGAAGCTCAAAAGAGCCGCAACATTCTCTTAAGCCAAAACCTACTCCAGAGCAAGTCCTGACTCTCTTTGATCCTATGAAGGCTGAGAGAGGGGAAGAAGCTGCAGAAGAAAGTTTTGAAGCTAGCAGAGGTTTGGATCATGAGATTTCAGACAAGAAGAAATCTGCAGAACATAGAGACGCAAGGAGGAGCAGCAGGTGCTGATGTGGAAGTGGCAGCAGCTTATCCAGAAGTCGTGGCTAAGATAATTCATGAAAGTGGCTACGCTAAACAATAAATTTTCAATGCAAATGAAACAGCCTTCTATTCAGAGAAGATGCCACCTAGAGCTTTAACAACTAGAGAGCAGTCAATGGCTGGCTTCAAAGCTTCAAAAGTCAGCCCCTAACAGCTGACTCTCTTGTTAAGGGCTAGTGTATCTGGTGGCTTTAAGTTAAAGCCAGTACTCATTTACCATTTTGAAGAATCCTACAGCCCTTAAGAATTACACTAATCTACTCTGCCTGTGTTTTGTAAATGGAACCACAAAGCCTAGGTGACAGCACATTGTTTACAAGATGGTTTACTGAAACTACAAAGCCCACTGTTGAGTCCTTCCACTCAGGAAAAAAAAAATATTTTCACAATATTATTGCTCACGGACAATGTATGTGGTCACCTGCTGGAAATGTACACTGAGATTCATGTGTTTTCATGCCTGCTAATACAACATCCATTCTGCAACTCATGGATCAAGGAGTAATTTTGACTTTCAAGTCTTATTACTTAAAAAATCAATTTCATAAGGCAGTAGATGCCATAGATAGTGATTCCTCTGATGGACCTGGGCAAAGTAAATTGAAAACCTTCTGGAGAGGATTCATCATTTTAGATGCCATTAAGAACATTCATAATTCATGGAAGAGGTCAAAATATAAATTATAACAGGAGTTTGGAAGAAATTGATTCCAACCCTTCATGGATGACCTTGAGGGGTTCAAGACTTCAGTGGAGACAGTATCTGCAGGTGTAGTGGAAATAGTAAGAGAACTAGAATTAGAAGTGGAGCTTGAAGATGGAACAGAATTGCTATGATCCTAATAAAATATTAACACATGAGGAGTTGCTTCTTATGGGTAAGTAAAGGAAGTCACTTATTTTTCTTTTATTTTCTTTTTAATGTTTTATTTTTATGTTTGAGAGAGAGTGAGTGGGAAAGGGGCAGAAAGAGAAGGAGACAGAGGATCCAAAGACAGAGGATCTGTGCTGTCAGCACAGAGCCTAATCTGGGGCTTGAACTCTTGAACTGTGAGCTCATGACCTGAGCTAAAGATACTCAGCTGACTGAGCCACCCTGGCACCTGGTGGCTTCTAAGATGGATTCTTCTTATGTGAAAATGCTGTGAAGGTTGTTGAAATGACCATGAATGATTTAGATTATTATGGTAACTTAGTTAATAAAACAGTAGCAGGGTTTGAGAGGATTGATTTCTGTTTTAAAAGCCGTTCTACCATGGGTAAAATGCTAACAAAGCAAAGAGAAATTGTTGAAAGGAAGAGTCACTGTGGCAAACTTCACTGTTGTCTTATTTTAAGAAATTGCCACAGCCACCCCAGCCTTCAGCAGCCAGCACCCTGACCAGTCAGCAGCCATCAACATTGTGTCAGGACCCTCCACCAGCAAAAAGTTGACTTGCTAAAAGCTCAGATGGTTAGCCTTTTTAGCAATAAAATGTTGAATTACAAATGTACATTGCTTTTTAAAAAAACATAATCCTATTTCACATGTATAGTATAGTATATAAATATAACTTTTATATGCACTGGGAAGCCTGAAATTCATTAAACTCTATTGCTGTATTTGCTAATGGTGGTGAAGCCACAATCTCCACAGTATGCCTATATACTGAAATACTAATAATGGTTGTATTAAATTTTATTTTATTTTTCTAATTTTTTAAATTTAAGTGCTTATTATTTCTGAGGGCAGAGCATGTTTGAACCAGTTAATATAACCCTTGGCTACAAATAATAGTAATCTGACTCTAGAAGCCTAAATTAGTGGGAGTTTACTTTTTCCCATTTAACAAGTTCAGAAATTATATGTCATGATTCTGTGACTTAATAGTGTCTGGGCTGGGGATTCTGTTGGTATTTATTCTTGTGGTTGCCAGGTGAATGCTGAGGTTGTCATCTTGTCTACATTCAAGGCATAAAGATGTAGGGGTAAGATACATGTCAAGTCCATCTATCTCTTTTTTACTTGGGAGAAAAAGAAGACTCCCAGCTTAAGCTTCTTGAGTAAGGACAGAGTGCGGGTGGCCATTCCTACCTGGAATGGAGGCTGAGAAAAATAAACTTGGAAATAACGTTAGGGTGGCCAGTCACCCATGTCTCCCACAATGGTCAACTATGTTTCAGGGTCCTGGATGGTCCCGTATGAAGGTTTCCATAGGACTCTTCTCCAGAGAATGTTGTAGTCCTGATCCTGTTTCTGTCTCAGTCACCTTGCCTTCTAGTGATCACCCTTCTATGTTAGTTTATAAGACCAAAACAAAGAAAACATAAAGGCTGGAAAGGGAAGTGAGTTTGAGCCTCAATCCCTCATCCAGGATGCTTGACTCTGCTCAAAGAACTTAGATTCCCTTAGCATATTCAGCAATAGTCCTGGGAAAACCTTATCATATACAGCTGACAGGAGTCTCCATTCCCATGCAGCTCTGATATTGAGTTTCTCCAGTCATGCATATCAAGTAATCTTGAAAACAAAAGAGTGGGAGCTGTTCTTCTCCCCCTCTGCCCATGAGAAGACTGGCTTTTTATGACTGAGCATTATCATAACAAATGAGTTAACCAGCATCCTTCCATTAGATAGCATCTTTGGGCTATAGTACAGTTTCTTAGAGTACACTTATTTTATGTGTAGTGTGTCCCTTTCCTGGTAGCTTTCATCTGATTCCTACAGGAAAAGTTTATGTAGTTCTTTTAATGCTGAGGAAAGAGAAAAAATATCGAGGAAACCATACCTAAGATCTCTAAAGTATATCTGGAATAGGTTTCTTTCTACACTGTCCCTGGCCCCAGTTGACCATCATTGTTGGTTTACATGGTCAGTGGTGGTCTGCCTTTTCCTTCTTGTTTTCTTTTAATCCATTCTCTAGAGTGGGGTGAATTTTTTTTTTTCAAAAAAAATTGCTAAAACAAGAGAAAAAAATGTAAACACTCAAGTGCATCTCTTTGCATTTAGAATAAAATCAGGATCCTTACTATGGTTCTCAAGTATTCATTCATTAGAAGAAGGAATGATGAAGTAATGAGAAAAAGCAGGTCTGTTTGGCTAGAAAGATAAACCATAAAAGGTTGGTGCTAAGGGTTGATACGTTGAGTTGGAGCCAGAATTTAAACTGGCTTGAGTAGTATCCTAATTGATTTGAAATATGCTTGTTTCTCGACACTTCATCTGATGCCATTCTCTTTCCGCTCAGAGGTTCAGCTGTATCCTACTGTGAGAGGCCTTCCAGCCATTTATCTTGCTGTTTGTCAGTTTTGGATCTCAGTTTATGGATTTCCTTCTCAGAGAAGCTTTCCCCACCTATCCTAACTAAAGTAGGACTCTACACACAGCTCCTATCACTATGTTAGATCTTCCACCTAAGCTCTTTGTTGGATTGCTTTTGAGAATTTGTGTTATTTATTAATTGTCTTGTATTGGGTCTGTCTAAACCATTATAATGTAAGATCTAGAACATGAGAGGTTTTCTTCCACTTAGTGTCCAAGTCAGTGCTTAAGTGTAATAGGTTTCCTAGAAATACCTAATTATTTAATAATAGATTTGAATACCAAACAGTAAATCAAATTTAGGCAGGTAGGAATGGTACCCGCTATGTGGTATTTGCCTGAGAATTATTGACCTTTATCCAGTTCCCCTTCCTTGTGTCATGAGGCTGTGTGCTCCTCTAAGTCAGATACCATGTTGTAATTTTCTTTTCTTCACAGGTCCAACATACTCTCTGGAATAAAGAATTCAGGGGATTTTGTTAAACACACACACACACACACACACACACAGACACAGTGAAATGAATGAATGAAGATCAACAAAAATCTTGGAGGTGATTTTACAAAACGCTTGTAGGATCTCTGAATCACTGATTCCCTATTGAATCCCTGGTACAGAGGACAGTTTGTGGTGTGTGTGTGTGTGTGTGTGTGTGTGTGTGAGAGAGAGAGAGAGAGAGAGAGAGAGAATTTGGCGGTAGGGGAGAGATACTGTGTGGTTGGAAAGGAAGACAGCTAAATGGGATTAAAATAGGTAAACAATAGTTTTAAAGAGCTTAGACTAGACAACTAATTAGTTCAAGACTTATCAGCACTTTGAACATATTTATTATACTGGCAGAGATGAGTTAATTCAGGGTGCTGGAGTAGGGTGGGAGGTTAGAGTTTGTTGTCAGTTTTCATAAAATCCAATCTCTAATGACACCCATTTACGGAAGCTCAATTAGTATTTGCATTTGTGCTATTATGTTGCATTTGGGAATAATGTCTTTTCTGTCAAAAGCTTGAAAAGGATTGAATATTTTAGATTAAAATGGGAAGACTGACCTAAAATGATTGCAGGTACCATGATGCCTTTTATTTGATCATTTCTCAGATCCTGAGATTTATCAGACTTATTGGATTATAAAACTGAAACCCATTATAGGAAAAGTACAGAGATAGTTTCTTCCCTCTTCTTAAATGTTGGACATTGAAACTTTAAGACTCTACTTGTTTTAGGGACTCCTGAAGGATGAGCAGAATTATCTTTTCAGCTCATGGGAAATATTGGTGTAGGTCATTTGGACATATGGTATGGTTTGCAAGGAAACATGATTTGGAGAAGTGGAGTTCAGAACCTTAATTTAACTTGTTTTGCTTTTGGAAGTGGAAGCTTGTGTTGTAAAATAGTCTCCCTATGAGGATTATGGCCACATAGAAGATTTTTGTACAACATTAGGCAGTGGAAACTGGTGATTCATTTCTGTAAAAGATTCACTGCTTTTTCTGGCCAAGTTCATAGACGTTATTGTCACTGTAGGACTTGGACAAGGCAAGGATTTGTTTAATCAAGTGGTTTGTCTGTGGATGGATCTACTCCACCATAAAAAAATGATCTGACAGTACAATATTGGGATTGGTTGTATAAAAAACAACAGAGTAAGACTACATGTATTCTTAGGCTGGGGGTGGGACTGATTGCTTAAACAAATGGTTGTTGTGGTTTTTTACCTCACTTGCAGAGGCAGATGCCAAAGTCTGGTAGAGAGGCATGGATTCTCAATAGCTCAAACTAAGCTCTTGAGACAGCCTCTAACCTCTTTGACATTAATTTTCTTCCTTATTCCTTCTAGTCTTTCCAGAAATTCCATATTTTTTTGTCCTGCATGCCTATCAAAACAACAGGAAAATCAGGGATACTAAATGAATTATAAAAATAATTAGATAAATAGGATAGCCCTGCTGCTTTTGGCTTCTTTTAGTAGGGTGTGACCACCTTACGGGGTTGCCATGAAATACATCCAACATATTTTTAAAAAGCAAGGAGTACTATGTATTGGGAGAATAAACAGTTTTTAGGTCATGCATCTATGGGAAACATACTGTTTTTTTACAGTGATATGTAAAAACCAATATTTAGAGAATTTAAGGAGTCTTGTATTAAACAACCATGTTTAATTTTATTTAACTCAGTATTTTCCAAACCTGTTTGACTGTGGTACACTATTTTTATGGAACATCTGTTAACATTTAGCAAATTACCAGTGTTCTATGAAACCCATTTGGGAAATGATGACCTACATAATAATTATATTATGAATAGAAATAGAATTATTGACAAATACCCATGTGACTATCATGTAAATATGTGAAGATAAAACATTTTTATGGCGTTAGTTTCTGAAGAACATAAGATTTAGGTACCTATTCATTTTAAATAGTGTATGAGAACATCTGGTTAAATGCTTAACTCTTTGTAGATACTTCATAAATGATAGGCACTAGTAAATCAGTAAATTTGCATTGAGAAACCTACACCTTGTTATGCTAGATCAACCTGTTCTTTTTTGTAATGGAATATAAGGCCTGTTGGGGTCTAATATTTTAGTGAAAGCATGTGTGGGCAGCACTCTTGAATCTGTATCCATTTTCCTTAATATACACTGCTTTCCATAGTAACAGTAGTAGTAACTACATAAAATATTACTGGAATCACGTTCTAATATTGTTGCGTTGCATGCACAGCATACTGTATGCAGTATCATCTTAGAATTACAGCATTATCTTTAGTCCTGCAACATTTTTAGTACTTAGGTAACGGTGATTACAATAGGGGGCATCATCGATATCCTATCTTTGAGTGAAAATCCAGGAGGGTGAACCTAGTGGACTTCTCTTTCACTTTGTCTCCCCAATATTGTTTGCCTCCGCAGCTTTTGGGACCAGCTTCTCCATTCCAGGGGGTGGCTGAGAGGGTTCACTGGTTTATAAAATGCAGGAAAACCGGGAACTGCATTGAGATATTGCTTCTTTCTCTAACACCTAAGCCTGAAAACAAAACAAAACAAAAAGCAGGCAAGAATAGAAAGAGTATTCTTAGCTGAGCCAGCATGATGTGAATGCGTATTACCAGCTGCTCTCTGAGCCACAGCTGAGCAGATCTCCAGACTTGAAGCTGCCCCACATCCTTCTCTTAATGTTGAAGGGAGAAAATCCCTGAGTACTTCCTAAGTAGGAAGTCTCACTTACCCAAGCTGACTCTCTAAGAGAAGGAAACTCATCCCCAGTCTCTTAAGAATGGAAGCTACTAGGACGCAGACAGTAGGAATATCCTTAGGTATAGCAGAATAGTATTGAATTCTTCTATTTGTAGATTTTTATGTGTGTAGGCTTCTTTCCTGTGCATTGTATCATCTGGGACTTAGACAACCCTATGAATATTGTTTTGGAGATAGAAAAGTCAGACTGAGGGAAGCAAAAGGACTTGACCAAAGAGTTGGACCATGCATTATCAGTCTCAAACTCCCAAATGTGCAGATGATAGGAGGCAATAAATAAGGTTTTCAAACTTAAAAAAAAATTCTTTAGGAAGCCTGTTAAACAGATTTCCAGTCCTTTGTCCCCCCACAAATGGGGGGTTTTCATGTTTTGGAGTGAGGGAATAAAATAATTTGAAGGCTTATAAAGTACGTTATGGCAGTGCTTTCCAACTTTTAGCTTGCTTACAAATAGCTCAGGAATCTGGAGAAGGGCCTGAGAATGTGCATTTCTAGGAAGATTCCCAGGTGATGGTTGCCAGCGCTGTAGGTCTGTGGACCACTATCTGAGTAACTAGGTTGTAAGTGATTCTGATTAGGTTGGGGGAGTGGGGGGATACTTGGATCCATACATCCAGAGAGGCTATTTCAAGGATCTTTTAACTTATCAATTATTAAGTAGGCTCAGTAATTGAAATAACAATTAGATCTGGTAATGCTTTTTTTTTTTTTTAAGGCCAAGGGATGTATTAGAAGTAGAATTATGGGGGCACCTGGCTGGCTCAGTCAGTAGAGCATGCTACTCTTGATCTCAGGGTTAGACATTCAAGCCACACATTGGGGGTGTAGAGATTACCTACATAAATTTTAAAAAAGTAGAATTATAGACAAATAGGTTCAACTTTCAGAAAAGAAAATACAAACTCCAAGTTGGCCTTCCATTTTTGTTAGCTTTCTTCTAGAATTACTAGTTTTGGTTTAAACATATCATGAAAATTGCATAGAAATCAAGAGTGGCTAGGCATGATGAAAATTACTGAGGGAAAGAAAAATCTTATATGCTGTGGCACTGACAAGTTGATTTTTTTATAAAATAAACAAACAAAAAGAACAAGCTTTATACTGTTGATGAACAGGTAATATGAGGATACAAATTTCACAACAACTAATATTAGGAATTTTATATTTCATGTTCTAGTATTTTCTGAAAGTTGTATTATTTTCTTCATCTGAGATGTTGGGCTATTATTTGAGGGACATCAGGACATTTTACTGGGACATTTAGAGAAGACACAGTGAGATAACCTGTGGAATCCTTCCTTGTTCCCATACCCCTGCCCTCGTCTCTGCAGTCTCCAATCTTCTGAAGCAAATGAGATATATACTTGATATTCCACTGTTTCTAATTTGTGAACTCAAAGAATTTTAGGTAGAGGTGGACAACTTCCCACAGATTAGAAAGTGCTCTGGAGACTATTTATGAAGACCACTGGGCTTTATTATACTTCCCTCTCTTCTGTCATAATTAAAAAAAAAAAAAAAAAAAAAAAAAAAAGGCACCAGATTGGGGTTTGGTCTCATTACAGTAGGTTTAGATTTTGATGAAGCAGAAGTATTGAATTTGAAAACTCCTCCAGGGCATTGATCTTGAAGACAATTTTGTAGGGAGGCTCCATGTTTGTGTTCATGTGTACTTTGTTGTACATTTTTCCTACAAAATTCTTTTAGTAATTAAAATTAGATCATTTCTGATGTCACTATAACTTAATGACAACAGTGCCCTTTCTCCTACCCAGGAAGGTATTACTTCACCTTTTATCTCCTACAAATGTCAACCTATACTCTTGTTCACTCCTAGAGTTTGACCAACTGATTCACACTGAAGTGTCAATGACTGACCTAAATCTAGGTGTCGCTTGTCCCAGGGACACTTGTACTTTGATTTAGAAATAAAATCTTATGCTAAAGTTTTCATGGCCTACTATGGCATTTCTGGCTTAAAATTTGTTAGGTGGGTTGTCCCCTTTTAAATAAAGCAGGAGTACTGAAATCATACCATAGAGAGTGATTTAGTTAATTTACCTTGATTTTGTTTTTATTTTGGTATTTACTGTTTCCTTTATTTTCATCGCAAAGTTTTCTAAGCTCCAGAAACATCAAGTTAAAACCATTAAACATAATGGACCATTTCAGCCTAACTTTTCCCATTGGATGTCACCCTTTCTGGCATACAGCCAATGACCTCTCTGGGAGAAATGAGTCCATTTTTGCCTTGCTCTTCTAGATTTCATACTCCTGGACCCAACCACTAGATGTCTCTGTAATTACATGCTGGACCAAATCAGAGAGCATGCCCACCACAGAAGCAAAGGTGGGCCTTAAAGACATCCCAAATTTCAAATACCTATTGTCATAAAGCAAAATGCTCAAGATAGTGCTACTAAACAATGAGCTACTTGGTTATCTGCATGTTTATGTGACTTAATGTGAAGAGAGCTAGGTCTATCCTGAAGAGAGGCTGTAGGTAGACAGTAAAATCCTATGTTTCAACTGGGTGTGTATGTGTGTGAACACACACACACACACACACACACACACACACCTCCTCTCAGAAATCTTGCTTCTTGTAGGTAGGTGATGGGACAGAATAATCAATCTTAGAGCCTTGCAGTCAAATCCTTTATATAAGAACATTTCTATTACCAGTTTAGCTTTCAGAAAGGAATGGATGACAACTTTAGGTGAAATTGTCCAGAGATCTCTGAATCCAGCTTGACGTTATACCTCTGATGATGGGCCAGCTAAGCTCTTCAAGAGTGCCATCCTTCTTTCTTTCTCCATCCCTCCTTTCTTCTTCCTTCTCATTGTCTCCTTCTCTATTGGCATTTTTCCTATTGTATGTTATGTTGGAGACTGTAAGTGAATGCAGGATTCTTATTTCTTACTGTTGTTGTTTTCTTTTGTTTTGTGTAACCTTCTTTTGTTTTTGGTAACCTTAGTTCTTAAATAGTGCCTTACATAGTAGATCTCAAACAAATGTTAAATGGTGAATGAATGAAGAAAGTAATCTATTTATGCATAGACATATGCGAATTCAGGTTATCTGTATAATGATAGGAATGAGGGATTTTATATATTGTATATATAAATATTTTTATTCTTTGATAAACATGATTGTGTGTTTATTGAGTAATTTAAATCTGTTTAACTATGCGTGTTCTGTTCAGTTGAGATATATGCCATAATATTCATTACCCTTCAAAAATAATATATATGAATATACCGATGGGAATATATTCCTCCTGTTAATTCCACTACAGTCATTTCTGTAGTGATGGGGAGAAAAAGGAGGTGAGAATAATGAGTAAGTAAATGCCCTCAATGACTCACTCTCAGTAAATAACAATTTATGTACAAATATAAGTACACTAAAAATGTTTGGAAACTGTCTTCAAATCAGAGTAATACATTTCCAGTAAGATCACTTCCTAATTACTTATAGGCAAGCCCTTTTCTCCAAAAGAACATAAAAATAAAATTGAACCTGTTCCTGTCCAGCTCAAATGATTACAGATTCCACAAAGGGAGAAGGAGATAACACCTCTTCTGTTTATCCAGTCTTTTGTATTGGCTGTATTGGCTGGTTCCCTATGTATTTGGTCAGTAGCTCAGTATGTCACTGTGAACTCCTTTGAATTTCTGAAGTATAGTCATTTCCTGAAGGCAGGACAATAGTGGTCTAGCAACTGACACTCAGCAGTCGGAGTTGATTCTTTAGCTGTCTGAAAGTTGCCAAAATTTCCAAAAGTCCATTTTACCTACTTTCCTTCCTCGTATAAGGGAAAAAAACAAACAAACAAAAGAGGAATAAGGTATTTTTAATTCCAGAGAGTATAAACATAGCTATATTTGCTAACAATTACCCATCACTTAGCATGAGTGGTAAATTATAAGGTAATGCATTTTTTGATAAATAGAAAGCATTTATTGAGTGCCTTTTATATACCAGCTAGTGTTCTTTGAGGTTTGTGATAATTATAATATTTAATCATCAAAATCAACCCTATTACTGTTATTTATTAGAAACTGAGGCACATAAAGGTTAAGGAACTTGTTAATAAGTATAGAAATTGGACTTGAACCTAGACACTTCGGTTCTAGAGGTTATACTCTATGCCCTAAACAACAATTGCTTTCTTAGGTACAATCCAAAAGTTGTACTGTGTATTTGTAATGTGGTTGCTTTACTTGGTGTGATTGATCCTCTCTCACTTCTTATTATAGACACCATCATCTGCCCCACTTAGCCAAATGCCATTGGCCTCATTCCGAGGTCTCTCTTCCCCTCTCATATCCCTCACCAGGTGCTCATTCACTTTAAAGGTTAGTTGGATTTCAAACCACCAGGCTGTTAGAGTGTGAGAGCCTCTTAGTGCACCATTGCAATTGTTTTGCCATTTTGCATAGTATATTTTTCATCATTTCACTTATTTATTATTGTGGACATTTCCTTGTGTTTTCCCAGGAGAGTAACAGTGATGGCTGGAGTTCAGACACCAGTGTAAGAGATCTTGTGGTTGACCTTCATATTCTCAGTTAATGATTCCATAAAGTAAGAGTAATCGCAAAGTGTTTTAGACTCAGTTACATGCCAGTAGTCTTTAGTAAACCTGTTGCAGTCCTAATTTCACATTCCATAATGATGTTTCCCACTGGTACATTTCTTCTCTTGCTTTTGAACTTTGGTCAAGACTACTTAATCCTGTCCAAGGTGTTCATGGTTTAAACCACTGAAGGATATGTCTGACTTCAGTCCCCTTCCTCAAAGGAAGTACTCTTTATAGATAGTTTACCTTCTCTCCAGAGGCCTTTATACCAACAATACATGTCACCAACATCTCAACTTGGTGGACTTTTGAATTACATCTGCTTCCTCAATTAGACTACAAGCTAGAGTACTCAATGTCTAGATCAATATCTGGCATTATATAGGCAACTAAATGTTTAGGGAAGGAAAGAAGAGGAAGGAAGCACACTGACATTGCTCCTAGTATGCTGATTGTATTCCTTCTGAGGGAAGGATGCAATCAGCAAGGAGAGTGTGATCACTCTCCTCACATTTGCTAACCTATAAGAAGCTATTCAAACCTCTCTGAGTTTCATGGATATTCCAGGCAATGTTTCTTCGAATAACCACAACTTCACCTCACTAGAGATTTCATTATTGTTAGGCAGAAAGCTGAAACTCACAAGGGTGTTAATAAACATCAGAAACTTATGCCATATGCTGTTCTTTCCCCAAATGCAGTAAATAGTATCATCATCTACTTCGTTGTTCAAATAAGAGTCTGAGCGTTAACCTTAATTCCTCTCTTTCACACCTCCCACAATCCAAATAGTAGCTAGTTCTCAGGGTTGACCTCAGAAGCACAGATTAGAAACATACTTAAAAGTTCTCTGGTGACTTCTACCAAACTTGGAATTAAAAGTAAACTCTTGACAACTGCCTACAAACCCCTCAGTATATGTCTGTACTACTTTTCAAATCTGAAGAAAAAATGTATTTCCCTTTTCTTTCAGTTGAGGTTGGCCCTTACAGTTGTGTTGGACCAAACAAATGCAGTGGACTTGATGTTCTGGGACTTTCAAACTCAGTCCTAAAACTGGGAGCTTCTACTTCTCTCTTGGGCTCAACTGTCACATGGCTGGGCATAGTGTGGAGAGGTGCTCGGAAAGACGGCAGGTCGTCATGGATGTTCCAGCCCCAGAGGAGCTCCCAAGTGACTAGTTATGAGTAACTCCCATATAATGTGACACAAAGAACTTCCTGGATGAGCTCTGCCAGGATTCGTGACCCAGAAAACCTTGGAAAATTGCTTTACGCCACTATATTTCAGTATAGTTTATTATATAACAATAGATAACTGAGATGTGTAGCTAGTATAAAAACATATAGCAGGAAAAGGTTAGGAACGTATGCAGTGAGCTTGCTTGTTTTACAGGGAACATAACTCTTACCTAACTGTCTTTGCAATACGATGTGGGCTACACAGTCCAAGGAAACCTGAACATGGGCTATACATTGCTGTCAGTATGCTGCCGTGGCCATAAAATATGTGGCTACGTTGGGGGCCATTTGCATGGTGAGGTCTTAGCACGAAACTGAGCTGGCAGAATAAATTCCAGGTGTGGACCGTGTCAACTCCAGAAAACAGCAAGCAGGTTATAACTTCCAACTCAATTTGAGTTCAGGATGCCAGCTCATAGAAGCATTCTGAGAAATCACCAGGGAATATGAGACATCAAAAGGTATAGTTTATGTCAGGCACCAAAAAAGAAGTAGTAGAAAAAGAAGTCAAGGTAATTAAGAGAAGGGAATCTGGAAAGAAGTCACTGGTGTGTTCTGTATTCTGCCTCGTGCTGTCTTCATGGCATAATTCCCTTCGCTGTCCTGAAGGAATCTTCTGGAGCTTGGCCCTTGCTATTTATTTCCCAAATAATGACTCCACTTTCCCAAATTATGGAGCAACAAATCTATGAAGATATAATTAAAACAATATTCAGTTCTAGAGTAGTATTTTCAGTTCATAAACTTTTTAAAAAAATATGATTGAATTCTCTGAAGGGTTCAAAAGCTGGAGATGGAAAGATATTGGTCTGTCTACCTGAATTACAATCTCTCCCTTACCCACCTCCTCACTCATGGATCCATTCATGGGAGCAGCTGCTTGAAACCTGTTTATCATTCTTTCTAGATTCGCTTTTTGACTTGAGCATGTCACCCCTCCTGATAGCTCAGATCCCCCACTTATAGAACTGAAGTAGAAATCCCTTTATCTTGATGCTGGAATGGAAATTAAATAATTAGTAATTTGTTAAACACTTTGAAAATGAAAATGCTAAGTATTGTTATTATTTCAAGGGTAATTTACTTCTTCTGATTCATTTGTAATTATTTCATCAAAACAACCTTCAGTAAGAGCTGTTTGATGTGTAAAATGCCTTATGGGCCTTCCCTGTAAGACTTTTGTTATCAAAATTAGTTGAAGTCCTTGCCAACTGGAACTCACTTGCACCCAAAAGGTTTGTTATACTGTAAGTCTCAAATCACTCCTATTACTGGGCCAGAGCCTATTGAAAATGAACAAAGTCCAGAGCAGTGACCCATCCCTGTACTTGTCTATAATAGTCCCTTACCAGATCATCAAAAATGGACCAAGGCCAGGCCCAGGTAACAACTGGGAACTTGATCAGATTTTGTTTTGGCCCCTTTCCCTGACCTTTACACCATTGTGAGAAGTTCTGATACCTCTGATTCAGGTGCCCAACTCAATCTTTCCAGAATTTAGATAGAGCTCTATGTCTGTTGAAGATTGATGTGATACAGTGAATCCATCGTGATGACCCCCAAATGATATATTTTTCAACATTTCTAAAGTACTTCTTGGAGCAGAGGAGCCTGAATAGCTAATCTTTGTTTTGTAGGCATGAATCATAATAGAAAATAGCCAATGATAAGAAATCTCCTTGAAATCTAGTCTTGTATGTTAAATAAAATTACATAAATGTTGACTTTTCTATACACTACATTCCTAGTCAGTATAAAATTAATGTTTAAAATTTATTGGCTACGTTACATAATTTCTTCCCTATATAATTTCTCTGAAATCTGTCTTTAAAATCCGTCTCAGCCATTACTTTCTGAAGCTCTGAACAGTGCTGTTACTATTGTTAGGTATCCTCACATCGTATTGTTAATTACTGACAGACAGGGATTTTTTTCTTATAATGCTTTCATCCCTAGCACTTAATTATATTTTATGACATCTAAAAACTAAGTCTAATAATACAGAATCAAATGTATTTCCAGTGATGAAACTAGAAGCACAACGTAGTATAGAGAAGACAGACTTTTAGTTGTTCACCCATGAGCATTCATTCTATCTGTGCTAGTTACTTAGTGGCTCACTGATGTGAGATCATTTATTTACTTTACATCCTAGTTTTTTTTTCTTTTTGTAAAAATGGGGAAATACCTACTTGAGAAAGTTGGGAGTATAAATTGAATGGGATTTTTTTTTTTTTACATAAAATAGAATATCGGTTAAGACGATTTAGCCATGATTAACAGAAAACTGAGTACAGTTGCTTTAAAATGAGAACTTATTCCACAAGGAGATGGTCAGGTGTGGATAGACTGCTTCTGGAGATAGACTGGAGACTCTGAGGCCATCTTTGTTTTTGTCCTGACATTTTTAGCATTCTGACTTTTGACCTAAAGTATGTACTTTTGTGGCCACAAGATGGCTATGGTAAATTCTAAGCAGCACTTCTCTACACAATTACTCCTCTCATGCATTGCTTTTTGAAAAATGAGGAAACCGTTTACAAGATATGCCTCTGACAAATCTCCCCATAGGTCTTATGGATGACTACTGTGTCACAGGCCCTTCCTAAACCAGTTACTGGCCAGAATTATGGATACTCTAGCTGGTTTAAGTCCATTGTGATTTGCCCACGGAGCTCAGAAGAGCTCAGCCTCCTCTGAAGACCATGGTCACTACATATCTTAACCAAATTTGTTCAATTAGTGTTGAAGAAGCAGGGCAATCGTAATAGGACAGAAAGATAACTAGGACCACTCCTTCCAAGGGTAGTTATTTCTCTAATCACTCCTGTCTAGGGAAGAGAATACCTTCTCAAGAAGGCTGTTTTCTTTTCATTGACTCACTGTATTCAATTACAGTTGATTTCATTATCTTCCCTTAAGTATCCTTATGGGGTCCTATAATTTGGAATATTTATTTCATGAATAACATGAAACTCCAGATACAAAGAGGGACGAGGATCTCCTGCATTTGGGCCAGTTACCTGTCTCACTCTGCTTCTGTCTTGCGCCCTTGAACGCCTTCCTGCTTAATTAACACGGCAGGAGGACAGCGTCACTGCGAGTCAGTTTGGCTTCCCGGATCGACCATGATGCTGATTCCACATTCATAATTAATTCTCCCCAGTGTTAAGAATGGAGTTATGGCTGACTAAGAATTCTTGGTGGATTATTGCAGATGTCTGAATTGCTGAAACATCGGGCAGCCATGCAATGTCTTTTTGATCTGCATAAACATGGGATGTGGAAGAAGAAAAGAGGCATTTTTCTTTCCCCTACAGAAATCTCACTTGACATTTAGGAAGGGACATTTTTTAGAATGTCAGTTTGATAAAACTGTTTGCAGGAGTCACCCAACATGTGCTACTGAGCTATAACAATTGTTAAGAGCCATAATTACTCCGGGCAGGTTTAAAGAAAGAAAATGTTATCAGAAGATTTGGGCAAAATACCTCCAAGCAAGTGGCCATGCTTCTTCTAGCCTTCTGTTGGATTATAGATTTTCTGATGCACTCCCACTGAATCTGAACTCTGGATTAGTAGCAAAGTTAGCAACAGTTGCCCTAGCAGATGGGAGTGTAGTAGTGTGTATCAGTGGTGTGAGCCGCAGAAATGTCTTCACATATAGAAGACATAAAGCCTAGGAGCAGGATTTTATATCTGGGTATCATTACATTAAGTAACAGTAACAATAATAGCAAAAAGTTGTATTGAGCTTACTGTGAACTATTTACTGTTCAAAGAGCTTTCCTTATAGGAGCTCACTACATAATCCTATGGAACAGGGAGTGTTATTTCTATTTTACAGATGAGGAAACTTTGGCACAGAGAGGTAAAGAAACTTATGCAAAGTCACATTCAAATTTGAACCCTTGAAGATTCCTGAACTTCATTCATAGCTATTATGTTATCTGCTGATACATCCCATGCATTCATGTGCTTTAGGTAGTGACTCCAGGGAGGACTCTACTTCCATCCCCTTATCTACTGAATAGTTGGTGAGTATTGATTGAGTGCTTACTAGGTCGTAGGCACTGTGGGGCATTTGTTATGGTCTTGGTTAATTCTCACAGTGACCCTTTGGGGCAGGTGTAATTAAGTCTTCGGAGAGTCTCTTCATCTGGGAAGCTGAGGAAGAGAAATGTTAAATAGCTTGCTTGTAATTAGTAAGACTAATTACAAGAAATCTGGCTCTGGAGCCTGGATGTGAATGCTGCCTGTCTGGATGAATAATTGCAAAATAAAATGCACGCGCGCGCGCACACACACACACATGTATTTTCAATAAGATGAAAGAACCAAAGTGAAAAGTGCTCCTATTTTTGCAGAAGGTGTCTATGCCATTAGCAATATAACTTGTTTATTCCTTCACTTATTGAAAGCCAGTTTAAAAATGACTTTCCATGTGCATTATCTTTACTAGGCACTGTTTGTAGAAAGGCAAAACTGACCTCAGTCCTTTTTGTCAAAAAGTCTTATGATTGAAAGGAAAACAAACAAAATAAACAAACAAAAAACCCAACCCACAGCCCTGGAATCACGCAACTTAGAATACAGTGGCTACTGAGGGCAACAGCATCTATTATATCTTCAGAAGTCTTTTGAGCAAACCACCCTGGGTCATGTTTTACCTCTGTTTATGGCATGGTGAGGAGGGGATGGCTGGGTTGCTGCTAGATCTCTTTGGAGAAATGATGCAGACATTCATAAGAGGATTCCTATGGAGCACCTGGAAGATTTTAAGAAAAGTTTCTTCATTACTATTTCAAGGTCCTATTATCCCCAAATGCCACCTCAACAACTATCAAAGGCTAATCTTCAGAAATTCCATCCTGCTTTGTGTACAAATTGTTCTCTATGGGGAAAAGGCAGTTCTCCTGCTGCATCGAAGGCCTATGGTATTGCTGACCTCCCACATCCTTTGTTTGAAGCTGAGTCCCTGTCAGATTCAAAGATGCTGTGTTAGTTTCTTGCTTGTTGAGCGAATTAAAGACTCATTTAGACTACTTTAAGATAGTGTTTCATAAAGGTAAAAGGGACAAAGGTAGAGTATGACCATTAGGAGCTTCGGCTCTGAAGTCATAAAGCTTGGGTTTCAATCCCGGCTCCAGTAAGCAATAGTCTTGAAACCTGCACAAGTTAGCTTTTTGTGTTTCAATGTTCACATGTGTTCAATGAGAGAAGTAATAGTAATGACTTCATTGAGAATTTTTTTTTTAATGATTACATGAGTTGTGTGTATATAAAGTGCTAGAAGAGTAACTAGAACTGAGTCAACACTCCAGAAGAGGTAGTCTTCATCATTGTCTCAGGAATTTGAAGCTCTTGGCATTGGTTATAATCTCGGGCTCTCTTAGCCACATGCCACGGATGATGTTCCCTGTATATTTCTGCTTAGCCATTTGTCTAATATCTCATAATTCCATATTATTAGGAATATCTCATACTTCATAGTCTCATAAACATGGCCCGTCACAGTCTCAACCCTGTCTCTTTATCCTTCCACTCCTAGTTCCCGTTGCCAATTGCACCAATCTCTCCTTGTTTTGTAGTCCAAGTTCTTGAGAAAGAAAATCTCCTGGCTCAGCTCACTTTCCTAAGGAAGGGCATTTTCCTTGAACTTGGAAAGCATTGTAGATGTGATGCTTTGTCTAATTGGTTGTGTATTGGTCTGGTGTCATAGCCCCTCTGGGATACTCTAATAAAATGCCACAGACTGTGAGGCTTACTAACAACAGAAATGTATTTCTCACACTTCTGAAGGTTGGAAGTCCAAGATCAGGGTGCCAACATGATTGGGTTCTGCTGAAGGCCCTCTTCCAGATTGCAGACTGCTAGCTTCTTGCTGTGTCTTCACATAATGGAGGGACTAGGGAGCCCTGTAAGTTCCTTTTTTTTTTTTTTTTTGTAAGAATAAGAATCTCATGCATGAGGGCTCCATCCTTATGACCTAAGCATCTTCCAAAGGCCCCTGCTTCAGACCCATCACATTGGAGGTTGAGATTTCATACTGTGAATCTCGAGGGACATACTCATTCAGACTATGGTCATTAGAGTTATTTAGGCCTGCTTGTCCCCCATACAAGGTGACATTCTGAGGCATGGCCTGTCTATTGCAAATAGAGTCTAGTAGAAGAGTAGAGTAGGGGGTTTAAAAGTACATGCTTAGTAATATTACGTAGTGAATTGTCATTCCATATATATATTCCTCATTTCTTTATATATCTTCAATTCTACTCTTAGGACAGGACTGGCTCGCATTTGTACCTCCCAAACCAAGCATAGCAATAGACATATTGGGTGTTTAAACATATGTTTTTTATTTTTTTAAGTTTATTTATTTTTTAGTGAGCGAGAGAGGCCAGACTGCAAGCAGGCGAGTGATAGAGAGAAAATAAAACACGGATCTGAAGTAGGCCTCAGACTTTGAGCTGTTAGCACAGAGCCTGACGCTGGGCTCGAACTCATGACTGTGAAATCATGGCCTGAGCCAAAGTCAGACACTTAGCCAACTGAGCTACCCAAATGCCCCTACACATGTGTTTTTTAAATAGTTGGTGAAAAATGAAGGAGTAAATATCAGGCATCCCTTCTATTTTTACTTGTGAAGATAATGTTTAAAATTAAGACACTACTTACAACTAAGTTATTCTAATTTAATTCTAGACTCTATGACTTTAATTTATACTATAGAATTTAATTTTCTCAATGAACCCTATAAAATAAAATTTATTGTCCCTATTTAACATATGAAAAAGGAGTTCTTAAAAACAATTTAACTGGACTCACATAGATATTAAGTAGTGGCACATGTATTTATGTCCATGTTTGTTTTATTTCAAAGGTTTTTTTTTCATGCTATATCAATATATGGTTGCGATAGTTCGTGCTGTTGGGTTTTGGCCCACTCTTCTAGTCATCAAGATCTCTTTATTCCAACATTTATATTATCTAACTCCCCACCTGTTCTCTCGGATAAATTAACAGGGTACACATTCTGTTTGTTTAACGTTATAAGGTCAAGTATAGTAACCAATGACTCAAGTGTGGAGACCTTTCTGATGAATAATGCCAAAGTAATTTAATCTACTTTCTTTGGGTGCAGTGTTCAGATAGTTACCAATCCATTTGATAGTACTGTCAGCCAGCTCATGTACTTCATGTTGACCTGAAGAAGGTCATGAGAGATTCTGTAAATGCCATCAGGAAATAAATTCACACTTGCACAAAAATTCCAATTCCCTACATCCATATTCTAGGCAATATTTATTTCTACAGTGCATCTATTCTTTATCAGTTTATTTTATTTAATTTTATTTATTTTTAAATTTAATTTATTTTGAGAAAGAGAGTGTGTGCATGTGTATGCGCACATGAGGGGGAGGGGCAAAGGGAGAGAGAGGATTCTAAGCAGGCTCTGCACTGTCAGCACAGAGCCCAACACGGGGCTGAAACTCACGAATCCTGAGATCATGACCTGAGTTGAAATCAAGAGTTGGACACTCAACCAACTAAGCCATCCAGGTGCCCCATTATCACCTTATTTTAAAGGAAGCTTCAGTTATTTCCCACAAATAGCTAATTTCATGAGGAGGACAATAATGGGAAAGCACCGTTTAAAAGAAATTCTCATCATAGGAAAATTTGCATTTTCTCATTGTCTCTGAGCATAGTATTTATTCATTTAGCGCTCTGGCTTTATTGGAAAAACAGTAGAGCGTAAGTGGAAATTCATGCCTCATCTCTGAGGGCATACACATCTGAATACTGTGTTTCACCACAAAGTATCAGGTCAATTGGACCCAGAGTTTAATTCCTCATAGTGGCGGCAAGACTAAGGCAGCAGTGTTTAGAGTTTGACTTCTGAGATTTTTTGAATTCACTAGAGAGGTGAGGAACATGAATGGCAGGCTTCTAAAACAGTATTATTGACCAGATGGTATTTGGAAGAGGGCATTTCATTCCATTTAAGTATTTCTCACCTTTTGAAAGAAGATTATAGATTGGGCTAACATGTAGAGACTGAATAATTTTATAGGCTATAAAGACTGAATGATCATAGGTTAAATTATAGAAGATTTATCAGTGTTTTATAACCTTTTGGGAAGTCATGATGCTTTGGGAAGTAATGCTTTGGGAAGTAATGCTTTGGGAACCTTTGGGAAGTAATGAATTCTGAGAACTTAATACAAACAGTATTATTTTCCCTCTAAATAAACACACTCAGCAATATATCTGACTTCAAAGGTTTTCAATACCAAATGAAGCCTGCTCTCGGAACCCAGGTCAAGGGGGCCCGTAAGTCAAATAATGTTTTAGAGAAGATATAAAGTTGAATTCCTCCCCCAAATTGGTGGGAAAAAGTAAATTACCAAACTGTAATAAAAAATAGATATTTTAGAATGCTCAGTTGATTTGATTGAGTCTCTGGGAATAACTGTGTATTTTCAAAACAGATAAAAGTGTGTGTGTGTGTGTGTGTGCGCCTGTGTGTGTGTGTGTGTGTTTAGATTTTGTTGGTCAATAATAGACCTGAAAGACTGGCATGCTTCCCCACATTTCTGAAGATATTAATATATGTGTCTCAAGAGCACAGATCAGATTTCAGATATGCCGATGTGAGTCTGGTAGTTCATGGAAAGGTACATTCCTTGACATGACAGCATTAGATTTTCGACCTAATAGGAGTAGGAATGGAATTTGGATTAAGTACAGAAGAACATTTGGCCTAGCCAGATAATAGCATATAAGTAAGACGTGTGAACTAGCAAATGCATATAGTAATTGTTGAGAAAGGAAATATTAGAGGTGCCTTAAGAATGAAAAGGGAAAGGTATGAATTAAGCCATATAAATACATTTCTATACATGTATAGAGAATGGGTATTTGGGGGCACCTGGGTGGCTTAGTCAGTTAAGCATTTGACTCTTAATTTCACCTCAGGTCATGATCTTATGGTCTTGAGATCCAGTCCCAGCCCCCATGTTGGATTCAGATTCTCTCTTTCCCTTTTTCCCTCCCCACCTCATGTGTGTACCTTCTCTCTCTCTCTCTCTCTCTCTCTCCCTCTCTCTCTCTCTCTCTCTCAAGAGGGCATTTGGAACACTTTATTTTGGGCAAATTAAAAAATTATTTGGGGAGGTGGGAATTATTGAGGGGAATGAGTGAAAGTAGTCACAAGGTAAAAACTTCCAATTATAAGATAATTAAGGTCTGGGAATGTAATGTATATAACATGGTGACTATGGTTAACTATAATTCATTGAATATTTGAAAGTTTCCTAAAGAGGAGATCTTGAAACTTGTCACCATAAAGAGACATTTGCAACCATGTGAGGTAATTAGTATTAAATAACCTTAGATGATAAATTTGCAGTATGTGCATACATCAAATGCTGTACACCTTGGACTAACACAATATTTTGTGTCAATATCTCAACAAAACTGAAAAAATACTAAATCTGGTATTGACTTCCCTAAGTTGCTATTTGATAGTAAGGCTAGATAATTAGAGAATGGAGACGCTGGATGATGGTAAAACTAAAACAGTGGGTTCCATTTTTAATAAATTTGGAAGCCTTGTAGGGCACAGTTTATTAGTGTCAAATCCTTGTGTGGAGGTTTCTGTGCTGATTTGCTGATTCGCAGACCTGCGTTATTGCCAGTGACAGTTGAGAAAGTAAGTTGAAAGGTAGGTTAACATCTTGTGTAGTGTTTTTTAGTAAGAAATTTGCTCTTTCAAGAGTCACTTGATGTAATCAGAGGCGTAGGATTCATTGTCATACCCTGAGTTTGAGCACCTCTCTGCTTCTGCGTCCAGACTTATAGAAGAAAGGGGGGAATGTTTACAACCTGCAGTTGACTTTTGCTTAGGTCAAGTAGCTTAAACTTGTGCCATTAGTTGACTCTCACAGACCTATGGCTGCTTGTTAGACCACTTTTTCTCTAGTCATTACTGGAAACTTCCCTAATATCCTGCAGCTATATCTTACTACTTTTCTTTTATGTCTGTAAATGGGCATTGAGGTTGTCACTAAGTATTCCCCGTGATTGTTGGCATTGCAAAAACAGTCAACAGTCTTGGTGGCTTTTCCTCACAATTTCCCAGATAATTGTACTATTTTAATTAGAGTGTGGATAGGTCTATAAACGAGTTGCTAGACTTTTACTCAGTAAGAAGCATCTATTTCTGTTTCAATTCACTACTGGTATCCTCTAAGGAAATGCCAAAATGCTTTCCATCTGGAATTAGGAATCCTTTATTTTCATTGGGGAAATCTGTGCTTCTGGGAAATTCTTTAGTTTGGCTCATTGCTCAGTTGCTCTGCTGCAAGAGACGGAAAACACCAGAAACTAAAATATCTTAAATGACCCCAGGGGTAGGTAAAGCAGTTTAAAGCAATTTGGATGTATTCCCACCAATAGTAGGTTAAATTTTATAAATGTCCTATGAAGGTGTTGGATAGGTATTAAGATTTACCCTCTTCAGTATAAGAAAATCATTTAGACATGGTTAAGACGGTGACCTTAGTGAAGCCACTTGCCGTGTTAATTTCAACGGCAGATGACCTGACTTCACAAAAAGCCACACTCCTTCCATTGGACACCCTAGTCCAGCCATGAGAATCCGAAGAGAAATGAGAAGAAAGAGTAGGAGGCGGCAGGTACTGGAAGCAAAACTTAACTTGCTTTGTTGGGCTTGGAGTTACTGGTTTATGTTACGTGAATAGGGAAGCACTTAAGTGCTATGAGAAAGTCAGGGAGTTAAATTCCGAAAGCCTGATGGCCCATTTTTGGCTTTGCCGCCCAAGCCTTGTGATTTTTGTGGCTTACTCTTTTAGTCTCAGGTTTTTCACTCTACAATCAACAATATAGTTCGTGGGAATAAATGAGGTATTCTAACAGACTCATTTGCTGGAGTTGACTGTCAGGGAGGGTTTGGTTCCTAAAAGCTGCCTAGATGACAGGAAAAATGGAGAAGGCGGGCAGTATTAGTAGAAGGGGGGGAGGGACTATTTGCCTGGATCCTTTCATTTATTTCTCTTCTCCTCCAGGGCTCTGGATCATAGAGTATATGTACTCATAAGTCAGAAAATGAGACTAACAGCTTTATATAGGCTCTCTTAAAATGTCAGGACTGAGAATATGATACTCCCTGTCCTTCCTCAACCTAAATTTGAGGACTAGATTATCAGAGCCAGCCAGCCAGGGGCAAGTAGAGAAACTGGAACAGAGAGAGTGGAGACCTGGTGGAGGTCTCTGCAACACCTACTTCACCTAGGGTAGGTGCGGATAAATCAAAGAAATACAACCCTGACTTACAGTGACTTAGAGTGAGCAAGGGACACTGTAAGAGCACTGACTTGATCTTTCACTCTTCTCTGATCTTAATAAGTTAAGCTAATGTAATGCAAGTTGCCATTGAAACATACTCTATATGCTGTGGGGTTTATAAACATTCATAGAATCACAGACTACCAGAGTTGCCAGAAAATTTAGAGACCAGTGATTTTCTTACTCATATAGGCATGGAACTCTTTGTAGCTCGTAAAAACCCAACACCCACAATGAATTAAAATGTTGCTGCTCTTTCTGAACCAGAGAAGCTCAGAGCTGTTACCTACTCTGCATTGGGCACCCACAGTACCTTCAGAACATACAATGAAAGCCATGGATCCAATCAAACAGCTCATTTCACATGTAGAGACCAAAGCCAGAAACAAACTAAGTTACTGTCCCAAGTCACATAGTGAATTAGTGGTTAACCTTAAACAAGGACTGGGGAGCCTGGGTGGCTCAGTCGGTTGAGCATCTACCTTCATTTCAGGTCATGATCTCACAATCCTGAATTTGAGCCCTGCATCAGGCTCTCTGCTTTCAGCACAGAGACTGCTTCATATTCTTGGTCCCCTTCTCTGTCTGCCACTGCCCCAATCTCTCTCTCTCTCTGTCTCTCTCTCTCTCTGTCTCTGTGTCTCAAAAATAAATAAAGTAATTAAAAAAGAAACTTGAACAAGGACTTAAGTCTCCTTACTCCCAATTTAGTACACTTCCTAATTCAATGCACTATGCCCCTTTGCTCAGTTTTTCTGGGCTTCCTTTTTGGGAGTTAATTTACCAGGAACAGGTAGACCTCAGATTTTTTGCCCATTCATTCTTTGGACTGTTTATCTTTTTTATCTGCTATTATCATCCATACATGACTGCCTGGCACTGTCAGGCTGTGTTTAACTACACAGGGTTTGTGGTAGGGAAGCATCAAGGTGTGGGAAATACACTTCTGATTTAAATGCCTCAAATGCTTCTAGACCCAGATCCTTCTAAGATGAAATTCCCTGGTTATTTATGGGTATCTTGTTTTCCTGTGAGCATCTTCTGCTTTGAAAACAAGGCACAAGAGTTATTTCCAAGCAGATGCCCTGTATGTGGAAAGAAGATTGTGTCTAAATAGGCTACTTTTTCAAGTTTTAATTGGCCTAATTACTTCATGTTTGTAAAGTGCTTTGAAGAGGAAAGGTACTGTATTAGTGTTGCTTGTTATTATTTTAGTTTCCCCAGCGGCATTTGCTGGTTTCTTAAATTGCCTCTCTTGAAGTGACCTAATAATCAAATTGCCAGGGAAGATTTCTTGTTTTTAATTTTTTCTCTTATCTTTTTCTGTTTTTAGAGTACCATTATTCAAACATAAGGGAAATTGGGAGACTAATGATGTATAGCACAATTTTCTCTCCTGACTCATTCAACTTTCCTGGTCTCTTTCTTGAGTTGAGGATGAATTCGACCTTAACTCCCTGCCCCTCTCTCAGATTCTGTCTTTCTAAGTGCCAGGGTTGGCTTTTCTAGAGGTAACATCTGCCAGTGAAATGTTGTGCTGGGAGCCTCTGTAAAGACCAGGCCTCCTGGAAGACTTGAAGAAGGCACTACAACCCCTTTGTTGCAGAGGTAAGAAGGAAATGAGCAGCTCCTACCTTTCAGTTCTCCACCTGAAGTAGGGAAGGTGGAAGAGGCTGAAGGAAGACATCAGACCTGTTGATGCTGTTTGTGGAGACAAACACCAAAGGGGTGTTTACTCTCTTATGATGGCAGACTTTTCCCTCCACCCATAGAACAGAGATTTATTTTCCTTCACCTATAAGATGATTAAAGAAATGGCTTAATTTTAGAGAGGACTTTCTTGATTTCTAAGTTAGATGAGAGAACAGCTTGTTTGTGGGGTGGGAAGAAGATTCTTGCCTACTCTTTCCCTCAAACACAATACAGTCAGTTTAACCTCGTAAAGAAGTAATGAACTTACCAATGGCTGTCATGCATTGAGAGCTTTCTACATTCTAAGCAGAGTGCTGGGCATTACTCATCATCACAGTGGAGTTAGGCTGTTTCTACAAATGAGAATGTAGCAAGTCAGAGACAACCAGCACTTGCCTGAATCACACAAGGAGGAAGAGAAAGAGCCAGAAACGTATTCCTGATGTGTATAACTGCACAGCACTGAAGCCATCTTCTTCCAAAATAAGTCCCTGAGCATATTGAGGCATTGCTAGGAGGTGTTAAAGTGACATATATCATTTAATTATTACCCTATATTCAGTATGATCTTTGTAAGTTTTTCACAGATTTTGGTCTAGGAGACAAGCTCACAGATATCAGGTGACATAGCTCAGGTCACATCTATTAAGTGGTAACACATCAAATTTAACTCAAGTACTATGCAATTTTTTGCTTTTAAGCTTTATCACATATTTCAGTGGCAATCTTGTAGATGAATGCCATGGATAGGATTATTTTTAGATCACTGTTAGTTGCAGAAATCCAAGGGTCATATTACCAGCTAGACTAAGTGTCTATAAAAGAGGTTGAACATGGGTGGACAAGTTTATCTGGCTTGCTGATTAAATTGCCAAAACTTTGTAAACTCAGAATCTTTTGAGGTTAATATCAGAAAGTTATTTATGGTCATATTGTTTTCTTGAATATCTTCTGGAGTCAGGATAATAACGACATCAGTAATGGCTATCAATGAACAAGTGCTTATCATATATTCTTCCAAGTGCTTTTCATGAATTAATTAATTTAATCCACAGAATAACTCCCTAGATGACATCATCATTAACCCCACTTTACAAAAAAGGGAAATATGGTCAAGTCTCAATGAATAGAAGAAAACTTAGTCTAAGTGTAAACTGGATTCTAGAGCAGTGGTCTTTATGGAAGAGAAAATCTCCAGACTCTTATATAAGCCATTGTATTTTAGGATTTGAGGTCTTGGCAGTAAATCAAACAATCTCATTCTCTTCATTCTTTACAGTTTCCACTCTAATCAATTGGGTAAAACTGAACAGCAGTGGAACTAGTAAGAATAAAGAGTAACATAGAAAAGAGGAGTAAAATTTGAAGGATGGCATTAACACGGAGGAAGGGGGCTACTGAAGCCAGGTTGTGCAGACCTGTAAAGAATCTTACCTCTCTTTGAGAGGTGTTTTTTTTTTTTTTTTCCTTTTTTGAGAATTAATCGCCTCAACCCATCTTCCCATCTTCAGTCATTTTCTCTCTGGGTCTATATTGAATTTCCTGTGTTCATGGAAGTTTAGGACTCCTGGTACAGAGACAGAATTTATAAAGCTAAACAACTCAATCTTTTCCTCTCTCAGGCTGACTCAGGAAGGCAGGTAGCCTTAGGTTGTTTTCTAGTAATCTTTTATTGACTCATGAACAAGTCATAGAGGACATTTAACAGTTTACTGAAAAGTGGGAAAAATTTTGTGTTTTTGTTTAATTTCTCACAAATAACCACCATCCATTTTTGGAGTGGTAAGTCATTCAAATTGCTGTACTTTAAATTACACAGAATTTCACTGAAAAGATTCAGGCAAATTAGGTTATAAAAATGGAATTTTGTTTTCATATGGACTTAATTTGAAGTCCACCTTTCCTCCCTTTATCATTTCTAAAATTAAGTTCCTTATTTCAAGTAGATCTCCATTGGTTTTGTGTCCAACCTCTTTTGTCAAATTAGGTACCCTTCAAGTCTTTGTGATCTTTGAACAAGTGCATATATACCTTTTCCATGGAGAAACTACCTAAAGAGCTCTGGTCTTTTTGCGCACATGGTTGATAATTGGTACGCTGTACTTCCTTTAAGAGACATATGATGTCTTTTCTTCAAGGATGTTAAGATTGATCAGTGGGTTCAGATGGTCCTCAGGCAGTACCATCTGTTAAAAGTTTCCATTAGCCATTTACCTAATTAATGGATTTTATGTGATCACTGTTTAGATCTATTATTTCTTTAGAAGTTGGAAAAATATGATTTTTAATTCAACCATTTAGCATTGCTTAGCTGGTATTATTCTATGAAGACGAACTTTCCCAACAAGAGAAGGCACTTTTAGAACTCAAAGGGACTGAGAGATACATGCTTGTGCTTATCTGACAGATAAGGAATACTGAGGGCTAAAGTGATTTCAGAGGAAATGTCATACTTGCTCAAAGCCACACAGATATCTGCCTTCTGGCTGGAACAAGGATCTAGTCCATCAATATGTAGTAAGAAGTTGATGCTAGACTAGCTTGTACATCTCCAGCTCCAGTGCCTCCAGGGACCAGGCTTGTGCTAAATGAGTGCATCAGGGCTCTATAATACCTTGGATGTGATGAGGCTTGTGTCCAAACTTGGCTCTTCTGAAAGCATTTAAATCTTAACACTTTAAAATATGGTGCTGGGCAAAAATACAGACCATTGAGACCTATTCTGGGTAGATGTTTAGACTCTTTTCTAAGCACAAACAGACACATTTCATTGGAGTGATAGAGAAATGGAAAACTCAAGGATTACTTGACTGACATAACACATAAAAGTAGCAGTATGGCCTGTAAGGCAATCATCATATATAGGAATATTTTTACTCTCAATTTCTAAAGTTATTAAAGGGCATGGTCCTATCTACCAAAATCAACTTTCCTAGACTTGTGAAATAATGTATATTATAAACTTGATGAGAAATGTAATGATTAACATACCATGAGAAAGGATGGTACTGTCTTGAATTGCTTTCCATCCTTATTGTTTCTGGTCTGGAGTGCTACTTGTTATAGAATCCTTCAACTTTGATATCCTCTTCTCCCCCATTTCCTATCTTACATAGCATTTATTTCAAGTCTTGGAAAGAACTTTTCCAAGAGTTGCACAGTTTTGTTACTTGGTCGGGGTTATTTTTTTGCAGTTATCTGACAAGTACAAACTACATTTTAATTGGTACCAGAGATGTTTTTCAACTTCAAAAAAAATAATGGGAGGACCCAGCAGTTGCATTAATTGGGGAAGTAGTATGAATCCTCAAGGTACAATGAGGTTGCCCCTGAATGTCCTGTAGGAAGTAAGAGCAGAGATCTCTAGCCCAAAGAGAGGACAAGAGTGCCTGCGTGACCCTGGAGTCTGAACCAGGTGTTTACCCAGTTGTTCTGCAGGTTGCTCAGGCTGCTGCATTGCCTTTAGTTGTACTCAACTCACCTGTGATTATAAGGCAGTTGGGCTACAGAAGAAAACCTCTAAGGCTTTTCCAACTCAGGCCTATGCATGCATGTGCCTGTAAATCTACACCCACACTCTACACACACATGTATACACAGACAGGTACCTCTAATGTTTTCTGATTGAATTGATTGATAAAAGGCAAGTACTGCTATCTAAAAATACGTTTGCCACACTGTGACTGTAGGATTGTTCTTTTCACTTCTGTAAACAATCCTTCCTTCTTAGAATTGTTTTTTACATGCCACAAAAATATGAACATTCAAAGTTGCCAACCACTTATATAATATAGATTAATTAGGAGGGCTTTTCTCAGAATTGTCAACTTTAATATTTACGGTAAGGGCAAAGAATGTTGCATCAAATACCTTTGAATCTAGGCACTACTGTACTAAATGCCTGAGTGACTTTCTTCAGATGCATGTGTGAATAGGGGGAGGGACAGAGGTGGGAGAAGGAGGGAAGAGGGATATCTGGTGGTTTGGCTGGAGTTCCAAGCAACACCACATAATCTGGAATGGCTGGACTCTTCTAGCCATAGAGAGGTGTCACTGGGAAGTAGATCATATGTGGGATGATGGAAAGACCCAAAATTCCTTCTGGGTGTAAATTCCCTGAGTTACAGGGCCCTGCCTTAGTCTGTTTGGGCTGCTATAACAAAACACCATTGACTGGGTGGCTTATAAACCACAGACATTTATTTCTCACAGTTCTGGAGTCTGGGAAGTTCAAGATGCCTGCGAGATTCATTGTCTGGTAAGGTCACTCTTCTGCTTCGACACCATGTTCTCATGGCTGTAGCTTCACATGGCAGAAAGGCATGGGAGCTCTCTGGGGCCCCATTTTATATGGGACTAATCCTATTCATGTGGACTTCTTCCTCATGAGCTGTAGGTTTCAACATATCAAATCTGTAGCAGGCCGCTATCTCTTTCTTTTTTAATACTTGTCTTAATACCAAGCACATACATGGCTCTAAAGCAGTATTTGGGGACCTGAACTGAAAATTAACATTGTGTATAATTTATAGTGTCAGTCCAGTAGAGAAAAAGATCTAAATCAAATGAGTCAGAAGATGACAATTTACCTTTCTAGAGAAGGAATCTCTTCATGTTAGAGTTTACAAGTAATATTACCTATTTTCCACTGTGATTTATGTGAGACATTTTACCTTTTCTCAGTGTACTTACCTCTCCTTACATTGTCTCTTTATATACTGTCAAAATATTTATAGACTAGTGTGCCCTCACTTAGGCAAATAATAATTCTGCAGCTTCTTTAATTTGACCCCCTAAGTCTGTCTGCCTCCTTCATCATGTTTGCTGCTCTTCTCTGGACCATTTCCAACTTCACCCCATCAAATCATCATAAAAACTGCCAGAATGGAGCTTAGAATTCCTGAGATGCAGGATGAATGAAATGCAATATCTCTGTGTCTGGAAAGTGCCACTTAGAGCATTGTATTCTTAGTTTTCCTCTTTTGTTTGCATATTTCCTTTTATATTTATTTATCTCACTAGACTGAGAGCTCTTTCAGAGCATGATCCAGACTCACTTTTATGTTCTCAGATTTGCAGTACTTGAAGTATAATAGGTACTCAGTAAATATTAACTGAGTATAATGATCTAAGATATCATAGTCTCCTTTACCCCCTGCCCCATATTCTTTAAATAGAAATGATTCAATTTGGTCCTAAATGACATGGATTCTTCCTTTTCCTTGTTCCTGTCTTGCTATGACTTAAAATAGAAGAAAGTCAGGGTATGAAATGAAGTTTTAAAGTTCCCCTCTAGGGCAAGGTTAACTTGTTTTTGTTTCTTTTTCTTTTTTTATCCAAAATTTAAATTATTTAGATGGCAATTGCTTTTAAAATGGCTCTTTTTTTACTTGTATTTTCCCAACAGCCTGAGATAGTCTGTAGAAGTTAATATAGTCAGCTAGAAAGATTCAAAGGTAATTTAAACTTTTGTCCCCTTTATTTTGTATTTTTTTATTTTTCCTGCCATGACACAGAGAAAAACTTTCTGGAAAGTGTTTAAATAACAAACTTATTCCAGTTGTGCTTTTTATGGTTATTATTTTGTAAATATTCTACATTTGTGAAATATAAAATTCTGAGATTTTTATCAAAAACCTTCTAAGAGCGATGATAGAATATTTTAAATGGCATCTTCTTGGATTTGGACCCCTGAAAACATATATTATGTGTCTATTCAATTAGGAATTTATTGTTTGAAAACCAATTTTTCCAAAGAGCTCGCCCACATGTTTTTTTTGTTTTTGTTTTTTTTTTTTTATCCTTTAATATTTTAGGTGATAGTAAGCAGATATTGCAGGGCCTTAGCTAGTCCATATTACTGATCCATGTTACTGCTGGAGATAATCAGACACTGGAGATTTTTTTTTTTAATATTTTTATTTATTTCTAGGAGAGAGAGAGACAGCGTGAGCAGGGGAGGGTCAGAGAGAGAGGGAGTCACAGACTGAAACAGGCTCCAGGCTCTGAGCTGGCAGTCAGCACAGAGCCCGACGCGGGGCTCGAACCCACGAACCGCGAGATCATGACCTAAGCGAAAGTCGGACGCTTAACCGACTAAGCCACCCAGGCGCCCCCAGACACTGGAGATTTATGTATCACATAATAAAATGGTGACACGCTCTAAGCCCATTTTGAGGGAAGAAATAGAATGTGTTTTCCTTCTTATCCAAATGGATATTCAGTAGTGACAGTAAGAATAACCTCCTAACATTTTAAACCACAGTGAACCTACCAGTTTTATATTTGCTTTCTTAGGTCATGGCTACTAACTTACCTGTTACATTGTTTGCATGTCTTTTTCTTCTAATCGGTGGTCTGAAACCTTCTAAGAATGTATGTCTAACTTAAGTGTGAAAAGTGCATGTACTTTTCTCTTAGTACTGTCTTCCAGCTGGTTTCTGGACTAAGAACATACCTGTCATCACTGGTGTTAAAACCATATCCTTGTGACATGAGTCCTGATTTAGTTTCAAATGGGTCCTGGGTGGAAGCAATATAGATGGATTAGATAGATAGATTAGATTGATAGCAGTTAGAGCACAGTGTTCCTGTGAGCTCCTCACACACATCCCCGTTGCTTTCAGAGATCTCTCCCATTCTGCCTGGACTAACTCTGGAGAGACTTGGGTCATCTCTACTAATTCGATAATTAGTCACATTTGAAAGGTACTTTGTTTGGGTGACAGCTTGTTAGAAAGCAACCATGACCTTTGTAGATCTCCACTCCATTAAGTACAATTAACAAGCTCTTGCCATAGGCATGAGCTCTTTGCTTGGGGAAATTTAGGGATCTTGTTAGAAAGAAACAGAAGAGGATGGGATTCCAGGAAAGGAGAGAAAGGTTGGCATCAATCAATCAGCAGCCTAAGCGAATGACAGAGGTGGGTTCCTTTTAACTTTCTGGTTGTCAGATATTGAAACAAATGGCTGTGCTACTATTGGCATCACCAAGACATGTTTGCTGATACCTCAGGCAGTTTACCTCTCAACTGTGTTCCATTTATCGTTTTCAGTCTACATCAGCAATCTCTTCATCCTGTTGCAGGGTTATTGCCTGTGTGTGTGTGTGTGTGTGTGTATGTGTGTGTGTGTACATACATACATGGTGTGTATGCATGTGTAGCTCTTGCTCTTCTAAAATGACATGTTCCACAATAAGATCAGAGCATGAATCCTTCTAATTTCTCTCTTGGAAGTCTCAATTTAATCTTAACAGACTAGATGATGAAGAGAGTAAGGACACGATCAACAGAGAGTGACAGTGATACTACTATCAGGGGAAGGGGAGCATGGGAGAAGACAAAAATCAACCCTTGTGCTATGGGTTAATTTCCATGTTGTAGAAGTGCGATAATGTGATGGCAACAGGGCCCCTAGGAAAGAGCCAAGCTCTGGTCGGCACTCATGCTGGCCAATTTGGTCTTTATCAGTTGTTTGTCACTGCCTGGCACAGAGCATGCATAGTTTCATACATTTATTTCTCTTCCTTGGTATGTCTTGTAGCACCCTTGCTGCCGTAACAGGACACCCGAGTTTCATAAAAGGAGGGTTTTTTTCTGTCCTGTGCTTTAAGCCTGTGAATTTAGTGTGGTGTGGTTTTAGGACCTAACATGTCCACTTAAAAATAAACATATGTACATACATAGTTATCTGTAGGTATTTGAACTCAGTAACTGAGTTTTCTGTCTCTTTCTTCTACCTCCTTTGGTTAGGCCTTTGTTACAGGCTAAGATGATTGAGAAGTACAGTTTACTCTTGAACAACATGAGCTAGACCTGCATGAGTCTACTTACATGTCAGAGTTTTTGGATAAGTGCAAAAAGCACTGTAAATGAATTTAAACTTCCTTAAGATCTTAGTGACATTATCTTTTCTCGAACTTGCTTTATTGTAGGAATCAGTAATAATACATATACAAAATGTGTCAATGACTGTTAATGGTGAGGATTCCATTCAATGGTAGGCTGTTAGTAGTCAAATTTTGGGGGCATTAAAATTATACACAGATTTTCAGCTGTATGTGGGGTTACCTACCCTAAATCCTGAGTTGTTCAAAGGTCCACTGTATATAGTTGGTATATATAATTTTATTCTGTATATAAATTTGTATATATACCATTATATGTTATATACTATATAACATATAAAAACAGTGGTGTAGTATTTTATTATTTCAAATATCCTGAATCTAACTTATGATGTATGGCTAAACTAAATTCCAGATATACTTATATGATTTTTCACATATTTAATTTCTTTGGAATAGTTTATTGTGATATTTAGATAGATCAAACTAATTTTGCACAGCCTTTAAGTTTGTCAATTATCTGGCGTGAGTAGACTTTCTAATCCTGTTTTTCAGTACTTCTCTTCAGATAAACCAGCTAGACTATCTATATTTCTAATGCTTAAGTGGGAAGACTTAAAGGTCATCATGTTTTGAGTTTGAACAATGGCTTCAACATATATTAAGTTTGTTATCTCAGGTAACATCTATTTTCAATTCCTTGAGCCCTAGATTCTTCATTTTTAAAATGGTATAATAATACTCACATCATAGTGTGACTGTAAAAATTAAATAAAACATTATGCTTAAGATACATAGTTTTGTATCAGGCATATGGTGTCTAAGCAGTGAAACAGAAGCCAGATCTTATATTTCCCTTCTGAGCTTTTCTTCTCGAGATTTCCTCTGTCTGGAGTCATTTTTCTCCACTTTCCATGTTTAATTTTTTTTAATGTTTTATTTATTTCTGAGAGAGAGAGAGACAGCACGAACAGGGGAGGGTCAGAGAGAGGGAGACACAGAATCTGAAACAAGCTCCAGGCTCTGAGCTAGCTGTCAGCACAGAGCCCGATGTGGGGCTCGAACCCACAAACCGCGAGATCATGACCTGAGCAGAAGTTGGACGCTTAACCGACTGAGCCACCCAGGCATCCCTCCACTTTTCATGTTTAAATCCTACCTTCAGAAATGTGACTCACCTCTGAAAAGGGAAGGGTGCCCTCTTCAAAACCCACTCTGCTGCCAGTCATCCACCGCCTCCCACACTAGATTTTTTTAGGGAAAAGGCCATGACATTCACATGTGAATGTCTTTAATGTGGTTTCTATTATATAGCAAGGGTTTCAGTAACATCTGTTGAATTATTGGATAAATGAATAAATGAGACACTTCTGATAGAAATTCCCTTATGATGTAATCAACATGAAATTAATTAGTGACATTCCTTTATAGAAAAATGAGATGGATCAAATGGGTTATATTTAAACCAGATCTTACAATGGATCCAAATATCCAAAGCCTGCATAGCACATGTGAAAGACATTTAAAAAAATATTGAAAGACCAAGGGAAAAAGGAAGTAAAAGCTGAATGAACAAATTAATACATGAATTAAGGTGCAACAAACTTACCTGTCCAAAACTGCACAGCTAATGAAAGGTTAAGTAATGTTTCAAAGCCACTTCCCTTTACAGCTAAGTATTATTTGTTACCACCTTCCCACTGTTTCCTTCACTTTTCTTATGTCCAGTGATTAGTTTATTGCATGGGTACTATTTGCTGATTTTCATCCATTTCCCAAACTAGACTGGAAACTTCATGTGAGCCAGAACTTTGCATTAGTAACCCCTCTAAATCTTAGCATCCAGAGGAACGAATGACGCTAGCTAGTCAGTGGATAAACAGTAAACAAACAGAAACTTATTTTACCTTGACAAAGAACTGTGCAATAGAAACGTGTACAGTGATTGTTATAGTCTATCATATATGTCAGCCACTAGCCACTACTCGTGGCTATTGAACACTTGAAGTGTGATAGTTTAAATAAGAAACTGAATTTTAAATGTCTTTTTTTAATTTAAAATTAAAAAGCCACATGTGGCTACCTTATTAGACCGCATAGCCTTCTACAGCACTTGTTTGTTTGTTTTCTTTCCTGCCTCAGATTGTCTTTACAAAGATACACTGAATTCTCTTTCTTTCTATTACCACATTATCAACACACAATGAGACTTGCTCATCTAGAACCATTTCTGCCTTTACTGTACACAATATTTGGCTCCTCCCACCCTTTCCCAGCATGATGCCTAATTGGTTCAAACTCTAAAGTATTTCTTTATTCTGTTATTGACCCCATTAGGGAAAAATTTTTTTTTTTTTTTTAATAATTGCCTCCCATTTCTTTTTCTTCTCTTTGTTTTCCTGGAGTCTTTTTACCTGCTAGTATCCACAGGAGTCCCAACATACCTGCTTGCAGTTGGGAGTTAGGGTCACAGGAAGATGACCAAAAACAATTGTTCTCAAAACCTATGTTACTGATTAGAAAGAGAAAATGAAGGGGGTACAGACTGTTGCTATTTATCAGAGGGTAGGAGAAAAAGTACTAAGGAGGAAAAGAAGTGCCTTGTGAGTACTTATATCAGTTAACACATGAGTGTTTCCTAAGTGTCAGGCACTGAGCTCAACACATTATATGTACTTTAATATTTAATACTAATACCATCTTTTATGAGATTTATTTGTACCTGAATTATACTTTTACTGGAACTAACACCCATCTAACAGTCTCCACTTATCCAGAGTGCAAATGGCTGTCTAAAGATTTGAACTAATGTCTACCTGTTTCTTCTCTTAACTTATGGACTTTTGTAACTCTTGCATGAGACTTTCTTCCAAATGGACATGGAGTGTGTGGTGAGTACTGGGTTGTACTTCACTGCCCACCCCCCACCCCCACTTTCCTCTAGAATTTTACCTCATGGTTATCTTGTAAGTCCCAGTGAGGTTTTATCCTTCCAGATACTTCTAAACCTAATCTTCATAGTTTGTCAGTGAAAGCTCTTTCTTTTCTCTTTTGGTAGCACAGCCCAACTCCATGAAGGGAAACATTGTTATTCTGTGTATTTTGTATCAAATAACAAATCTTTGGTTGATGCGAAAAAAAAAAATTAGTCATTAAGTATCAGCCATCTGCTTCTCTAATCTCCTTAAAGTGCCATATCAAATTGGCAGATACCATTGAATTTTAAGGAAAAAATCTTTAGTGTGAAAAAGTGACATTAAAGGTTTATGTCATCTTCTTGTGGCCCAATAAACAATATTAATGGCAAAGCATGCAAAGGATTAATAGGTCCTCCCTGCAAGAGGCTCAGTTATAGGAATCCTGAGGAATTCTGCAGGCTAAAATATGAGCCCTCCAGTACCTCTGCAGGCATAAATTGCACAAATTATTTGGTTTTTCTTCTCCTTGAAGGAGAGCCTGTCACTCTAAAGGCAGTTTTTCTCTTTGATCCTTTGTACTGTAATTTCATGTACTCACTGCAATGCACCCTCCCACATAGAGTGTTCTCCCTACCCTTAGCCTTGCACACCATCTTTCTCCCCCAGCCGGTCCCACAAAAACAAACATACTTCTTGCAGAGGTAGCATTTTCCCACTCTTGTATATTCAAGATACGTTCGGAAGCATTTTATGAGAATAGAGAAGAAAACTGAATCAATATGTGAATGAAGAAGTTTCTTAAATGCAGTAGAAACTTGGCAACCTTAAATTCTGTCTCTGAGAGGAATATTAGGATTCACTGACCCAGCTCTAATTTATAAATAAGGAAATGGAGCCCAAACTCATAAAGAAACACAACTAACCATGGCAGTTTGAATTTGAAAATTTCAGATGCTTTATTCATTTTTTCCTAGGATGTTCTAGATTGTCTGTTACATATCTTATTTGTTTTAGGAATGTGGTTGTTTATACAGAGACCTTCAACCTCTGCCTTTGGCTGGACATGAATAGGCTGGGTTGTAGTCCTCAAGCCTTATAAGACAAATAGCAAATAAGTGGCAGCTGATTCTTTTTGGGGAGGGTTTAGTAATACCCTCTTATATAACTTTCCTATAGAACTATCATGATATCCTGAAATATCTAGAAACTCAGTCTTTTAAAGCTTTAGAATTTAGTGTTTACCCTAGTAGAATTATAGCTCTGTGTTGTTCTTATAATTGTCACCTTCATTAATGTTATTGTTGGCAAATTATTTAATATATTTAAATCTCAACTTTCTTGTCGTCAAAGTGGGCATAATAATAGCAGCCATGGAGAACTTATGTAGAGAGTAAACCAGGGAGCTCGCTTACATGAGTGTCTTGCACAGATCTAGCACAGAGGGACTACCAATGCTCACCACCCACAAAGGGAAGCCATTAATGTTTTCATTCCTGAACATGAAGATACTGTGTACTAGGACAGTAATGAAATGTGGAAATGCATTTCTAGGTTTTCCATCCCTAAAATGATTATTTTAAATAAATAAATTATAGTGAAGATACATCATTCACATCCAAAGAAGCTACTCAGGAACAGTCCAGAGAAGACCATGTAGAGGACTTCCATGTTAGTCATAATACTGGCTGTTGGGACTGCATCCACACACTTTAAGGGAGAACAGTAAGAGTAAATTGAAATGAAAAATTTGGGGAAAACATTACTTGGTTGTCTTGGGGGACCTGCGTCACTGGCTATTAAAGCAAGTTCAGTGTTACCCATGAGAGAATTTAGAAAAATGTGGGAATATTTGTGGTTGTCATTTGAGATTTAGTGCCTACATTCAGGAATTCTGAAAGTCCTGTATTGTGTGAGACAGTCACACACACTGAAGAATTACCCACCATCAAGAATCAAAAGTGCATCCCTTTCGTAGCAGCATTCTCCACAATAGCTAAAACATGGAAAGAGCCTAAGTGTCCATCAACAGATGAATGGATCAAGAAGATGTGGTTTATCTATACCATGGAATACTACATGGCAATGAGAAACAATGAAATCTGGCCATGTGTAGCAACATGGATGGACCTTGAGGGTGTTATGCTGAGCGAAATAAGTCAGGCAGAGAAGGACAAATATCATATGTGTGCACGTATAGGAGGATTAGGAGGAACTTAACAGAGGACCAACCGGGAGAAGAAGGGGGGAAATGGTGGGGGAAAGGGAGAGAGGCAAACCATGAGAGACTCTTGAATGCTGACAAAAACTGAGGACTGATGGATGTGGGGGGGAGGAGGGATGAGCATGGAGGAGGGCACTTGTGAGGATGAGCACTGGGTGTTATGTGGTAACTAATTTGACAATAAACTATTTGTAAAAAAAAAAAAGTGCATCCCTTTTGAATGAATATAGTGATACTGAATGGAAGGAATAGTTATGAAGAAATGAGTGTGATTGAGCAACAAGATAGGACTCAGATCAGGGATCTTTTTCTAAGCCATAAGTAAGTAAAAACTTAAAATGAAGAGTGAGGTATAAGCCCATTTGTATACCAAATATATATAATAATAACTTTCAATCTTCTGTACTGGTTCAGACTTCTACACCACCAGAAACATCACTATCTCTCCCTGTTCAAGGAGAAATAAAAGTTTATTCAATGTTAACAAGAGCTAGCGTTAGTTAGCTAGACAACATAACTTTTCAGATTACAAATGAAGAAATTAGAAGTTATAAATATTAATAATTATCTTGGTTCTATGTAGATTTTATATGTTTCAAAGAAGCTTAGGACAGTGATTGATTCTGGGCTTTGGATTGAGATAGCCTTGGTTTGCATCCAGCCTCACTGCTTGTTTCTAGGATCCTGATAATGTACACTGCCTGTGCCTTAATTTTCTTTTAAAAATTATTATTCATATTTTCATAGGATTAATAAAATAATTAAATGTGTTAAAACACATGAAGTGATTATAACAGCTTCTACCATAAAGTTGAGTGTTCAATAAATGTTACCAGTTGCTGTTATTAGCATTCTAAGTGGAGCAAACTATTAAGAGAATGTGAGGAACATCTGCCAAATTATATGGCAAACATCAGAATATGGAAGAAAAACCCTAAGAGAAAATAAAGGAAGACCCTACGTACGAGTCAAAGATTTAGACATCACCTAATCTCATAATGACAATTTGAAATTCATGTTTTCATTCAGCATTGAGAATTAATCAATCTGAAGTTAAGAATTTATTCTAATGTCTATCTTAATTTTGTAGGCTAAAATTTCACACAGTAACTGGGCCATACCTATTTCCAAAAGTGTCATCATAACTTGGTTCTTGAAGTGTTTTAGACCTTCCACTCTTTTCCTATTTTCTCTTCCCTGTTTTTTTTTTTTTCAGCTCCTGTTTACCTTAGTTTCTTTATTACTATCTCTCTGTGATCCTACTTTATATTTAAACTAGGCTGTTTCTGAAAATGAAGGAAAAAAGGAAAATGTGGCTACTCTTTACTTACTACTGTGCTTTTTGGTTAGGTTCGTACTTAGTGTGTGCATATGTGTTGAAGAACATAGGCAGTGAAAGACCAGGGATGGGTTTTTTTTTTTTTTTTTTTTTTTGCGGGGAGGGGGAAGAGATTGGAACAGAACAATCATTTTGACTTTGATGGACCAGAAACCAATTGTATAGTCAGAGGGTCTTAGTTTTATTCTTGGTTCAACCTTTTATGTGAAATTGGGAAATTAGTTATAATTCCTTGATCATAGCATTTTCCTCTCTGTAAAATCGGTGTTAAAAATGGCCATATATTTTTTTAGGGACACTTTTTCCAGAAGTGAATGGGTATTGGTATTCCTCTCTATAATTTAAGGTGCTAATGTTTTCTGACATATAATTATTCAATTATTAAATTATGGTGCACTAAATAAGACTAAATTATAGTAATGATCCAGTCATAATCTGAGTTGCCACAGCTGCTATTTAATTGTCTGGCTGGCATAAAAATTCTTATGTAACCCAGATGTCTCTAGACCTCATTATTTGCTGGGTATGCATGAGGTCACACAGCATTGCTACCCACATTTTGACAGTTTACTGCTCAGATCTGCTGGGACTCAAGTCTGTTTCTGATGAGGCACCTGTTTGAACCTAAGGAACTCTTCTTGGTGTCCAAAGAGGTGTTTGCATATGTTAAAAATAAGTTATCATTTCTTGTTTGGCCTTTCTTGCTGGCTTGGAGGGATTCTGTTACCTACTTTTTGCACTAAGAATCTGATGATGCCATCAGTGTTCTGCCCCTGTTTCATTAAGACAGCATTATTCTAGCCAGGATTCCCTGTCCTGGGCATGGAGGGTGCAAACCTCCAGTGGAGACAAATGGCACTGTGCTATCATCACACACAGAACCTAGCTACTCTCTGTTCCCAGTAGAAACAGGAGTGAAAACCTCCAGAGAGGTCAGTATGAGTATGAAAGTCCTCACCAAGTGGGTGCCATATGGTCTAATATCCTTTCCATTTTTCTTTTTCTTTCCATTATGAAGCTGAACACAGACTTTATATTTGAAGGGCTCCTTACTCTTGTGCAACACACTTATGCAAATAAAAAGTCACAGTTCTCTGTAGTGCTGATTGAAGAATTTTATGAATAAACCAAACTGCAACAGTAGCAGTACCAATGTAGGTGGTAGTAATACTACTAAGAAAAATGTTTTGTCATAACAGCCAACAGTCAGTTGCTAAGTGTGTCCTCAGCACTTTCCTGAGTTTTTTATTCAGTATCCCATTCGGTCCTCACACCTTCGTTTTGAGGCTGTGTTGTTTCTTACAAGGATCAAAGAGTCTTTCTCCCCAACTTAATTTCTGATGAGCTGAACAGAGAACATACTGTGTGGCTCATCAGCTAGGTTGGCTTCTTTAGATATCCCATATGAATTAGAAAGATGTGTGCACCCACTGCTTAGACCAGCTGGCCAGCTTCAGGGCTTCCTTCAGTGATGATGAGGGAAGGCACAGACCATCTGAGACCTCATAGGGAGGCAGATCTGGAAAGGGAGAGAGGAAGGAGTTGATGGAATGTGCTTATCAGTTCCTTCTCCTAAATGCAACCATTACATAATTTTTCTCCTTTCCAAAGTGGAATGCACAAAGGTGTGAGGAGAAAGTAAAGAGTTTCTTCCATAGATCTTCCTCATGGAAGCAGACTGCATACTTCTTTTCCACCGTGGAAATATGAGTCACGTGGAATCCACATCCACCAGCTGAGCCTGAAGTAGACTCTCTTATATTCATCACAGGTAAGGAGGCAAAGACTGCGAGTGGATCCAGCCTCTGAGGTCACATAGATGAAAAGTGAAAAATTGAGACTGGGAACCCATGTCACTCTGACCCCAGCATCTATCCTCTCTCTTAATGTTCCCTGTGATGGTGGAGGGTGTATTTGATGAAGGGGACAAGTGGGTAAAGGAATTTAGGCTGACTTCCAGATTTACACAAATTAGTCTTTTTGAAATTATTACTGGGTTAAACACACCATAATAAACATGTAAACTAAATAGTGAGGAGTAAATATATTCAGGCAAAGGGATGTTATAGAATTCACTTGCATATGCTAGAAGCACTAATACTATTGAAAACATGGCCTGTTGCTTTTATAAATGTGTTATACCGCATTTCCTGAATACTAAATGTGGTAGGATACTGCACGGGAGCATAAAGTAGAAATGTGGCAGTCTCATTTGCACAAATTTTGGCAAGTCCTCAGTATTTCCACTCAAGTTCATTGCCTCTAACTGCAAAATGTAACAATCCATAAGGTATATGTAAACTGTGCTGAAACTCTTCTTAGGCGCCTTTATGGTTTTAAATTTAACATGGTTACAGGTTGCAAAATTGCGATCACCCTGGAAACAGTGGTGGTCTGTTCCTGGAAAGAGAAGAGATCTGAAAGAGAAAGGACAGGTTGCTGTTTCTCACTATTTCTCCTCTAATACACGCATGTGCCCACACACATTCATACCCATATACATACATACCCCTTTTCTCACACATTCATGGACTCTCATGCACATAGTCACATGCATGCACACTCACATGTATACACACATTCACACAATCTCACATTTACCGATCCACGTGCACATATCTCTCTCTTTCTTCGTTGAGACACTGTACAAGGATCACTCATTCTTCAGTGCTACCCAGCTTTGGGAGCCGTCTCTGAAGATACTTATGAAAAGATAATCATAGTAATATCCAAAGCATGCTTTTATCCATAATCTTAGAGTGAGAGTACATCTCTGTTGCAATGAATCCCCACGCCATCCCAGCATCCATGGAGATATCCTCGAGCAACTTTTTCTTTTTTTCTTCTTCTCCCAGATGGTTCCCATAAACGATATGAGCAGCACTAATTTTGACATTCAAATTTGGCTAATGGAAAATTATATCTAAAAACACTTGGAGTTTTTTGCAGTGTTTCTTTTTAAGTTCCAGTACCAAAGTTAGATTACTTGTATCTATTCAGGAGTTACTACTTCTACTGACTTTGTGCCTCCATTATTTAAAATCCTATCAGAAGAAGTTCTGTTGGGGCAATTAAAAAAGCCTCACAGTAGTAGAAGTACATTGTCATCATGCCCTCTGCTAAAGGGTTTCTCTGATAAAATCTTGTATTACTTTCCTCTGCTGCCATGATCAATTATTACAAACTGGGTGGCTTAAAAGGACATAAATATGTTCTTAGGGTTTTGAAGGCTGGAGGTCTGAAATTAGGGTGCCACTGGGGTCTTGATCTCTCTGAAGATTCCTGGGGAGAATCCTTCCTTGCTTTTTGGCCCCTTGTGGCTTCAGGCAGTCCTTGGCATTCCTTGGCTTGTGGCTGCATTCATCTCCACCTTTGCATCCATCTGCACATGGCCTTTTCTCTTGGTGTGTGTCTTCATCCGGCCTTCTTAAAAAGATACCAGGTGGGGGCGCTTGGGTGGCTTAGTCGGTTAAGCGTCCCACTTTTACTTAGGTCATGATCTCATGGTTTGTGGGTTCGAGCCCCGCGTCGGGCTCTGTGCTGACTGCCAGCTCAGAGCCTGGAGCCTGTTTCAGTCTGTGACTCCCTCTCTCTCTGACCCTCCCCTGCTCACGCTGTCTCTCTCTCTCTCTCCTAGAAATAAATAAAACATTAAAAAAAAAAAAAGACACCAGGTGTTGGATTGAGGGTTCACACTAATCCAGTATCATTTCAGCTAAATTAATTACATCTTCAAAGACTCATTTCCAAATAAGGTTGTATTCTGAGGTTCCAGGTGAACATGAATCTCGGAGGACCATGATTCAGCCCAGTACAAATCTTAGATGCAGTAGGTATCAAGCAAGGCTCGCTCAGAACTCTTTGGCTGTCTCCTGATAGTGGTACTCTGAGAAAGAAAGCTGCTGAATTGTGGAACTCTATAGAGCCCAGTGGAAGACTGTTTCTCCTGAATGCATGTGAGAATAAACTCAGGTTGAACACGTGCACAAGAAAGGGTGAGACAGACCCACATTTAAGATGCAAAACGGAGAAACCACTTTGACAGGGAAATGCACCATATGACTTACAGTATACATGTGAAAACAGAGGCTGGAGTGGCTAAAGTCCCTTTGGAAGTCTTTTTTTTAAAGTTTATTTATTTATTTATTTGGGGAGAGGAAAGACAAGTGGGGAAGGGGAGGGAGAATATCCCATGCAGGCTCTATGCTGTCAGTGCAGAGCCCAATGCAGGGCTCAAACTCAAGAGCTGTGAGATCATGACCTGAGCAGAAATCACGAGTCAGACACTTAACTGACTGAACCACCTGCATGCCACCCCTTTGTGAGTCTTGTTTATGAATAAAAATAATGTCATATAGGAAACTGCCTCATCATTAATTGTACGAGTGTGTTGTAGTGCCCTCCCTTATTTTTATTTCTTTCTTTCTCAATGCTTTTCTCCTACTTCTGTTTTCTGTAGCTGCAATGAATATCTAATATCTATAGCCTTATATTGGAGCTATTTACAATCATTTATTTTCCCCTTTTATTCTACTTATTAGGTGACCTTAAATTACTTATATTTTAAAGCTTTTAAATGCTAGTTACTTAATATATATGGTAAAATTGGTTTCAGGTGTAGAATTTAGTGATTCATCACTTACATATAATCCTCGGTGCTAATCACAAGTGACCTCCTTGATACCCATCACCTATTTAGCCCATCTCCTGCCCACTTATCTCCTTCAACCCTCAGTTTGAACATAGTTACAAATGTTATTTGCTTCATAGGATTCCTGTGACAGTTTAATGAAAAAATCAATGAAAAACACTTATCACAATGCTTAAAAATAGCAAGAACTAAAATACCGGTTTTTTAGAGACCTCTGAATAAGTGTTCCTAAACATACCTATTTGAAAATACATAAAAATGTTTATCAATGCTTGATGTTTGGCAGATAGTCGATAAATATGTGAATATTTATCTCTTAGATACTGCAGGAATGGAGGGAAAGAGAATGTCTGTCACAAGCTTTGGGCTTTAGGGGTCATCAATAAATCCTAAATGTACAAATAAGTGAGCACTGAAACTGATACATCAGGAAACATGTTATCATTTATTGTGGCGGCTTTCAAACTAGGGCTTCATCCATGTCTCCATTACCTCATGCCATGCCTGGCACATATTAGGTGCTCAATACACAGTTTTAGAATAACTCATTTTATTACAATTTCTTGAGGTTCTTGTTTATTACAGATTCCTAGCATCTGCCTTAGACTTACTGAATCTGAAACACTCAAGGAGGGGGTGAGGCAAAGAAAAATGTTATGTTAGACACATTTAATAAGTTACACTCATAAACTGCAACGTTTGAAAGTTACTCATTTAAGGTATTTCCAAATCCCTTGGACAAGATTATAGATTATAGACCAAATGATCATTTCTTTTCTTTTTTTTTTTTTTTGAGGATTTTATTTATTTTGCGAGAGCATGTGGGAGAGGCAGAAAGAGGGAGAGAGAGAGAATCCCAAGCAGGCTTTGCACTGTCATTGTGGAGCCCTGTGTGTGGCTCAAACTTACAAACCATGAGATCATGGCCTGAGCTGAAATCAAGAGTCAGATACCTAGCTGATTGAGTCACCTGACCCCCTCCACCTTTTTTTTTTTTTTTTTTTTTTGAGAGAGAGGAAGCATGAGTGGAGGAGGGTCAGGGGCAGAGGGAGAGGGAAAGAGAGAATGAATCTTAAGCAGGCTCTATGCTAAGCATGCGGTGCTCAATTCATGACCCTGAGATCATGACTTCAGCTGAAATCAAGAGTAGGATGCTTAACTAACTGAGCCATCCAGGTGTCTTCGAATAATTGTTTCTTATGTCTTTAAATCTTTTACAAAATGGATGCTCTCATGGCCCAAGGGACTTTTTATCTTTTTAAAAGCAAATCCCAGTTTCTCATACTGCAGTGCTCTAGCATGCTAATGTTTTTCCTTAAAGTTATGATCATTCATTTGTTTAGTCAATAATTACTTAATAGTAGTTACTATATACCAGACACTTTGCTAAGAGCACAATGATGATGAAGACAATCTGGGTCATTGCCCACATGGAGCTATAGTGTGTGTGTGTGGGCATTTATTAAACAAATACCCAGATTACAACACATTTTTATGTTAATAAGTGCTGTGAAAGGAAAGCAGGCAAGCACAGGAATTCATAGACTGGAGACCTGACCTAATTTGGAGCAGAGATGATCAGATAATGCTTTTCCAAGGATATGATGATTTTGATACCTGAGGAGTGAGTAGGAGTCAGCCAATGGACGAACAGGAAAAATGTGTTCTAGATAGAAGATTAGCAAATACAAAGGTCTTGGAACAGGAAGCGTTAAGGGATATTTAAGAAACTTAAAGGAGGCCAATGTGTCATAGGCAGAGTGATCCAGAAAGAAACTGCTAGGAGGTGTGGATGCTGAAAGATGGGTGGGTACCAGATCCTGCAGAAGCTTGTAGACCTCATGATGTGAAGGGTTTAGAACACTGGCTCTCTTTTTTCACCCTGACACACTGAAAACAGCCCCCTGACTGATCCAGCCATCTGAATTTATATCCATCCATCTCCAGTGCTATCTCTTTCTTTAAAGGGCCCAGTAACTCTGCATATGATGGAGGTGAGAGTAGATCAAGTTATCTCAAAGCATCAGGACATTTGTCCTGTATCCTACAAATCCTGTGAAAACAAACTAACTTCAATAATATTCTTATGCAGTTTTATACATATATCAGTTTTCTTAAATGCAAGCTTTGGGTAGACCTACCTGGTATTGGACAACAGGACAGAATATTTCTCATTATCTTGGTAAATAGTATTGGGTATCCATAGTACAATTTCTTCCTTGGAGAGGCTTCTCTCATTAACATGACACAGCATATTATAATTTCTTAAGTATGTTAATTTTTGGGTATGGTCCAAAGGAATAAAATATTCACGTCCAGGGTTGGCACAATCAAAGATGTTCACAACATTGTTCAGTGCTAATCGTAGAAGGGTGGAGAAGCAGACTCTAATTAGCAGAGTCCTACTTATGTGTTTACTGCTGCATGTCTATCACAGGCCAGCAGTCTGGCCCAGATGTTACTTCATCACAGGCAATTACAGACAAGGTAGGAGCACCCCTTTTAAAATTTTCTTTTGTGACTGTTTGCTGCTAGCTCTCATTCCAGATTAGATTGTTTACAGCCCAACTTGTAAAGTCAGGACATTTTATCTTTGGTGATTTTTCATGCTTCCTTGAGAGATTTCTCTAGACCTCTGTTTCTCACTCTCTGACACCAATGCCTGTATGCCGTCCCTTTCTTGGCTTTTCCAACCATAGTATTGCCTCTGCCTTACATCTCACCAAAATTTAGTTGCTTTGCATCTTATTTGTTCCAGGATTTTGTACTTCTATCCTAATGAGAGAGCCATGATGTAAATTATGGAGACTTGGAACTAGAATCAAGAGGTAGTGGGTACTAATTTAGACACAAGCTTTTAATTCTTGGAAACTGAAGTCTCCTTTTTTTTTTTTTTTTTTTTTTTACAAATTAGAGTCATAATAGTACATCACAGCATTTTGTAGCATCTACATTTATGTAACTGTATTTTGTAAGTTGCAAAGTTCTTTATATCCCAGAGCCCCTGCCAGGCATTTGAAAGCTGAGGTCTATTGTCTCTTCTAAATAATTCATCCCTCTTCACTGAGTAGATGTGGGTATGGATTAAACCAGCCTTTGCTCATAAATTGTGTTTCTTAAAAGGTAGCCAAGATACTATTGCTTCTGAATTTAGATACTAGACTAAATGCAAATTCTCAGTCCTGCTAAAGATAAATCCGTAGGTGTCAGGCTTGATGATCTGTATTTTAACAACATATCTAGTGATGTTGTTTTATGTTAGTATGTTTAGGAACTGATGCCTTTTCAGTTACTTTTTCAGGCATAGAAGCACATTTGTTGGCTGGTATTCATAGGTTAAGGTGGCCTTGAGTGCTAAAGAAGTTCTACAGGGGGAATCTGGGTCTGGAGTTTGTGCTAATTCTGTGTGGTTTTAAAGGGTGATTAAAGCAGGTAATACTGAAGGCTCTTTCCATAAGAGGGGTTCCTGCTTCGGAGATGATAGTAGGGTTTGTGCTTATAGTACATTATTTCTGCAGAGTCATAAATCAATTTTGCAATTTTTCAGCTTCTTAAGAGTGTATCTTGGAGTAAAATCAGTAGTCCAGGGATAGAGGGCCAGTTACTTGCACTCCAGGAACTATAATATGCTGTATTAATCTATATTGCTCATCATTATCAATTTAAGGCTTCTACCTCATGGCCTAAGATGGTTATTTGAGCACTAGATATCAATGTTTTATCCTATCCCTCAGGGAGAAATAAGGGCAATTAAATCTATACCTCAGTGACACTTCCTATAATCACACACCTCTCCTTGTATAACATTGCCCAAGACTTATGTGAATATACGTAGCTGCAAGGGAGGCTGGAAATGTAGACTTTATTACAAGCAGCCATGTGCCCAGCTCAGAAAGAAGAAGTGGATGGGTATTGAGGGACAATCAGTAATCACCATCAGAGGACCCATGATATTATACAATCTCTGTTATCACAAAGGAAATAGGCCAAATTAAAACACCAACCTAACAAGGTAATTTCCATGGCATTTGATTGGACATACATGCATGCATATTCATATTTCTAGCAGCTGTTTAATCACTGCTCTTTTATTTTCCACAAACCAGATCATTTATGTCACTTAAATGGTAAGAATACAAATGTAAAAGCAATATTTACTAATGGGCTACCTCTAATGGGCCCTTTAAAATAACTTTTAATTTTCTCAGGTTATAAATATTATTGATATTAAATATTTCTAAATGTTAAAGATTTCTGACTTAGCTAATTGCTTTTCATTGGCAAGAAACAGGTTCACTTAGGATGCCCAAAGTTGTAATGGGCTTATTTTGATAACTTATGTATAAATACGTTAGATAGGAATCACAATTGCTAGATCTCAGGTTCAGCCCTAGAGTTGGGGCCCTGGTAATCGGAATGTAGTTAGAGTCAGAATATGGTTCAAAATTAATGGCCGCTCTAGAGATTCTATAATCCTTAGTGGCACAATCCGCTGCCACTGGGCCATTATGTTAATTCACCTTATTCTTTGATTGTTGTTTTATGTTACTGTATCTGATCATTTACCTTTAGTCTTTGTGTTCTCATTGCATATATTTGTGGGATTTATTTCTGTGATTATTTTTTACTGTTACAACCATTACTGAATAAATTAATATTACTGAATGTCCTAATTATACTATAGTGAGAGAATCCAGTTTTCTCAGCTAATTAGTCTCCCTTTTAGAGAGGTTTCTTTTGTTTTGTTTTGTTTTTTCAATACTATGCCACTTTATCCTTTTCTGGCCAGATTATAGTTTAGCTATATAGAAGACATTCTGGTCTGAGTTTCCTTTGAAAAAAGAGGCACGATCTTCTTTTTAGACCTATACTTTTCAAACCTAGGTGCACATCAAACTGACTAGTTAAATTAATCATTAAATATATTAACTTTGGATGCACAGCACAGTTTGGGAACTATGATATGGTTATTGATATTTAAGGGACCACTTATGTCTACTTTCCTTCAACAAGAGACTATTGGTAAGGAACTCCTTCTTGGGTCTTCAGGTGTAGCATGGTTTCCATGGTTTAATATCTTTCTCTGCTTGGTTTTACTTGTTTCTTGTCTCTCACCTCCAGTCAACCAAAATGATTTGTAATTTTTTGATATCTTTCCTAGTTAGCCAACCATCTTCCACCCATTTCGCTAACTCAGTTCATTCATCAAGGCACAGCTCAAACATAACCAGCAGTTGTAGCTCTTCCATAGCAACGTGGTGGGTTCAGTGACCCTTTCTGTTTCCCTGGTGTGTTCTATGAATACTTTTACCATAGTGCTCTCCACCTTCTACCATAATTGTTTGCATGCAGGCTTCCCTCAATATGTTCCAGACACCTCAGAGGCAGGTCATTTGAATGGTCTTCAAATAGGAATATGTTGGTATGTGTATATGTGTACTCCTAGAACCAAAACATCTAGCCCTAGATGCTATATTGTTCTAGGTGTCTCAAGCCAGTAACTAAAATTTTCAGTATGTCTTGACTGGGGCTCTTTACTTTAACCTGACACTATAACCCATTCTCACCAGAAATCACCAAAACTCCTGATGTACCTCACATTTTTTGTTCATTATTCATTTCTTCCCTGTCAGTGTCTAGTAAAGCAAAATGAAACAAAGAAACAAAAAACATAGGCAATAGGAAGGCCTAAACAAAAATTTGCTGAATGGATGCGTAAGCACATATATTTTTCAAATAGCAGACAAAATCTTAAAGCAGTCTTTAAAGTACATGTTAAACAATTCTGTAAACATAAGTCTATTTCAGTTCACTCTGTATTCCCTTAACCTGATATCTTCTGATGCCTTTCAGAACAAATTTGGTGCATTTCTCTGTTGGTTATAGAATAAAAAGATTTCAAAGAGATACCAAGGAGAAAGGGATTGAAAGAATAAAACTGATGTGTCACATCTTGGACTGTGATTGGAAAGAGATCTACTAAGATTAAGGTCATCCCAAAATAATGCCTGGGAACGTTACTGATACACACCTTGGCCAACAAAGAGGTTTTACATCTCTAGCCATCCCAACTGCTAACTATAGCTCTGGGATGGTAGGGGTTGGTGGGTGTTTAGGAAACTACCTAGTGTATTTTAAAGGGTTTTTAACCAGGGAATTACCCATCATATTCTGTCTGGAGTGATAGGGTCAACTACCTCCTAGACATTTCAATTCTGAATTTTGTCAAGCACCTGAATTCAATAAATATGAAGCAGTAATTAATTTCCATCTCTCCTCCAAAGATACTCCGTTTAAAAAAAATAAAAAGAATGATGTAAGTAGCATCTAGTTTCCTACAGATGAAGTCCCATCTTGCTTGTTTTCCACTTAGGCTTTTTTCTCACTACCTCATACCCTTTTAAACCAACATCACATTCTGTTGCTTTTCCTTCCAAAAAAAACCCCGCTGTGTTTGAAACATTCCTCTCTAATCTCACTGCCACTAATTCAGTTCAAGCATTCCTTGTTTCCCATCACCTGCCGTCTAATTCTTTTTTAGTTTTTTTTTATTTTGAGAGAGAGAGAGAAAGTACACATGCAAGTAGGGGAGGGACAGAGAGATAGAGGGAGGGAGAGAGTCATGAGCAGGATCTGTACTATTAGCAGAGACCTGGATGCAGGGCTTGATCCCATGAGCTGTGAGATCATGATCTGATCTGACACCAAGAGTCAGATGCTCAGGTGAGACACCAAGGTGCTCCCCCTATCACCTGCCTTCTAATGGAATCCTCTACCCCTAATCTCTCTTTATTCTAGGCTTTGCTGCCTCCAAATGCCCTCAGAAGTACCTCCTATAAAGTATTATGATAAGTATATTATCCATCTGCCTTAAAAACGTTATCTCATTGCTTAAGATATTGTGTAATTTTTATTGGAGATGGGGAGCAGGGGAAATACACAAATCCTTTTATCAGTCAATAAAGACAGCCCCAGGAGTCTTGTTTTGCATACAGTCATAAAATCTTTATGTACTTTAAGGAAAACAACATGATTAGTCTAATGCTACTGTAAAGTAGTACAATGTGGACATGATACCAACTGAGAATTTACAGGAAATGAAACAATTCTCTATAGAATTAGATGCTATAATACTGGATTGTTAATCTTAAAGCATGTATTAGTTCATAAAGCTCTATTGTGTTGGTCATTTTCCTGCTCCAAAAAAGAAGACCACTAAAGGAATAAAGAACCGCGGCATTTTGATATACTAGGATGATTTTTATTGCTCCGCTGGAAACTTTGTTAAGATCATGGAGATTCTATTCTAGTGTTTTGGGTAATATGTATTTACACCTTGGTAAGGGGATAGGGAGATCAGTCTGTGAAGAATGACAGCATTCTCTAGGCAGAAAAGAAAGTGCGCAACACATTGAAGCAAGGAAAAGCTATAGAAAGGATAGAAACTTAAGACCAGAGAAATACTTCATCCCTCAGTAGGTACAGTAATTATATACCTGATGTAAGGGATGAAACTGATAATTTGCTAAGGTATCTCTGTGAATGTTTTAACAAATTCATGTATTAAAAACATTAAAACATGAATAGAAAAAGGGCACAAAGTCTATAATTCAGATAATAATATTGTACACTTGATAATTTCTTAGTTTTGATCATTATACCAAAGTTATAGACATTCTTTACATCAGGGAAAGCTGAATGGGGAGGGCATATGGGAATGCTCTAAATTGTTTTTGCAACTCCTCTATAAATCTAAAATTTTTTCAAAACAGAAAGTTAATAAAGTAAATCTTGAAAAAGCACTCATGACATCACCTTCTTCCTTAAACCTGTGTACAACCTTGAGTTTTCCAGTTTGTTCTGGATGTGAGTGCCTTCTGTATTGTTCCATTTTTCAGTTTTTTAAAACTATTTATTTTTGAGACAGAGAGACAGAGACAAGAGTGTGAGCAGGGTAGGAGTAGAGAGAGAGAGAGGAAGACACATAATCTGAAGCAGGCTCCAGGTTCTTAGCTGTCAACACAGAGCCAGACATGGGGCTTGAATCCACAAACCGTAAGATCATTACCTGAGTTGAAATCCCCAGGTCCCCCATCTTTTTTCTCTTGAAGTATTTAACTACAAAGTAATTGGCTACAAAGTTCAGTGAGGAGTATTTTTTTTTCTTTTTTGCTGTATATGTTTTGTTTTTTAAAGACTGAGTTATGTCACCAGTTCATTGAAAGCAAAATGTGATATTTTGAACACTTCTAAAGAAAATTGTAAAAGCTTCCAAACCTAAGAGACAACATTGAATATTAGCACACAAAATTCTCAATCCAGTGAACTGGATATCATTTTAACTTCAAAAGTATTCGAAAGACCATATAAAACCATAACTTTTAGTAATTCCTAAAGGTTGATCTAAGAGCTGGTGCTGGCCTCTGACAAAGATTTATTGGACAACAGGAATTTAGGAAAAAAAGTGTTGGGGCCGGGGGAGGGGTTGAGGTGGCAGGTGAGTGGCTCAGTCTGTTAAGCGTTCCTCTCTTGATTTTGGCTCAGGTCATGATACCAGTTTGTGAGACTGAGTCCTGTGTCAGTCTCTACACTGACAGGGTGGAGCCTGCTTGGGATACTTTCTCGCTGCCTCTTTCTTTGCCCCTCCCTTTCTCTCTCTCTCTCTCTCTCTCTCTCTCTCTCTCCCCTTCTCTCCCTCTCTCCTTTCTCCTTTTCCCTCTCTCCCTCTCTCAAATAAATAATAAATAAACATTTAAGAAAAAAATTTATTGGCCAATAGCAAAATTATCTTCCTTATTAAATATTTGTCTTTATTTAATTAATTTCTTTTAAGTATCCTTCTTTTAACTTTCTTTCATATTATTTTGCTTATTTCATAACTTCCCAATTTAAAAAAAATTTTTACTGCATACCAGACTATGAATGTCCCTGTAAATAGCATTTAACTGCATAGATTTTAAAAGGTATGTTTTAATAATCATTAAGTTTTAAATATTATCATTATTTTTCTGTTTTTATTTCTACCTTGACCAGTGACTTATTTATGCATGTATTTCTGAAATTCCAAGTATTTTTCTAGTTATTTGTTTCTACTTATTAATATAATTGCACTGTGGAGAAAAATCTTTGTATCGTAGCAATCTTTTGAAATTTGTTGAGACTCGTTCTATTGCCTGGTAGACCTGCAAATACCATAAATGTAATGTGTGTATGCGAGGAAAGTATATTCTATAGTAACTGGGTGTAGTTAAGTCCATTAAGTCCTTTAGAGCAAGTTTATTGTGTTCTTTACGTTGGGCACTTAATCAAACATGGAGCTTTTTGATCTGTCAATTACTGAAAAAGGAATGTAAGAATTTTGTAATTGGCAGCAATTCTAACTATTTCTCCTTTTAGGTTTCCAAAATTATGTTTATATAATTTGTATATATTCAAGTATATATGTGTATGTATTTATGTATACATGTGTGTGCATTATTCATAATTTATGATTGTTAATCCTGTCTATACAACTCTACACAGATTCCTTTCAGTTCTAGTAACCAAATTGATTTTGCTGCAAAATCTATTTTGCTTCATCATAGCATAAACATATAAGCTTTTTAAAAATATTAAAATGCCGATGCGTCCATTTAATTATAATTCCAATAGATAATTACTAGCATGTCATATGACATAGGTAGGCATTTTTCAATCGACTGACAATGAAATCATTCAACAAACATTAAGTGCTTCTTGAACACTTCATTTGTGTTCAGAATATACACATTTTATCATCTCTTCAGAAACTTCTTTTTAATTTTCACTATTAAATTACAGTACCGCACAAATTTAACAGAGATATTCTTGATAAAATGTGTCCACCAGCCAGGACAATTAATTGAGAAATGGCAGATGTATTGCTATGTTTTAGCCATAAGAATTGTGACAACATAAGGTTTACTGTTATTTCTCTTTCACCTTAACTTATCCATTTTCCTAAATGTTCTGTTAAGTTTAACGGTGTATATTCTATTGTATGAGATAGTAAATAAGCCACGTGAGAAAAGTACTAATATAATACCTATTATTGACTCTATTACTCTAATGAAGGAAGCAGATAAGATAAAAATATATTTAAATCAGAGAGACTAGCATATTTTATAGTATATGTCAGTATTTATTCAGAAAAATAACTACTGCCTCCTACTGGAATACTGATAAATTGAATATACATTAGTAGGATTTTAATTGGTTCAGAGCACTCAGTATCAGTGTTAATCATGAACAAATGATGGGTTACATGTTTCTCCCATGTGCAGACTATAGTTAGTTGTACATCTAGAAATAAACCTTTCTAGGTCTTTCATTTCCAATAATATGTATAAATAACACCAAACGACAAAAGGCTGTAATAGGTAGATAAAACTAGTCCTAGAGCAGAGGCAAGGTCAAAACAGCACCAAAAACCTGACCTTTTGTCTGCCTGTCTGCATCTCACAGACTGTTTTGTTTCTGTTTGCTTGGCATCTCTTTCCCCCTGTTTACTTGATACGTGTCCGTTTTCCTGTGACTTAAATGTATCTCTTGTGAACAACACAGAATTGCATTTTTTCCTAGTCTAGGTGTCCGTCTTTATTGTGAGTATTCAGTCAATTTGCATTTGTTACAATTACTTAAATGGTTGGGTTTATTTCTAATTTCAAATTCTGTGCTATTTGTACTATTTTGTGTGTGTATTTTCTCACTCTCTTCCATTATTTCCTTAAACTGTTTTATTTTCTTTTATATTAATTTTCAGTGGCAATGATTCAANGAGAGAGAGAGAGAGAGAGAGAGAGAGAAAGCGAGTGAGGGGGGAAGGGTAGAAAGAAGGGAGACACAGAATCTGAAGCAAGCTTTAGGCTCTGAACTGTCAGCTCAGAGCCCGATGCAAGACTCGAACTCATGAACTGCAAGATCATGACCTGAACTGAAGTTGGATGCTTAACCTATAGAGCCACCCAGTCACCCCACTTTTTTACCTCATATTTAATCATTGTTCATACTGACAAATTTTCATGTAATCATTGGAGGAGGGAGTAGAATTGTGTCTAATCTATCCTAATGTTTCAGATGTAACCCTTGTGTGTGTGTGTGTGTGTGTGTGTGTGTGTAGAGAGAGAGAGAGAGCAGGAGTCCACTTCTGTTGGACTCCTCATAGAAGTAGATGCAAGCCTCTTCCACCTGTCTTTTACTCCCTGCTATGTTCTGAATGTTTTTGTCCCTCAAAATTCATATAGGTCAAAATCCTTAACTCCAGTGTCATGGTATTAGGAAGTGTGAGTTCTTTAGGAGATGACCAGGTCACTAGGTCAAATCAAGGGAATTAGAACCTTTCTAAACTAGGCCAACAGAGCTCCTTAGCCTTTTCTTTCTGAGAACACAGTGGAAAGTTGATTGTCTGCAACCCAGAAAAAGGCCTTTAGCAGAATCAAATCATGCAGGTATCCTGATCTTGGGCTTTTAACCACCTTACATCAAAGGTTCTGCTGCCAGAATTCTGACACTGTGTTTCTCCAGTAGACCCTAGTCAGCATGTGACTCTGACAGAGAAGCTCTTTGGCAGCTGGACCACTACATGCAGAAAGTTTCATTTGGGCAATGCCAAGTGGAGCCTTTAGAGTGGGTTCAACCCCTTGACCCAGGCCCGTATAGCTACTATACGGTTGTAGCACAAGACACCTGTGGGCGTACAGATCCAAACCCATGAAAGAAGTGCAAGAGATTGAGTCCAGCAAAGCCTTGTGAGTGGGGCAGGCCAAAGCCACGGGGCTGGGAACCTCACCTAAGTGGCTTTTAGAAATTTGAAGTTGCTTTGGATCTGTTACTGCCTTCTTCTTTCCTGTTGCTCTTTTTGGAATGGGAATGTCTACCCTACACCTGTCCCACCAAAATAGTTTGGACACAAAATATGTTTGATTCTTACGTTCATAGCACGAGAGAAATCTGTCTTGGAGTGACTCTTACCTGGAGTCTCACACATATCTGATTTAGATGGTACTTAGATAAGACTTTGCACTGAGATTTTTGAGTTGATAATGGAGTGAGTCAAGACTTTTGGAGGTTATTGGGATAGAATGAATGTATATTGCACGTGAGAAGAATGTAAAGTTTGGGGGCCAGGTGCAGAATGTTATGATCTGAATTCAAGTTTTGAAATGCTTATCCCATAAGGATACTGTATTAAGAAGTGGGGCCTTTGAGGTGTGTCTTGGAATGAGATTAGTGTTCACATAAAAAGATTCCCAGAGGCCTTCTGCCACAGTCATAAAGCATGGGCTATGGAACCAGGAAGATCCCTCACCACAATGAGATCATGCTGGTGTCTTGATTATGACTTCCTAGCTTCCACAACTATGAGAAATATATTGTTGTTTATAAGCTCCCTTGTCTGTAGTATTTTATTATAGGGCCCAAATGGACACTCCACTTGAGATTATGAATCTGAGGCCCAAATTAAATGAAGCTGACAAATTCCCCCCAAACAAAACCAAACTTCAGTGTTTTATGTTTTTCTTTATTGGCCCTTTCTTTTATTTAACCTTTTCCCTGTTTATCTTTCTGCCAGCTTATTGATGCATGGTAGGGGCTGTTTCTCATATCTTCCCCAGTTCTTGTTAGTTTCCCTTTATATACTTAAGATTCCTATCCAAGAAAAGGATTAAAGACAAGGAAATATTTTCTTGGTTCACTGTACATTTCATCATTGCTCAGTTTCTCAAGCCATTGAGTCTTTTTTATGTGCAGCCACACCTTTAGTTGAAAAAAGAGTCTATCTACACGCCCTATTCCTTGCAAGTAGGAGAAGGAATATCAAATGAGATAAAGAAGAGGAAGAATTTTTTCCCTCTTATTAATCAATACACGAAACAAATTTGCGCTTCATCTCTCTCAGGTGGCGGAACAATATATACGGTATGGTTCTCCTCTTTCTCTCACTTACTGAGCTATAACACGTTGCTGTCTACTGCAAAGCAAAATGCCTGGTCTCTTATATTAAAAGAGACCCAACTGAAAATGTTCTCTTTGTTCACAATGCTCCAGTTTTAAATATAGATTGTATTTTTTTAATTGTCTACCCTAATATTATGGTTCTTCAACTAAGAACTTCCTCTTGTCAAAGTTGCCACTCAGTTAACATTATTAAAATTCCCCAGTGCATGGCAGTCTTATCCTGCTGTATGAGATGAGCATCCATCAAGAACAATCCTGTGTGTATGTGTTTCTAAATTATGAATCAGGGAGCATTGTAGGGTGACTGGTTTTACCTTGCACTTCACAGCTGGGAGGAGAGAATTCCAGCTGGTTTTAAACCGCAAACTAAGGAGAGAACTAAGTTTCATACTGAGAATAATTAGAAGGACGTAGATCTTATTTAATTATTTCAATGTTGTATCCATATTCCTGCACAGCATTTACTCTACCTTTTGAATTCCTAATCCCTTAGTCTTCTTATTCTTATACCTCCACTGGTATGTACCAAGATCAGAGACTCTGAGGCAGGGACAATAGGAAACAATTCCAAAGAAAGGTGACCCTGAACCTTATCTTATCTATTTTTGAAATAGACAAGAAAACTACAGGTAAAGACCCAGGGTTTAAGTTTAGTCAAAGGGCCTTTGACTACTGATGGTCACTCTCCAATAATGCAGCTATTTTATTCAACTTAACTTTATTCTGTATTATTTATGCAAAATACTTATCTTTTGCCCAGAGTTAAAGGCTTTCGGAAGAAAAGGAAGGCAATCAATCTTCTTCAACTGCCAACTTCCTGCTAATTACCAGTACCACCAAACATCATCATATTGGCTTATGAAATTGTATCTCTGAATTTGATTCCTACCACTTACCCTGTGATTGTACTCACAGTAAATGTGAATACAGAGCACTACAGGAAGGATTGGTAACCATGGTGATGGGAGGGTGCTTTCTGCAATAACTCCACTGTACAAAGTAATTTATGCATGAATGTAAAATCACAGATGTTTTGAACCATATGCAGGCTATATTTAACCACAGCACAAGTGACAAGTTACTTGGGAGTTACTAATCCAAAGGAGGTGAGACCCAGTCAGATAATAATTCTTTCTTCCCATTGTCTTGGTAGAAGCTTCCTAAATGCAGGCCCCCTGGATGTGGGGAGTAATGTCTGAGTATAGTGTTAGTGTGACTGTGTGTGAGTGTGTGTATAAGACAGTGGCGTATATAGGAGGAAATGTACAAAAAGGAACACACTGAAGAAATAATGAGGAAAGAGAAAGCAAAGGCAACATAGAGGGCGGGGGTGGGGAGGCACACCTTCCGGCTAACCCTCCTTTCATACATTGTCTCTATTCCTAAAAGTCTTGGTTAGGGAGATGTTGAATTGTAGGCCAATAACTGATTTTTAAACTTGAATTTAGGAAAATGAAGATTTCTATTTTAATTGTAAGATGGAAATTATGGTTATTGGGAATAGCTTTTAGGTTAGTTAATGGTTGCAGCTCAATGAAATCATCTATCTTCATAGTAACAATCTAAAGGTTTAAATTGTACTTCATGTAATCTCAAGTCCAATGACCTGTTTGATGTTTGAAATATCTATATGCAAAATTTCTATTCTTTTTTTGTCCGGATTTTTAAACATATAAATCCTTATTTACCCCAGATCTCACATTTAGTTATCCCAGATGCACTTTTTTAAAATCAGAGTTGGTACCACAATTTATATAGTCTTTAAGAAATAAATAACTGTAAATTCTGGTCTTCACCTGTAAAAATAAATGCTGATTTTGGAACAGATATTCAAAAAGCGAAGGCCTTAGAAATCACAAAATTAATGCAATACTTTGTGGACTAGGACTATTTTTGGTACCAGTGGTCATTTATTTAGTCTTCAGAAATGAAAGAAGGGAATGTGGAATGGAAAGAAAACAGTTTGCATTTTAAAACTTGTCATTTCCCTAAGGCACTTGGTGTTCTCTGTTGCCTTTTTTCCTGCATTCCACTATTCTTATCTCTCAGTGGAATGTTGTATTTGCCTCTCTTAGATTAAAGTCTTCCCGACTTTTGCCCCTTATCCTACCTCTTTGCTTACTGTTTTTTTCCCCCTTAATTGCTTCTCCACTCATTGTAATCTAAATTGCCTCACTGGTAATTAAGTACGTTTATTCAGATCCAAAGGAGACTCACCTCTTGCAATTGTTTTCCCTTCCTTGGTGTCCTCTCCATTTCTGAAGCACTAATGCACAATTGAACATTAACAGGGAGCCTCAGTATTAACCCAATGTTAGCCGAAGGGCTTACTCCACAGTTCAAGAGGGCACTTGCCTCTTGGCATATCCATTTCTGCTTTGACTATTGGTGGGTTGCTCTCAAATGAGAAAGAGCCGAAAAGCTGTTTTTATAGTAAAGCTAACTGAGTGGCATTAGAGACAATAGACCTTGACTATAGTAGATAGTTGGTTCCCAGCAGGCTGCCCCAAGACACACACAGGACACCACACT
>NW_027529635.1:998165-1277504 GCF_008692635.1 Crocuta crocuta | reverse complement strand
AGATAGATAGATAGATAGATAGATAGATAGATAGATAGATAAATTCAGGGTTTTCTAGATGGCCTTCACAACTGCCGATTTCAGTGTTGTGTATTTGAAGAATTCACTTAACTTTTCCACTCTAATTTGAAACATTCTGCTAATGACATTTACTCTTGAGATTCCATTTTGTCTGTCCTTCTGAGTGATTCTGTGCCATGCCATGGAAAGGAAGTGGGATTGGAAATATTGAGCAACAAGCATCCCTGTCTTACTGAGCAAGAAGCATATCTATCTCTTCTTCTTATTCCTCTTAAGAAACATGAAGGCGCAATGGTGACTGCTGTCTGTGGAGCTATACATCTAAACACAGAAGCATTTGGTCCTCACTACAGGCCAGGCTATTTATTACACAATGGGAGTATATGTTCTTGTGGTCTTTGTGGGACAGATGACCTCTTGTAGTGGTCCAGGAGGCTGGAAACATCCTTGGTGGGGGGAGGATGGCTTTGTAGCTCTTGTTATCAGAATGTGGACCTTAGCTAGTGCCTGACACACAATGCTCATTAAAAAATATCTGTTGGAACAATGAAAAGAAGAAAAGGAGAACTTAATGGGAAGTTAGTTGAAGAGAAATGTCATTTTGAATATACTTTTCCTGAAACTTTATTCAGAGATCTAAGCAAAATTTCGTTGCCTGGATTACTGCAGATAGTGCATGAGCATAACTTGATTTGTGGCCCCCTTAACAAACACACTATCAAGATAACCTTTCAGAATTCAGAAAACTGCGACAGTAGATTTAGCTCATTTTAGTCTTATTAATTGAACTTGTCCTCCTTTTTACAATTTTTTTCCCATTGAGGATTAATTGCCTCTGTTCTTCTCTTCATTAAGAGTAGTGATTATATCCATTTATCTACTAATGTACATTATAAAACAGTGTAAGAAAAATATTTAAATTACCCATAATCCCAGTCATTAGAATTAACCAATATTTTAAATTATTTTATTAATTTTATTTTTCTGTGTATATGTATATGTTGTGCATTATTCCATGTTTATATGTTTTAAAATTTATAATTAACAATTTTACATTAATCAATACTTCATAAATATGCATTGGAATATAGATTATATGCTTCTTTATGGATATAGTAATTTATTTTACTGCCATTTTACAGTTTGTCATTTTAAGTCTCTCTAGTTTTTAAACATTATCAAAAGTATATAATTGTTATTCCTGTTGGAGATAAGATAATTATTTCCTGGGGGCTGGCATTTATTGTCTAGTCATTAGTTAAAGATCTACTTGTACCCAGCTGAGATTGGCCTGTCACCTACTCAGGTTAACCAGTCAGCCCCGTTTGCAGACATGTGGGCAATCTGTAAGGCTGCAAGGCATCTCAGACTCGTTATTTCTTTCTTTAGCAAGTCCCAATTTGTGCAGAGAAGCAAGGCTGGCAAAGTGACATATTCTTAGTAAATCCACTCCCCTGTGGCCAGGCAAAGAAATAAAGAGTGCAGTGGGTGTTTATATTGTAATTCTCCTGGGAATTCAGTCCAGTTTTAGAGTTGAAAATTTTCATTTGCTTTCTCTGCAGAGTGATTTTCTTTAGGAGGAGAAAATTTTACGCAGCTAAAATTAATGCTGATCATCTTAATGTTAGATTTCTACAACATCTATGGTAGTTTTGAATACTGTATTAAAATGAAATACCTAATTTCAATTCCTCAATTTGACATACAAAAGGTTTTACAGTCTGATCCAAACTTTCCTAATCAGTATCCTCTCTTAAAAGTCTATCCAAACTCTATACTACATTTCTTAATATTCATGAAATCTCCTTGCTTACAAGTAGGTATTTTTATATATTACTCTTTAGTCTAGGATGTGTCTCTTTGTCTCAAATAGGATTCATGTCTGCAGAATCCTTCAGACATGCAGGCAAAAATGATTATTCCCTCTTCTCTGCCATCATGGTTATTCATTCTTACTTTGACTACATTGTATAGAATGGTGATATATCCATTTGACTGTCTTTCTGCCCTCCCAATCTGGCATAGGCAGTAACTGTCCTACAATATTTATATCATGATAGATGTTAAGAATGACACTCCAATGTTTGTTGATGAATAAATGGTTGATTGAAACACACACTGAATATTGCCTGTAATGATCCAGTATAATAAATGATTCTCCTGATGCACTGTATACATTAACCTCATATCTGAGCCTTAGATAGTACTTTTTTTGCACTTATGTACCCCATTCCTTATCTAGTCATAGTAGTTCAGTCTAAAGATGATGCTTCTATCAAAGGTAGATCTCCTCCTTTCCTCAATATAAACATCATTGGAAAGAGGAACTTTCATATATCACAATTCTGGATTTCCTGTTAGTAACTGGCGTTAAAAATTTCCTTGTTGTTTTTTTTTTTTTTCTATTTTATTAGGGAAATATTCTAATACATAGAATATATTACATATAGATATTTAATACTGTCATCTGTGTTAGTAAGTGTTGATCCTTTATCATATTTGCTTTACTAATTGTTGTCTTAGAATATTTTATTATATTTTTAAATATTTATCTACTTAGAGAGACAGAGAGAGAATCCCAAGCAGGCTCTGCACTGACAGTGTGGCTCGAACTCATGAACTGCGAGATCAAAACCTGAGCCAAAATCAAGAGTCGTCTGCTTAACCGACTGAGCCACCTAGGCGCCCTGTCTTCATATATATTTTTTAAAAATTAATTAAATTTTTTATGTTTTTCATTTATTTTACAGAGAGAGAGAATGAGAGAGAGAGAGAGAACGAGAGAGAGAGAGGGAAGAAGCAAACATGAGCAAGGGAGAGGCAGAGCGAGAGGGAAACAGAATCTGAAGTAGCCTCTAGGCTCCAGGCTGTCAGCATAGAGCCAGATGCAGGTCTCAAACCCACAACTGTGAGATCATGACCTGAACTGAGGTCAGATGTTTATCCAACTGAGCTGCCCAGGTGCTCCTGTCTTGGAATATTTTAAAGTGAACCATGTATAAAACCATATATATATCAAACTATTTTATCCCTAAATATTTCCATATAAATGTCTCAAAAGTAAAGACATTTTCCTATGTAATTGTAATATTATTTTACACAAAAATAACAATTTCTCAAAACCATCTAATGTCCTATCCATAATAAATCCCGTCTAGGTAACTCTACAATGTAATTTTCTGTTTATTTGTTTGAACTAGAATCCAGTAACTGTCTAAAAATTGCATTTAGTTATGTCCTATCTTTATTAATCTAGGACAGTCTTTTTTCTCTTCTATTCTTGACATTTTTGTTTTAAAGAGATCATATTAGTTGTTTTCGGTTTTCCAAATTTATATGATTATTACTTCTTGGCATCATTAGCCTATTCTTCTGTTCCCTTAATGCCTTATAAATGGGAAGTTAAATCTGGAGCACTATTGATTATATTCAAGTTAAACATGTGATGTAAGATTCTTTTCACCTCTATTAAAGAAATATTTATTGCTTTATTTTCTTCTCCTGAATACGCATAAAATCAGTAGATCCTCATGTCTGACAAAAGATTGTACCACATAGCCTCATAATATCACATGGTGTGATTATTCTGGTGCATCTGGCGTATACTGCATATTGCTTAGGTAAAGGTTAAATGATAGAAGAGAACATGAGACTAAAAATAACAATTCAGACCTTAAGGTTGTAAGGTGTTGGCTCCAAGAAATCCCTTTAATTAAGGAAGGCCATTCAGATGATTCAAAGTAATTCCATTCCAAAATCTAGAAGGTTCAGCAAGGTCACACAGATAAGCAAGGAATCCCGATGATGCCATTAACATTCTACATGGACTACTGGGGGTGAAAAATGTGGGAATTATAAAATTTGACTAGAGGCAAAAAGAGGTTGATGGCATCTAATAGAATGGGCAAAATATTGATAAAAGTACATATTTGGAGGTCCATTTTAAAATTATTTTTAAATAAATAGAAGATATATATTCAGTTTAGTGTTGAACATTGAAAACCAATGTTTTACTGAATATTGGACAACAGTAAAAGCATATCAAGTAGAAATTTGTATATACTTTTACTGAAGTTCTGACTGTTTGAACTTAGATGCTAATCCATGATTCTGATAAACACCTGCTACTGTTTATACATTTTTACTGGTCCTATAAATCTGTGGTCTAAGTTTTGTAAAAGGAGTTTTGTAAAATATTTTTACAGTTTTATTGTTTAGAATTTACTCAGCAAAAGATCACAGGCATTGAGAAATCTAGATTCAAGTCCCAGATTATAAATTGACAAGGGATGTTCTCAGTACCATTATTGTAATGCAGTTATGTGGAAGCAACCTTATAAAAAGGGAAAAAATCTTTGTTTTTCTACAAATAATGTGAGTAACAGAAAACTCCAGCCCTTTTTATATCTTTTATCCCTCACTTCACTATGAAGGATTTTTTATTTTCTAAATAAATGATTTGTTAATGATTTGAATTTTTAAACCATTTGATATTTAAAAAAATGGACCACATTTAGATGTATACATATATACAAATATATTTTAGGAAATATAAGTGTGTATATTTATCCTATATCCGATTAGAATGTAGACATTCCAAATGTCTAATATGTATTCTGCCTCCTTCCCCTCATAAATGTGGTTGGTCCAGGGAAAATAAGTTCATGATCTTTGAAAATGTTTGCTAAATGAATAGTGTATTAGTGTAATCATAACTACAGAAAGGAAAATGCATTTTTCCTCTAGATTTTAAAATAAGAAACAGATTAAATTTCATTACTAAATAGCTAACTCTGTTTAGTGATTAAACTAATTTGAGAAATATTTAAGTTACAGTGAATTTTTTAGAGATTGAAAATTTTACTTGGAGTGATGTATGATGCTTTCTGGAATATACCAGGGTAGTGAGTGTGTGACCCCATGACTTTTTTTTTTTTAATGTTTTATTTATTTCTGAGAGAGAGAGACAGCGTGAGAAGGTGAGGGTCAGAGAGAGAGGGATTCACAGAATCTGAAACAGGCTCCAGGCTCTGAGCTAGCTGTCAGCTCAGAGCCCGATGCGGGGCTCGGACCCACATGTGAGATCATGACCTGAGCCAAAGTCGGACGCCCAACCGACTGAGCCACCCACGTGCCCCCCATGACTTCTTTTTAGCTGTTCTCTTGCACACAAACCACACCTATCTCATACTCCAGTCCTTTGGGCTACCTGATTATTCCCAAATACTATACCAACCCAGATTTACCCTAAGGTTGGATGCCAGCAGTACAGTGGATATCAGAGATGGGGTTAGGCCCAGAAATGGGTAAGAATAACTGTTTTTGCCTCCTTATAGTGATTTAAAATTTTGATGTTTAATAGTTCATAGTTTTGATAATATTTAAAGGACTACTTTTCAAAATTAGCCCCATCAGATAGGACACATCAGCTATTTCTGTTTCTGGAATAGTCTGCTGAATTAAGAAGACTGGTTCAAAATGCATGTATCGATAAACAAGCTGGAGTATGTTATGAAATCTCACCAACTTTAAATTTTTTTCTTATGTCAAAAGGCAGAATTATACTCAAATAATAATTGCCTCAGATGTTTGTGGTAGGGATGAAGTAATACAACATATATAGTAAGAGCTCAATAAATATTTCCTTCTTTTCATTCACAGTGATTTGGCTACCTCTCCCTTGATATAAACCAAATATAGCACTTCCAGCCTGTCCCAGGCAGGTGTAGAAACTCTTGTCAGTTTCTGTCTCTGTTTTCTGTGAAATCAACGTGGTAGGGGTTAATACACCAACATGTTGTAAGGCTCTCTGTCTTGTCCAGCAAGGTCTTGCAAAGGGCTTGGGTAGATAGGAGTTCAGCAAAGTTCTGATATGTTCTTGATGCATTCTTCCTCATAAATATGTATAACTATGCTACATTAGTCAGAAATCTCTTTAAAGAGGATTCAGTTTTAATAATCTTAATGCTGGAAATCATCCCTATTTGATAATCTGGATGATTTGGAAGACAAGGGGATAGTGTGTTTTCTTTCCTTTTGGTTGAGTTGTCTTCTCCCAAGTTACCTCCGGTTAGTATTTCACAACTGAGATGAAAAGTGGGTTTCCGTGTATTCAATATCATGGATTTTACGTCCAACATATAGCACCTGCCTCTCACCAAATTTTCCAAAGAATCAAAACCAGAGTTTCTCTGTGTCTTTAGACCTTAGACGCTGGCCTCCTAATACAAGTGAAGTCAGAATTCCAATACTTGAAGACTTTGGAAAGTTTTATTTTGTGCCTAAATTTGCTCTCCTGTGGGTCTAAGAGGGAATTTCCAAAATAGCACGGCTGCTGAATCAAATGTAATAAATTGTTTTAGACATTTTATCAGCTACTATTCCCAAGAGTGATTGTTAATATGACAAAGATCCCTGCTCAGATTTCCGGGCTAGAATGAAGATGATGGTGGCCGGTAAGATAAATTAAATATATCAAAGAGGCTGAGAACCTTTTAAGAAACAATATGTATATTTCAGCAGAAACAGGGTTAATTTTAATTTTATTTATTTGTAGCCAGCAGGGAAATACTCCTCTTTCTCAGCAAAGAAAGTTTCATTAGAGTCCAGAACAGGCAGAAACATTTTCGTAAATCAGTCTTAAAGCTGACGTGCTTCTTCTGTAACTGAAGTGAACAGAAGAAGGGACACCAGCAGGCAGATTGCCCAAATAAAATTTGTTCTTACTTGTTATAATTTAAATAATGTGAGGTTATCTACACAATCTCACTTAAAAAAATTATACTGAGGAACTTTTTAAACGTAAATTTAAATAACTGTATGCCATGTATCTTAATACATATGATAAATCTATAGAGATGCTTTTCCATCTTAGTGGCTTGTATTCAGCAATGACTAATTTTGGGGGAAAATCAAACTATTTGGTGAATAATTTGAAACATTCCTATAGATTTGCCTCTGTATTGAGGAGTGAAGTCCCCGTCAGCTCTCTGAAGTACTTCTAGCACCTCTTAATTACTCCCCTTGCACCTAGTTCTCCCTTTGCAAGTCCAGCCTCCACCTTAATTGCAGAGACCATAGACCACCGACAGGATTATGCCACTCTCCTGCTTTGACCTTTTCTCTGAGTACTCATCACTTTGAGGAAGAAATCTCAGTTTCTTATACTAGTATCCTACCCGTCTATGGCTCAGATGTTGCCCCTTCTTCAACCTCATCATCTACTACTTTGTTCTTGAATTGGCAATGTTTCTACAATGCCCAAGACTAATGTGCTTATAGCATGAATACAGCACCCACCTGTTATCTCCATCTCATGCTCCCCATCCCTTATCCCTACCCTATTGTTTCTTTTTTTTTAATTTTTAAAAAATGTTTTATTTATTTCTGAGCGAGAGAGAGACAGCGTGAGCAGGGGAGGGTCAGAGAGAGAGAGGGGGAGACACAGAATCCAAAGCAGGCTCCAGGCTCTGACCTGGCTGTTAGCACAGAGTCTGACACCAAGCTTGAACTCACGAACGGTAAGCTGAAGTCAGACGCTTAACCGACTGAGCCACCCAGGTGCCCCCCTACCCAGTTGTTTCTTATCTTGATAAATTAGCTTTGATCTCACATGTACTTCGAACACACTCTCCTGCCATCAGGTCAGGCTTAATATTCTGCTATACTTCTGTAACATTCTGTATAAAACTCTAAAATTGCTACATGATATAAAATTATCTTTTTTCCCCTGTGAATTTTCCTCTCATAATAATGCAAATTCAATAAGGAAAAGAGTTTATTTATCATGTTTTATTTAGCACTTAGATTTTTACTTAGCATGAGGTTGGTGCTCAACTAGTATTTCTTAAACAAAAATGACCTAATGTTCTATGGGAAGAGATGTTTTACATTTAAATGACCTCCTTGGAGAAAAATGCACGTGAGATGGAGAATAAGAAGGCATCCTTTAAAAAGTATTCAACTTTCTCTGCTATTTAGAAATGAAAATGCAGGCTTAACAGGTTTGCGTACATATGGTTTCTTACAATAGATATTTAGCATGCGGGGAAAAAAGCATCCAGCAACAGATGATAGACAGAGGATAGCTTCCAAAGCCTAAAAGTGCCATAGAGTTTTATGACCCAGCAGCCAAATTTAAAGTGGTCTCTAAGAGTCCCTTCTTCCTTCTTCTTTGGACCCCACAAAGAATGTTAGATGAACTGTCACTGCCCTTAGGTACGGAGGATTTTTCCATATGTTTTACTGGCACAGCCACTCATGAATGTTGGCAGACCAACATTAGATAATGATTCATTGCAACATAAAGCGTTCAGAGCCCCAGCTGAAAAAAAAAAAAATCATTCTCAGAGTTTTCTTTAGAGTTCTGGGCTCATTCAGTTAAGAGAAAACAGCATTACCTAATTCAGTTTGGTTAGTTAGGACTCAGTTATTCTGCTTACTGATCTCTTGTCCCTTGGTAAGAATTTGTAAAGAGGAGATGCTGGATGTCTGGGCACTTAATGGGATTTTTGTCCAAACAGGTGTTCTATTCAACTCTTAGGGGAGTAAGAAGGGTGCCACGAAGAGGGCTCAGGGAGAGGAGGATTTTTAGAAAGAGCTGAAAAGCAAATAGATTGGATTTTGATTGTTCAGGATAGAATGACAGAAAGAATAATGGGTGCATCTCATTCTGTTTGGCTGGCAATTTATTGGAGTGTAGGATTGTCAAGCTGATTCTGGCTTTCAACTCTCTGAAACAAAGAAGAAACTCGCCATGATTGGTGTGCTTAGGTATCTGCTGTGATTTAGGGCCTGAGATCTGAGTACTCTGAGAAATTTCTACCAGAAATAGATGAAATGCTAACTCACTATGAGATTTTGGCTCATCACATTGAAAGTAATTTCCTAAGCACTTTGTAAAATGACTTGGCACATTTTGGCTGCAAACTGAGGGGAAGGAATTGCTATTGGTCCAGAAATCTGGTTCACATAAGAATCTGAATGCCCTACTGGGATAATTTTCTTCCTGATCTGATAACCTGTTGAAGGAAGGATCATGAATCATTAAGGCAAATGTGAACCTGATAGCCTGGGTACCTGGGAGTCCACATGGCAGGGAGGCCTTTGGATGTGCTTCAACTACAATTGCCTAGGTTCAGGGATCAAGTATAAGTCAGCTTGCTGAGAGTACATGCCTGAATCAGATTGCCAGAGAGCCTGTACTCAGTGTTTAAAAGAAAACATGCTAAAGAAAAACTCTATAGGCATAATATGTACATGCAGATACAGACATAGATATGTATATATAATTCTCTGCGTGGCTACGGTTCTTCATTTTACATGTGTAGAGAATTGTTAAGTAAATTATGATGCAGAGTGAAGATTTAAGTTTATGAATGTCTGGTTCAAAACTCCATCTTTCTACTGCATAGATCTAGAGTTCCCAAATGTTGCTTGGCTGTCTGTATTATCTGAGAACCTCCTTAAAAAATACAGCTTAGTCGACACAGTCATCTGTCTTGTTCAAGATTATAATTTAGTAGATTTTAGGGACGCGTGGGTGGTTTAGTCGGTTAAGCATCCGACTTTCGCTTAGGTCATGATCTCACGGTTCGAGGGTTCGAGCCCTGCGTCCGGCTCTGTGCTGACTGCCAGCTCAGAGCCTGGAGCCTATTTCGGAGTCTGTGTCTCTCTCTCTCTCTCTGACCCTCCCCTGCTCACGGTGTCTCTCTCTCTTCTAGAAATAAATAAAAATATAAAAAAAATAGTAGATTTTAGATGACGTTTCTCGGTACTTTTGAAATCTATCCCAAAAAATAGGGATTTATATTCAGGTTTGGATGCCCCAGTATGACCTATATGTAAAAGACAAGAGACTTGGTATAGATATGGAGATGTGTAGAGTCATGGTTCTATTACCATAGCTCGGTTGGTTGACTGTGTGCTGAGCTGATGCATCACTCATATGAAGCCCCACCCCTATGTCTTTGGGTTACACAAGAAGTACTGTAGTGAGGTGAAAGAACATAGGCTGTCCTTGGAGACATTGACTGAAATTCTGGCTCAGGCTCTAGAGAATTATCAAGTAAAAGAACTCACACAAGTTTCTCAGTCTCTATTCACCTCACCCTTAAAATGGAAGTAATCCATTGTATTGGTTTTCTAGGCTGCCATAGCAAAGATCTGCTGTCTAGGTGGTTTAAACAACATAAATTATTTTCTCACGATTCTGGAGGCTACAACTCCAAAATCTAGGTATTGGCAATTTGGTTATTTTGAAGCCTTTCCTTGGCTTGTAGGTGCCTTCTTCCTCCAGTGTCTTCACATGGGCTTCCCTCCATGTGTTTGTGTCTTAATCTCTTTTTATTTTTTAAAAAATATTTATTATTTATTTATTTATTTATTTATTTATTTATTTATTTATTAATGCATGTGACAGGGAGAGTGCTCCTGGGAGAGGTAGAGAGGGAGTGAGACAGAGGATCCAAAGTGGGCTCTGCACCGACAGCAGAGAGCTGAATGTGGGGCTCCAACTCATGAAGTGCGAGACCAGGACCTGAGCCAGAATCAGATGCTGAACTGACTGAGCCACCCAGGTGCCCCTTAATCTCCTCTTTTTATAAAGTTATCAGTCATACTGGATTAGGACCCACTTAAATGAACTAATTTTAATTTAAGTACCTCTTTAAAGACCTTATCTCTGAATACAGTCATATTCTGAGATACTGAGGGTTAGGACTTCAACCTATGCATTTTGGAGGGACACTATTCAGACCATCACATCCATATTCTATTTAATTTAAGTTGGTACTTTAAAGAGCTAAATAGCATGCAGTAACATGATTGTAAACTAAAATACATTATGTATAAGTTATATTTTATTCAAAAATTTGAAAAATTTTTGTGGATTATTGTATTGTTTGTTTCAATTTATACTACTAGAGCACAAATATCAAATCAGTGTTACATTTGCTTTAGGTTAAATTAATACCCCCTTTTGTCAAAACATTTGTGTTTCTATATATTTTTTGTCTAGGATTACAATTCGTTAGCAACCAAATATAGCTGGTAGAGTGGACTAGTAGGTATAAGTAAATTGATGTGATAGCCTAGATTAGAATAAACATAAACACGAGAGCAAGTGGTGTGCACACGCACACACGCACATACACACAAACCCCTTCATATAATTTACCAAAGAGATAAATAACCAAACACTTCTGGCAGCTATTTTGAAAGCACAAATGCTAAAACGGGTGGAAAAAGTAATAGCTTTATTAAATGCTTATTTTACATGAGATATTATTATCGTAAAATTTAAATACGTGCATTATCTCAGTGAAGCCTACCTCAGATTCCATGAGTAATATTTCTGTACTCATTTTGAAATTGACAAAAAAGTCAGCCAGCGGAATTGAATATTTCTCAAAGTTTCTGATTAGTAAGTGGTAGAACTTAATCAGATTCAGTTTTGCCTGATTTCTACACTTAATTTTTATTGACTGAAGATATCACCCTTCACCCGATGTCCCATCATGCAGCTGTTTTGTGTGTTAAATCCTGTATTGTTCAGTTTGAAATTAGCTCTCCACTGTCTAAACTAACATAATTTTGTGGTATCAGGTTTTCTCTAGTTTTACTCTGGTAATTGAACATACAGGACCAGAGCATGTGATGAAAACTCAGAGCTCAGGCCCTACTATTCTGAACATCATTACATAAAAGGCTTATAAAATGCTGTTTCGCATTTATCTGTTTTTCAGAACAGAAAGGTTATATGGAACATATAGTTAGTGGAACATAAGTATGACACACACATATCATTCCATTCTTTAAATAATACTGATAAAGATAATATTGAAAAACATTTTGAGGGGACCAAGTTCTGTATGTACCATAAATACCAGCCATGTCCAGGGTTTGAATTTAAACTCTTAGTCAACTTTATTTGGGGATTTTAATTCGCCAGGTAATTTCTTCTCAAATCTAGGTGAGAGAAACTAAGGTAAGGAAAACAAGCTTCATTTTGACTCAGACACATTATTCAGAGGATTTCTTAAAAATAGAGCCTAATTCATTGTTTTGAACAATTTGAAGTGAAAACAAGCAATGAATTTTGTTCTAGGCTTTTCTCCCTCTGGTAACTGGCTTATATCATAAAACTTTATTTCACCTGAATTTTCTGATTGCACTTGACGATCAATCATAGTCTCAAGTGTACTTTTCTCTTTTTTGTATTTTTTTTTCACTGCTACTTTTTTTTTTTTAATATGTGGTTCTAATTCAGCATTTTTCCCTTTTGGGTTTTGCTTGAAGATTCTTAAGTTTAATTCTAGTGAATAATAGCTAAGTTGTTGAGTGTGTATTGTGTGGCTAATAAGGAACAAAAGGTTGCTCTCTACGCAGGGACTAATTTGAAGAGTAACGAAAGCTTCATGAAATCTAGTGGAATTTTACGGGGGTGTCTAGCTTAATGAATGTGCAAACTCCATCCCTTGAACTGCCTGATCACGTTCTAAAAAGGGATCTGTTGGAATGGAGCTCCTATTGTCATGGTGGAAGTACCTCCATTACATTATATACCCGCTTAAGGGATTTTGAATGAGATCTCTTTATAAATATTTCATTTGTGTATTTTCTCATCACTAAGGCTAACGTTGAAGTGACCAGACCTTGTTAACTGAAACTTGTGTCAGTCAGAAATCAGACAATCCACTTGGTAATAGATAGCACTTATATAGCCAAAGTAAAATATCTCTGTTTTGTGGGGGTGGGGAGTGGGGAAAAAGGTCATAAACTACAACACTGAAAACTTACTCCTCCAGATACACCAGTCAAGAAATATCAGAACAGGAAAAGGGGGAAAAAGTTAATTTACTTTCCTGTTTTTGTTTATTCATGATGTTTATGAACCAAGAATGTTTTTGAAGATATTAAAGTTATTTCAAAAAGGAGGCCATTAGCCTGAAGTGGCTTTCATGCCATGGTAGCCTATATAAGCCAATGGAAACCTGAGCCAGAGTCCATTCCTATAAATGCACGTCTGACAAGGAAAATCAATTTAAGAACAACCCATCACAAACAGGGAACTCGGCTTTCCCAAATCAGGCAACTGCTTAAACTATCACTGGTCAAATAATTTCCTTGCTTTTCTTCTATAACTACTCTATGAAAGCCTTTCTCCTTGTACGGTCAGCCATTAGGCACTCTAGCCACTTTTGATTTGGTGATGCCCAGTTTAAATGCATGTTTGTAGAGATTAGCTCATGAAAATTTAAGTGTACTTCTCGGTTTATGGTCTAATGGAGAAAACAACAACAATAGGATTTGATAGGAACAAAGAAAAGAGTTTCCTGTAATGGTAAAGTGCCTACTTGGTTTAATTCATGCTATGAGACAACAGCCAGAGACCTATGATCTTAAGTCCTAGGAAGGCAAATGGATTCATTTGGATTATCCAGGATAATAAAACTGAGGGTGGAGTTGAGGATGAGCTATGTAGAGAGTCAGGTGATATTTGGCATCAGGCTGTAAGATGTATTAAATGGGGTTGTTTGTCTATCTGAACCCCTCAGAATAGATTTTGTTTTTAAGAACTTGATAGATATTTTGAGGAGAAACCTAATTAAAGCCAAAGAAATGGACTATGTGACCCCCAAAGTTTTCATCATACTCTGGTTCTATATGAAAATGTTACTTCTGTGCTTGAAGACACCCCAGGATTGAGATTATGACTAGATGAACTGAGGAGGATGTTTACACCTGAAGACTCAGATAAGAAGACAGCCCATTTAACCCTGGCCTCTCTGAGGCAGTAAGAGGGAGAAAAAGCCTACTCTTTGCTCAGGAAAAGGAGAAATGGCATGCAGAAAGCTAAAGAAACAAAAGCGATCCTTTCTATTTACTTTTATTACCAGTGGGCTAATAAGCAAAGATGTTAAATCATGTTGGATGGGACGTGGGTAAGAACAAGGAGAGTATCCACTTCCCTGTCTGTAATGGGATGAATAATGGCACCCAAAGATGTCCAGGTCCTATCTTCCATACTTGTTCCCTTATATGTCAGAAGAGATTTTGTAGCTGTGATCTTGAGATGGATGATGATACTGTGGAAGAAAAGGCCATGTGATAGAAGAGGAGGGAAGCAGAGTGAGAAGAACAATGCCACACTGCTGCCTGTGAAGATGGAAGAAAGGGCCATGAGCCAGAGTCTTAGGAATGCAGTTTTATTTAATTTTTTAACAATAGTTTATTTTTGAGAGACAGAGCGTGAGCGGGGATGGGGGCAGGGGCAGAGAGAGAGAGGGAGACCCAGAATGCAAAACCTGTTTCAGACTCTGAGCTCTCAGCACAGAGCCCAATGTGGGGTCCAACTCACGAACCGTGAGATCATGACCTGAGCTGAAGTCAGTTGCTTAACTGACTCAGCCACACAGGCTCCCTGGCAAAGCAGCTTTAGACACTGGGAAAAGTAAGGAAATGGATTCTCTCCTAGAGTCTTCTACTGGAGCATGGCCTGCCAACACCTTGACCTTAGCTCAACAAAACCGATGCTACACTTCTGACCTCCAGTATTACAAGAGGATACATTGGTGGTGGTTTAAGTTACTAAGCTGGTGGTAATTTGTTACAGTGCTAACAGAAAATTGGTATATCACATATAGATCTATCATAAGATTAAATACTAGGCTTCCCCACTTAGTGATTCTGAGTGATTCTGGAAAGCCAATCCTGACTGTTATGGGCAGGGACTTATATCAGGTAACTTTGAGAGAAAAATAAAGAGAGAGAGAGAGAGAGAGAGAGAGAGACAGATTTTCAGTGACTTTTAGTTACTCAGATTCTCCATTAAAATCACTTTGCACTGAAGCTGTTTATAGGCCTTGCATTCAGTTTGTCGTCTTTTTCTTTTTCTTTTCTCTTCTTACCTCCATAAATAAAGAAAAAATGTTTGCTACATATGTAGCACAAAACCTGAGAAAATGATGCTAATTCATATAAAAAGAGATGTGATTTGTGAGCAAGTAAATTTAAAAGTGTGAGAGACCAGTCACACAAGAGTTGAGGTGTTAGCTTGCAGGAGATGGCTGGTCTCCTGGGCCCTGCACCTGCGATTGGAGCTCTCCTGTCAGTGCAGGATCCTTTCTTGTCCGTATGTTAATCGTTTAAGTAAAAGCTAACCTTTACTGTAGCAAAAGCTGGATTTCCTTGGTTTTTATAGAAACTAGTAATACAAAAAATATAAAGAGTGTGTGTGTATGTATATGTATATTTTTATGTATGTATGTATATGTGTGTGTGTATATATAGAGAGAGTGAATTTTACTATACCATTAATACTATCAATTATTGCTTAGTTGCCCGAGTTTTCAATGAAAATTACGGAAAATCTTATTTTCCGTAAGATTTTTATTAATTATAATTATAGTGTCTTCTCTTCGTGAACTCAGATTGAATATGGACTGGAATATAAGAATACTAATCAGTTGGCATTAAAATAATATTATGTTCCTTGAACTGTATTCAAGAATCACTAGAGCTATACCACTTTTTCTAGTGATACTAAAAATATGTTTAGTCATAACCTTATAGATTCAAGAGTTCAACGTAGAATACAGAGGCAGAATTTAAATGATATTTACCATGTATTGTATCTATATATTGTAATTCCTATATAATTTTTATCTATGACATCACTAATGGGACTTAAAATCAGTTTTTTAAATTCTTTTATTGCCCACATATAAGCATAATTGGGATCACTGCAGAATTGTTTGTTATGAGGAATTAGTGACTGGAACTATCTGGTTAGTGTATTTGGAAAAAAAATATTATGCAAAGTGCTCAGATTGAAGACTTCTAGTGTTCATGGGCAAATCATGTAAAGATTCATACGTTCTATTACTTCTAGTAAGGTACTTAAAATAAAGGCTGACTACGGATGCTTATGTATTTATAGAGAAGAGAGTACAGAAAGTTGCTCTGTATATTCTCTCACTCCTACCAGAGGATGAAGTTGATGGAATGGGTTATGGTCTGGACTTGACATATTTTTCTATTGTAACATTAATGAAAATGGAAAACAGTGGACACGGTGAAGCCAAGATGCCTCTTTTCCAAACATGGTCCAGTGACCTGGAGAAACACTCTACTGTGGTGACATCACCATATTCATAAATTGAATATCCACTCATGCCTGGTGGATGTGATAACTGTCAGGCTGCCTTCCTGTTTTAAAGCCAAGGCTCTGTTTCCTGGAGAACTGCCTGGTATTAACACTGTACAGAATTTTAACACAGACTCTTTGATTTAGGCTCAAACCATTTATATTCTGTAATTCATGTGTCATGTGTTGTAATTCTTTTTTAATATCAACTCATTTAATGCTGTTGGTGCCTAGTGTTGTGGTAGTTTTCAGGTAGTATTTCAATGTATCTTATTAGGAAGTGTATCATTAGAAATAAATAAGATTATGCATATGGAGAAGAAAATAATGATGCAAAACAAAAGATACTCCATGTAAGCTACTTTTACTTCCTCTGTCTCCTCCTTAACTGTATTCCAAGTCCCTCTCTCAGTTTCAGCAATATGGGCCCTATTTCTTTTGTTCATTCTCCTTTCCTTTTTTTTTTTTTAAGTTTATTTATTCATTTTGAAAGAGCAAGTGAGCATGAGTGTGCGTGAGCTGGTGAGAGGCAGAGAGGGAGAAGAAGAGAGAGAATCTTAAGCAGGCTCCACACAGTCAGTGCGGAGCCCCACACAGGGGCCATCTCAGGAACCGTGAGATCATGACCTGAGCTGAGATCAAGAGTCCCATGCTTAACCAACAGGTGCCCCTCCTAGGCTTTTTCTAATTATAGGTCCTTTGCATATGCTTTTCCTCTGGTTAAATACTCTTATTCATTTATTGCCAGTTCATTTAATTAACTGCTTCTCTTTATTCAGTCTCAACTTAGCGTGGCTTCTTCCATACATTCTTTTGTGATGTGTCCTCCTTCCCCTCTCTCTTTTCTTGAAACTACATAACTCTCTTTTGTTGCTTATCTTTCAGTTTGCCATCAGATGTTTGTAGGATTTAAAAAGCAATTGTCTGTTTCCTTCACAAGATTATAAAATCCATGCAAGTAGAGGCTGAGTACATTTCCTTTCCACTTGACTCCAAGCTCCTTGCAAACTTGTTGGCTAAACGTAGATGATTATACATCTTGATAGAATGTTTAAAGTCCAGTAGTGTTATCAGAAGTATGAAAGTGGAAGCTTGGTGCACATGAGGGATGCTAATGGGCTTTGAGATGGTCCAGGAAGATGGAGAGGTCATCCCTAGAGAGTACCTGACTTGAATTTTTAAGGCTTTAAAAAAGGCCTCGTGGAAAATATTTGCAAAGTTATAAGGCAGCATGTGAAGCAAAACACAGATTTTGGATTCAGAAAGCTGAGTTTAAATTTAGCTGAACCGGTTGCTGGTGAGCGCTGGGCCCTTTATTTCCCTTCTTTATGATTTGCTTCCTTTATTTCTGAAATATACTGGTGACCTGCTTTGTGAGATATTACACGGTAGTATTTTCTGCATTTGAATCATTTGCATTATCTTTATGATTTTTGAATATCTGTGGTTTACTATATTCATTACCACTTTTTCCTTAGTTTTTTGCTTTCTTTTCCGTCTTTTTAAAAGTCTCCTGAATTAGAATCTCAATAAAAATCATGGTTTTGTTCTGCTAGCTATAGTTTTCTGATATGCTATTAAATTTAAACTTAGCTATTTGAGATGTTAGTAATATATCTACAAACCACCCATAATTATCTCTGGTACCAACAACAATATAGAAAAGGGAAAGTAGAATGAGAAGGTTAGGGAAGTAGGAAATACAGAGAAGACACCTAAATCTAATCTCTCTACACTTCTAGAGTCAAGTCTTTTATGAGACTTTGTTCTTTTCGGAGTATAGGCCAACAGTGAATCAAAGACAAGAAAATAGAGGTTGGTCACTTTCATTGAATGGNGTATAGATAAACCACATCTTCTTGATCCATTCATCTGTTGATGGACACTTAGGCTCTTTCCATGTTTTAGCTACTGTGGAGAGTGCTGCTATCATCATGCTGTCTTTCACATTTAGTCATGATCTTGCTTTTCCACCTTGATCGTTAATTGCTACTCCTATCACCACTTCTAGCTAACCTACACCAAAGAATTAAGGGCATGATCAACATCATAAACATTAGATAGGTTATTAGTTTTGCCACTAATTAAAATGGAGAAAGTTAAGCTGAGAGAGATTTACATAACTTGTTCTGATTTATTACCCTCGGAATGGCTGACAACAAACTCATGCTGTCTTAGGTTTCTTTTCTTTGATTGGCCTAAAGCCACAGTACTTAAAATGCAGGGGAAGATCAGTGCTGTTGTCACACGCTTTTTGGAAATTTTGGATTAAACATGATAAATATGTTACTTTAATTCAGGACTTTGCAGAGATATTAATGTGTTAATTTGCATTTGCCCACCTATGGAGTCACTTAGGAAGTCACTTAGGAAGCATAGCTTCCTTAAGGTCTGGTGATTTGTAAAAAATACTTGGAGGAAATGCTGACCTAATGATTTTTTTTTTTTTTTAATTATCTAATCATCACATATATTATTCCAATAGCATAACTATCCCATAAGAATGTATGGAGCATTGGCATGCTTTGGGTACTTGGCTAAATTGTTGAAAATCTAGCAGTAGCAAATTAGCTCCTGTGAATGCAATATTCAGATGAAACCAGGATAGTTTTCAACAATGATATCACAACACATAGTTTAGGAAGGTGAAGTATCTTAGTTCAAGGTGCTTAACATGCTTGATCCCATGTTTAGGGATTGGAGGTTGGAGGATGGAGGATTAGTGTCACACCAGAAACAATGTTAAATGTCTGTGATCCAAAATGTAGAAGATTTTATATGACTAGTCTTTAAGGCAGCTGGTCAGGACCACCTAACAGTGCAACTTGTGCCTTACGCATAATAACACTTTTCTAGAAAGGTAAATTGGGCCCCAATCCTAGAGTCCTATCCCTAAATTATAGTCCATCTGGACTCTGGAGGAAGGCATGCCTTTTTGTTTTATTTTTTAAATTTTTATAAAATGTTTTATATATTTATTTATTTATTTTTATTTCTATTTTATTTTTTTTTTAATATTTTTTATTTCTGAGAGAGAGAGAGACAGCGTGAGCAGGGCAGGGTCAGAGAGAGAGGGAGATACGGAATCTGAAACAGGCTCCAGGCTCTGAGCTGGCAGTTAGCACAGAGCCTGACTAGAGGCTCAAACCCACAAACCTGTGAGATCATGACCTGAGCCGAAGTCGGACGCCTAACTTACTGAGCCACCCAGGTGCCCCTTTTATTTATTTTTGAGACAGAGACAGAGCATGAGCAAGGGAGGGACAGAGAGAGAGGGAGACACAGAATCCGAAGCAGGCTCCAGGCTCTGAGCTGCCAGCACAGAGCCCGACGTGGGGCTTGAGTGCACAAACTGTAAGATCATGACCTGTGCCAAAGTTGGACGCTTAACCAACTAAGCCACCCAGGTACCACAGGCATGCCTTTTTGTAATTCATCTTTTTGCAGAGAAGCTCCTTTTTATAATTTTCACAAAGTCACAGTTTTTGACAGTTTTGACAGTTCTTGATTTGGAATCAAGAGTTGAAACCATGAGGGTCAACAGTTTGAGATCCATAGTGGATAGAACATCATTCATAATATTCAACATGTTTTGTGAGCTTTTTGATACAAATAATGGGAACAGGTGAGTTCAGCTTAGTAGAAGAGGAGTGGTGTGCAATAGCATTTAGCACCAACTGAATACACAACATAATGTTGGAAGTTAATGTTTTGGGTATACTTTCAGAAACAAAGCTCTATTTTACAAAGTAGCAGGGTGAATGTTATAAATGTATAGCAACCCCTGAAAGGTTATTTGTATCATCTTGCTATAATGGAAGCCTGCTTGGTTTTGATATTATTTCCAGTCACTTAAATATTGAATGTAGGGGCGCCTGGGTAGCTCAGTTAGTTAAGCATCTGACTTCAGCTCAGGTTTGTGGGTTAGAACCTCGCATTGGGCTCTGTGCTGACAGCTAGCTCAGAGCCTGGAGACTGTCTTTGGATCTGTGTCTCCCTCTCTCTCTGACCCTCCCCTGCTCATGATGTCTCTATCTCTCTCTCAAAAGTAAATAAAACATTAAAAAAATTTTAAAAACACTTAAATGTAGGTAATGTAGTTCTTCCAACTTGATTTACGTTAATTAGGATACATTTTCAAGTTCTGTATTACAATAGTTCTTTTTGTATGAGTGTATTAGCTTAAGTTTGGGGATGTTTTCTGACCTGTTCTTTTTTTTNTATGTCACCTATACAGTGAACCATATGAAATTGCAAACATTTAGCCACATTTAACTTAAGAAAATGGGTATTTCACCCAAATGCTAATGGAAAGCATTTGGAAGGACCATGTAATATTTCTGATTTCAGTTCCCACCATCCAGCTGAAAAATTGCCAACACCACATGACTTTGGAAGGATAATATGTCATTAATGTAAATGAACCATGCAACATCTAACTATCTCTGGGAATGTCCTCTTGATATATACACAACTTTTTAAAAAAAAAAATTTATTCTGATTCCGATCAGTTAACATACAGTTAACTGTTGTAATTAATAACAAACATATTAGTTTCCATTGTACAATATAGTGTTTCAACAAGATATATATACACAACTTTGGAAGAATTAACAATGTGAGTAGTATCCTGATTCACTGTTAACATAGATTCCAATCAATTTTAGGATAATACACATTTATGCAGATAGTACATCCAAAAGTTCGCATCATACAAAGCAAAACAACTGTCTGTGTGCTCAGATTTTTCAGCTTCATTTCACAGACTGCACTTTCAGGGACATAAGTTAGACCCAAATTTCTGCTCCTAATGGCTCTGTGAAGGATAAGGTATATTTACTTTCTGCCTTCTTCTTCATGTTTCCAAATTATTAATGAGAAAGACATATAATTATAAAGTGGAGATGAACAATCCTATCCTTGTCCCTGAATCCCCTCTTTATTTCTCTGTCTCTCTTTGCATTATTCAGTTTTCTTGGATGAGTTCAGTCAACATAGAACAAATACTAATGCTAGCTGTGACACTTGCTGTACCTGCCACCATTATTTCCTGCAGGAATTTGTCTTAAGTGGGTGCCTTTTCCTTGCCCCATAATGAGGGGATGTTGGAGTTTAGAGGTTAACAGCCCATAAATTTCATATGCCCTCTCTGCATTATGTCCAACCCAAGCAGAGTAAAATGAATGGGTGTCAACAGGAAGAAAGAACGTCAAGCATAAAAAACTCTGAGGATTCACAAGACAGAAGTGTACTATTTTTCTTTTGAGAGTAATATTTTTTCTTTCTTGTTAAGTTCATGTCATCTTAATCTTCAAGGTTCTCTGCTTTCCTGAGATGGGACGATGTGGGAGATCAGGAGCATATTGAACCTTTGGTAGATGATATAGTTCTGATTTTTATTTATGTTTTTTAATGTGGAACACCTTACTTGTCTGTGAATTCTAGGAAGACAGAACCACTCTCTGAAATCTCTGATCACATGAATTGTGTTTTGGCTTTCTTTCTCTCTCTTTTTTCTTTTTTTTAATAGAATGGAGTTCTTTTTAAAAAGTGCAGTGTGATTAGAGAATAATGACATTAGGCCAGAAGGAGTAAAAGAAAATGGTGTGTCTTCTCCAATCCCTGTTGAGCTTTTCTATGTCACCTCTGGGAAATCTTTCAATAACTTAGATAGAAAGGAGTAGGGAAAAAACTCACAGGCTTGGAATTCAAGAGCAATGTCAGCTATAGTTTTGGCTCTGCCATTAGGGATGATGTTCCAGAGGTTAATATGGAATGATAAAGATCTGTACACACTGACAGTGATCAACCAGCTGACAGAGGTCATGTGCAAATGACCTTATAATCCAATAGGATACTTTTATGTCCGCGGGCAAAGGTCTTCATTTCTCACGACTTCATTTTCTTCATTTGCAAACAATTGGAGCCAATGGTTCAAAAATACCTACATGCAATAGAACCTTTGTTTTAATTCACATGAAATCTTATCTAATGTTCCTATTATGAAAACTGTTACAAATTTTTAATTCAGAGGGACCATCTCTGAAGTGAGGGTAGCAGACCTGGATTCTCCCTGCTCACCACTCGTGTTTTCTGTTCTAAGACACTAGCTGCCTGAAGCTACTTCAAGCTGCACATTTTAAAGACCAAAAACCTCTATGTGGCCCCCTGGCTTTTCATGATTCTGTTAGCTCATTTGTAAAATTATGAAATCTATACTTCCTTTATATAGTACCTTTGTAGTAACCTATTGAAAGGGATTGATTTCATCCATGAAAAAATGATCTGTATGGATTAGCCTAAGTACTTGAAAAATTTGTAATTTATGAAAAACATTAGACTCTTGAAACTTGAAAACTGAAGATTGTCAGCTTTTCCTATTTTTGAAACACATGCTTACTTAAGTGGTATTTATATTATAGTGACTCAGGAAGAAGTCCTCAGGAATAGATACATTGCGTGTATACATGGAGTATGGCATCCAATCACTATCCTCCTATAGGATTTGAAAACTAAAGCTTTAAAATTCTCCTTAGATGACCATATTTATTACATAAGCAAGCATCGTTCCATGAGTAAACTGGAAGTGGCATATGAGAGTAGGGAGAATGGAGTTTGAATAATCTTTTCATTATGAATAACTGAATAACAATGACCCTGTGCTGTAACTCAAGCCTTTGGGTCAGTTTCCTCAGATAGGCCCTGTGGTGCCATGAGTATGACCGTAATATGTGGCAGGGAAGGTGTAAATGAGCCTTCCTTGTAGATCTGCATGGCATCCATTTCATTACCTTGGACATGTGTACTTTTCACAGCCATATCAAGCTTTTTTAGTCTTCCCCATGTGACAGTTTTGAATGTGAGGACAGAATCTTCTGCATTTTAGATATTTGCACACATTATTACATTAGTGTCTGGCATTAATTATAAATGCAGTATTTTAAATTTGGGAGCAGATGATTAAGAATTTAGCACATGCATGCCAATGTATACAGCATTGAGTACAGCTATGGATAAAGAAGATGTGGTATATATGTATAATGGAATACTACCTGGCAATGAAAAAGAATGAAATTTTGACCTTTGCAACACTGTAGATGGAACTAGAGGGTATTATGCTAAGTGAAATAAGTCAGAGAGAGATGGAGATCATGTGATTTCACTCATATGTGGAATTTGAGAAATACAATAGATGAGCATAGGGGAAGGGAAGGAAAATAAGATAAAAAGAGGGAGGCAAAACATAAGAAATCCTTAAATACAGAGAACAAATTGAGAGTTGCTGGATGTGAGGTGGGTGGGGGGATGGGTTAAACAGGTAATGGGCATTAAGGAGAAGACCTTTTGGGCTGAGCAGTGGGTGTCATATGTAAGATATGAATCACTGGATTCTACTCCTGAAGCCAAGACTACACTGTATGCTAATTAACTTGAATAGAAAGAAATAAAAGAATTTAGCATGATTTTTTTACCATTATCCCATAGCATCCCTTCTCAAATTCTTTAGCCAGATTGTCTAGTCTATACTTCAGTTGCCGATCAATATAACATGAAAAAGAGTGCTGCATTCACCCAACTTTTGAATGCTATGTCAAGGTTAAATAGGATTCTTCACTGTAGAACATTTTACAACCTTTTATTTTTATTTTTTTTTAATATTTTTATTTATTTCTAGGAGAGAGAGAGAGACAGCGTGAGCAGGGGAGGGTCAGAGAGAGAGGGAGTAACAGACTCCAAAATAGGCTCCAGGCTCTGAGCTGGCAGTCAGCACAGAGCCCGATGCGGGGCCCGAACCCACGAACCACGAGATCATTACCTAAGCGAAAGTCGGACGCTTAACCAACTAAGCCACCCAGGCACCCCTACAACCTTTTAAAATTGAAGTACAGTGTAGAATTCTAAGGAAGAATGGTATTTGCAGTATTTTTGCAAACTTTCTGGTCTACAGATTACTGGTTTTCTTCTAGGATATCTTAGGCAATTGATAGTCTGAAAAAAACATACTTGAACTGTACTTAATCATTGTCGAGGAGGATTTGTTTTAGAAAACCACTTTTCCCTTCCCTTCCCTTCCCTTCCCTTCCCTTCCCTTCCCTCCCCCCCACCCCTTTACTCTTGTTGAGGGAAAGAGAGACAGAGCTGGAGCAGGAGAGGGGCAGAGAGAGTGGGAGACACAGAATCTGAAGCAGGCTCCAGGCTCTGAACTGTCAGCGCAGAGCTCACGCGGAACTCAAACCCACAAGCTGAGATCATGACCTGAGCCCAAGTCGGTCACTTAACCAATTGAGCCACCCAGGTGCCCCAGGACATCACTGTTTCTTGATTCATCCTGATCTAATTTCACTAAAATAGGAACAGAAAGTGGAAGGAAGCACAGGTCTGTTTTGTGCTTTTTCTGCCTAGGGGAATGGAAGATAGGCACAGTCAACTTAGCAGGAATTCACAGAAAATTCTTTCCAGGTTTCTCCAATTGTTTCTTTGAGGGGGAGGGGGAATGTTTCTATGGAGGGTTCTGACTGCAAGTGCAGAACGACTAGAATAGATTTAATTTTTCATTGGAAGGGTGAACACTCTGTGTTTTGAAGAACACCAACTTCGCCATCACATTAAATATTAACGGCTAACTGCAATTCCTCTCTTTAATGTGCTTTGTTTTGGTGTTAGGCCAAACCAGGAAGATGAAAACCCCCTTGGGGCCTGATACGGAATATAATTTGCTCTGCAATTTTGGTGGTAAACATGGTAATAAATTAGAGGGTGTTATGAATATGCATGCAAGAACCTAGAATCCTCTGACTCTTTGTGTCCCTCAGAACACTGAGTCACGCCTACAAATTCCCTGAGAAAATCTCTATGGACAGTGGTATCAGAGGGACTTGAAGCTTGCTCACATCTCTCCCCATTAAATATTTTCATGTCAATGTTATTTTAAGTGATTCATTTTACAAATCCTTTTGCAAATACCTAGCTATTCTAGGATCCACCAGGCAACTTTTTTGATTTTTTTAATCGGAGTATGAAATCCTTTGTGACTCTGCTTTTATTGTTTCCGGTGCAGAGATTCTGAATGAATGAGGTCAGAGAAATCTGCAGGGACCATATCATTTGGGATCTCCTAAACCGTGATAAAGTATTTAGGTTTAAAAATAATCTCAATGGCAAGTTCATTGGTTGGTAAAAGAAGGAAAGTGGTTATATCTGATTTGATTCCTAAAGCATCATTGTGTTTTCTGTATGGAAAATGGTCTCTGTGGAAGCAAAAGAGGAAACCAGGAGGTCAGGAAAAAAGCAGTTGCAGTAACCCTGCCTACTAATGGTCGTAGATTAGATTGGACCCCACCAAACTGTGGTCACCAAATGCCCCAATGGCAAGTTCATTTTATATAATTTCAGAGTATCCAGCAACTAGAAAAGACTAGATACAATTGGAACAGAATACATTCATTTATTTTTAAACATACACTATAAGAGGCATATAGACAAATGATGATCTCTTATCTCTGCTACCTATTTTCTTTCATCTTCACCTTCCTGAGGCAGAGAAGAGTTTGTGACTCACACTGTTTTCAGTCTAAGGATACAGCCAACTTGCTTCTTGGATTCTCAAGCTTTAGTGACAAAAAGGAAGAGCTAGAACCCAGTACAGCTCTCAGTTCAGCCCTCTTTTCATGAAATCTGAGCTCCTTTCATTATAATCTTTGCCTTAACTTTTGCCAAATGTCTCTGTTTTTGTTAGAGAAATTCTATTTCTGGGCGAAGAGGAAGACTCAAACCATCTGGGGTTAAGAATCAATATTGATGATTAGTTTGCGTTTCTGTCCAACTTTCAAAGCAACAGTTATCAGAAGCAGAGTTAATTGTACTTAAATTATCCTCCCTCCTGACTCCACTCATTCTTCATTTTCAAGTATATATTTTAATTTGCAATTGGACATGTTCAAACAACCTCTTACTTATTTTGGATTAAATAGCTAGTATTGATTAATTTTTATTCAGTGTTGTTCAGTGTGGAACCATAGAGATTTTAGATATGCTTCTAGCCTTTAACTGAGGGGATAAAAGTAAAATTCTGAAAAAAAACTGTATCCATATTTGTACTACAAACTTCCTTCAATTTTGCTGATAGTCATTAAGCTTGTTTTGTGTATTTGTTTTTGTCAGAAGACATCAGTGAGTGCTATAGAAGTTTAGAAGAAAGGACAGTCATTAATGAGAGGAGGGGTCAAGATAGAAAGGCTTTACAGAAAAGCCGAGGATGAAGTGGTCCTAGAATAATCACTGGGATCCAGAAAAGCTAAAAATAAATGGCTGTACTCTCGAGGCAGAGGAGAAATTGGTGAGCTCAAGCTGAGGTTGTAGTTGTGGGTGGATGAATACTGAGATTATCAAAGCTGGAATCAAAGGCATTTGTTGCACATCAGTAGAACAGCTTTTATTTGTTCATTTAATAGAAAGCTCTAGAAAGAGAAGAGTATCAATTAAATGTACTGAAAATTCAAAAATTACCTATGTGCCCTGACTAGTGGAAAGGTCTATATTTTGCTTCAATAAGATTTAAAATAATGTTCACTAACATAATAAGATGCATCGTAGACCTGATAAAGATTCTGATATAAGAAACCACCTGAGTTTTGCACCCATTTAAGATTATTAACCAAGTAGCTTGAAATAAGAGATGTCTTTTACATCAAATTTTAAAAGAAAATAAGATAATTCAAATAAGATTAAAAGTGAATATGTTTCTCTAATTGGAGTGAAGTACAAATACCTCAAAACTTAATGTGTAATCGGTTGTTGGATAATAGTAATTGTTATATAAACTGGGATTTCTTCTTGGAATGTAGAACACCAAAATTAATGAAAACCAAATATGCAATTTTATTAACATCTATTAGATAAGTAAAAATAAAATAGTATTTAACCTTCATTTCAAATATTCCCTTTGGAAGAGTTCATTTTGTTTTGGGGGCTGAACCAGGAAAGGTTTTATTTTATTTATTTTTTATTTATTCTAAACGTTTATTTGAGAGACAAAGTACGAGTGGGGGAGGGGCAGAGATAGACGAAGGCATAGAATCCAAAGCAGGCTCCAGCACAGAGCCCGATGCAGGGTTCGATCCCAAGAACCATGAGATCATGACCTGATCCGAAGTTGAACGCTCAACTGACTGAGCCACCCAGGTGACTCTGAACCAGAAAAGCTTTTAAAAACCCAAGATTAACATGTTTGTTTAAGATTCTTCATTTCCTGATTAACCTATTTATTGGAAGAAAGGGTATGTATGCATTGCTAATTCCTGAAAGTATATTTTAATTGTTTCCAAAATTAATTTCATTTTCCCTGAAATTTTTATTATTTCAGTGTGTGTGTATGGCCTAGAAAAAATTGGAAGGGTAGATTTTGCTGAGGTAGGAAATTTTTCAATAATTTTTTCTCTTTTAAAAAAAGAGACTTAATTTCTTTATGTCTTTATTTTATTTATTTATTTATTTATTTTTTGAGAGACAGAGACAGAGAGTGAGTGGGGGAGGGGCAGAGAGAGAATGAGACACAGAATCTGAAGCAGGCTCCAGGCTCTGAGCTGTCAGCACAGAGCCCCACATGTGGCTCAAACCCATGGACTGTGAGATCATGACCTGAGCTAAAGTGGGATGCTCAACTGACTGAGCCACTCAGGAGCCTTCAAGAAAAGAGAGTTATAAAGTGACTTGATGCAGAGATGTTGTTAGCCTTATATACACATGCATTTGGTTCACCAGTGGTCCTGGTTTCCTTGAATTGTGGTCCCCAAAACCCCAGTTCTGACATCTAGTATCTCTGAATGTAACCTCATTAGGAACAAGGGTCTTTACAGATATAATTAAGTGAAAGATCTTGTGATGAGAGCATGCTGGGTTACTTGGTTGGATCCTAAATCCAAGTGTCATAAGAAATGAAGAGAAAAAGGTCGTGAGATGACAGATACAGAGAGCCACCAGGAAGTGGGAAGAGGCAAGGAGTGGCCCCTTCACAGAGCCTTCAGAGGAAACATGACTCTCCTTGACACTTTGTTTGGCCTCCAGAACTGTGAGACAATACATTTCTGTTGACTGAAGTCACCAAATCTGTGGCACTTTGCTCTGGCAGCCTAAGAAACAAATACAGGTGGGGGAAGGGCTCTTACTTATTTTAAAATAACTTATAAAAAAGTTTGTGAGCCAAGCTTTTAAGTGGGAGGTCATTTGTAATTAGTTCCAGGAAAAGATTAGAAAGACTTTCTGTGGGGAGCAAAGGGCCTAAACTGAATGATTATTGGTAAGAAGAGCTTTGAATAACTAAATGTGGGTTATTTAGTGCCTGCACGTCACCAATAACCTAATAACATACTAGTCGTGATCTGACCTAAAATAGCATATGAAAACATTAACTATATTGGCCTGAAATAAAAACTATTAATAATTAAAGTAGTGCTGTCACTCATAGAGTCCAGGGTCAGTAATAGTGGAGATACTTGCTAGTATTGATTCTAGCTATCATTATAATTATTATTTTTTAAATGATAAAAAGATATTTTTAAGGTATTGACAGTATTGGGTTGCTATATGATAAAAATTGTTATCACCATATATGTAAGAACTCAAATGAATTTTTTTTAATATAGCATAAAGATAAATCTACAGCAAATAGTAGAACAGCAAACAATATATTTTTTTATTTTTAATGTTTTAAATTATTTTAATTTCAGGATAGTTAATATACATTGTTATATTAGTTTCAGGTGTACAAAATAGTGATTAAACAATTTTGTACATTACTCAGTGCTCATTGTGATCAGTATAATTTTTTTTTCAAATATTTATTAAATTCTAGTTAAGATACAGTGTAATGTTAATTTTAGGAGTAGAATTTAGTGACTCCTCACTTAGATATCATACCCAGTGCTCAAGATGCTAACTCCCATTATTATGGCGGTGGTAGAGTGGTTATAGAGGCAGTGATAATTGGTATCTTTCCTTGAGATTCAAAAGTAGTCATTAATCTTACTAGACTCCATTTTCTTCTCTGAAGAATATGTAGAAGGTGCAAAGTTTCAAAGACTCCTTTTCAAAAATTTCTTAGGGATGTGATTCTTGAGAAAATCAGGCATTGGTGTGGATGAAAAAATTAGATAAAATGGTTTTTCAAGTCCAAGATAATAAAAATAGAACACCCAATCAATTCTGAACTACGGGTATACCTTAGAGATATAGCAGGTTAGTTTCAGACCAAGGCAATAAATTGAATATCACAAGAAAGTGAGTCAAATGAATGCTTTGGTTTCCTAGTGCAGAAAAGCCTCAGCCCCTACCTCACTTCACATACAGATATTGGTATTAAATGGGGCATCGTTCTAAGTGTACAAGTTAAAACCATGTAGCATCTTCTTTTTTTTAATGTTTCTTTTTGAGAAAAAGAGAGACTGTGTGAGCAAGGGAGAGGCAGAGAGAGAGAGAGAGAGAGAGAGAGAGAATCTAAAGCAGGCTCCAGGCTCTGAGCTGTCAACACGGAGCCTGATGTGGGGCTAAAACCCACAAACTGTGAGAGCATGACCTAAGCTGAAGTCAGAAGCCCAACCAACTGAGCCACCCAGGCACCCCTGGAAGAAAATGTTTTCAATACACATTTCTGTAAAAGATTATATCCAAAACATGTTTTTAAAATACCATGCCTTAAAAATTTCACTGAGCCACCCAGGTGCCCCCAAACCATGTAGCTTCTAGAAGACAACACAGGAGATAATCTTTCTTTTATCAGAATAAAGGCTTTTGTAGTCAGGAAATAAAAAGCACAATCATAAGAGGAAAAATGGTAAATTTGTTTTATTAAAATTAAAATTTTCTGCTTATCAAAAGGTGGCATTAAAGGTCAAAGCATCCTGGAAGAAAATATTTTCAGGTTTTTTTTTTAACTTTTATTTATTTTTGACAGACAGAGACAGAGCATGAATGGGGGAGGAGCAGAGAGCGAGCTGGAGTCACAAAATCTGAAGCAGGCTTTGAGCTGCCAGCATGGAGCCTGACATGGGACTCGAACCCACGGACCATGAGATCATGACCTGAGCTGAAGTCAGAAGCCAAACCAACTGAGCCACCCAGGCACCCCTGGAAGAAAATGTTTTCAATACACATTTCTGTAAAAGATTATATCCGAAACATTTTTTTTTAAATACCATGCCTTAAAAAATTTCACTGAGATTTATAATCTCAATAATAAAAAACCCAATTTTAGAAATAGGCAAAAACCTTGAATAAGCATGTTATAAACAAAGCTATATACAGATAGCCATTAAGCTCATGAAAATGTGTTCTGCATCACTAGTCATTAGAGAAATGCTAATTAAAAACACAATGAAATGTCTTCCCACACTCACCAGAAGAGTTGAAATTAAAGAAAAAAACTGGCAATAGCAAATACTGTCAAACATGTGAAAAACATGTAACGATGATAAATTTCAAGTGAAGTGAGAAATATGCACCAATAATAGTAACCCTTTGGTATTGTCTGATAAACATACATCCACTCCAGCCATTCTTAGTGTGATCTGAAAACTCTGAGTACATATTATATAATTTTATTATGTGAAGTCCAACCAGAGGCAAAACTATGATGCTAGAAATTAGAACGTGGTTGTCTCTTCATTAGGGAAAATTTGATTTCAGAGGGACAAGATGGAATGTTCTGGTGTTTATTCAAGATGGAAACAGCTCCTGGAATTAGGTATATTTTATGGGCTTTTGTTGATTCAGTAGGGAGTACCTCTTCCTAAGGTGGGTAACCAGAGTTGATACTATTTTTAAAACATGGGATACTTTTAAGGAGAGAGCTTAATAAATTGCCATTAATTCAGGCTAATACCCATGAAAGGAGGTATGATCCTTGACCTCACAGAATTTACACTCTTCTGGGAAAAACTAGTAATCAGTATTAAGTAAGTATATTTGGAGAAAATTAATCAGGAACACTCAGATTCCTGGACAGTGCAAAGCCTTACCCCGAGAATGGACGTAAGGAAAGATGCCTTTTTCTTCCTTCTCAACTCAAATGAGTATCTGATGAGCAGATATGATCCATAATGTGTTAGGTAGTCTGCCTCTTGTTTTTGAGCTATTTTTCACACTCAGAAGCATTTGCTGCATATTTTAAAATCTCTTCCACAGAGCTAGGTCATTCTAAGTTCACTAAAGAGAGCTGTCAGTCTTTTGCTCTGGTTATTTATGCCAGTTCTTCAGTAACACCTTCACACCCTGCCTACCTCTAATCCTTGTGGTGACACAACAATGGCACTTTTACAAACAGGTAAAACTGTTTCTTTTACCTTTTTTTTTTTTTTAACAAATCCGTTTAACTCTTCACCTTCCCATTTATTTCTTTTCCCTGTGAGCATGCCTTCTAAGACATCTACTGAAAACTGAGTGATTAATGGAGAGAGAGATCACAGTTTAAGAATTACTGGCTTGCTTTTATTTCTTCTGAAATCTTCACTTCTAATTAGTACAAACACCAAGCTTGGCAGGCAAAAATCTCAGAACTGAAAGAGTGTAGATTTCATCCAATATTAGCCATCATTTACTGAGTCACACTGTATATGAAGTGTGACTATATATACTCTCCTTAAAAGAAATCTATAAATTTTCTCATTTAGTCCACGTAGCAGTACTGTAAGGTACGTTTTTACTGTCATTTTTATTTTCTAAAGAAAGAAACAGAGATCTGAAGTAACTTTTCTCAAGCTTCATTAGTAATAACTAGTGCAGAAATATTTGGTCCTGGGATTCTGAGTTTGTTTGGATAAAGAGTTTGAAGACAAAAAATGCTATAGCCTACTGCTTCCTTATCTAAATTGTCTCTTTTACAAATTGATTTGTTTAATCAAGAAGTTTAAATACAGTCCCTTAACTGAAGATTAGTGCCAAGTTGAAATTAGAACCCAAATCTCTTTTTAAAAGTCTTTATTTAAATTCCAGTTAGCTCACCTACAGTTTAGTATTAGTTCAGTGACTGAACAGTTCCATGCAATGTCCATTGCTTATCACAAATGTACTTTTTAATTCTTACCACCTATTTAACCCATCTCCTCATCCCATCCCTTTGGTAACTGTCACATTGTTCTCTATAAGAGTCTGTTTCTATGGAAAGCAGTATGGAGTTTCCTCAAAAAGTTAAAAATAGAACTACCTTGCTATCCACCAGTTGCGCCACTAGGTATTTACCAAAAGAATATGAAAATACCAATTCAAAGGGGCACATGCACCCAGATGTTTATTGCAGCATTATTTATAATAGCCAAATTATGGAAACAGCCCAAGTGTCCATCACCTGATGAGTAGATAAAGGAGAGGTGGTTATATTATACTCAGCCATAAAAAAGAATGAAATCTGTCATTTGGAAAAACATGGATGGAGCTAGGGAGTGTTATGGTAAGCAAAATGAGTCAGTTGGAGAAAGACAAATACCATGGGATTTCACTCATGTGTGGAATTTAAGAAACAAAACAAAAAAGTAAAGGGGAAAAAAGAGAGAGGCAAACCAAGAAACAGACTCTTAATTATAAAGAGCAAATTCGATTTTCTTCTGTGATCTTCACTCTTGGGATTAAGGGCTTGGAGATTCAAAGTAGGTCTTATTCCTCATATATTTTTCCTGTGAATCATTTCCCCAATTTGTTTACAATAGCACAAAAAGGACAACTGACTAAATAGGATTTAGTTTGTCAGTTCCTCTCCTTTCATGATTTAATTTAGAACAGGGCTATTTCTTTACGTCAAATCTTTGTAAAAGCAAACCGTTAAAAAATAAGAACTCTGTTTTGCCTCTAATGTTTTATCCATGTAAGATTTGGAAAATCAGTCAATCCCTTTGTCCTCTGCTTTCCCATTCTATAAAAAAGATGAGCACAAAAACTACTACATAGAATTATTATGAGGATAACATAAGATAATGTAGTCCAAAAAAGTTCTTAGTTACATTTAAGTTATCTTTCCATTTTAAAATTCTTCTTTCTGTTTAACAAATATGTAGGGAATATTTCCCAAAGTTCTGGAGCCATTTATTTATATACTTAGTCTTCCATCAGAACTTTTTTTAATCCTCTGTTTCAGCCTTTTTCTCAGTTAAAAGCCATTTACTTGAACTTCACTGGGACTAGAGACCAGCTGGTTACCTTTTTGGAAATATTACTCAATAAATAGGAAATGCCTTGCATTGTTAGATGCCTTCTGATGCTGTCTGTGAAATTGTGAGTTACATATTTTGCACTTAGGGCTTCTGTAGGGAAGAGAGCTGAGCATACTCTGGTAAAAGCACTTAAACAGCCATCACTCCAGGTGCAAAGTACAGTTGGATAGCTCAAACTGTTAGGAACATGTGTTGTTTAAAAAATAACTTGCTTGTGATTTCTTTATTGCTCTAGTGGAAGGGTAGAGAGAGTCCTTTAAAGAGGAGTTTGAGTCATGGCAGCATTTCATGGTCTCAATCCCTAATCTCTTTGATATTGAACTAGGCAAGAGGAATTGATGAAAGAATCCTTGTTAGACAGGGGGAGATTGCTTCTACCTGTTTGGATTCTAGCTTCTAAAAGATTCTAGTGCATTGATGCAAGAAATTGCAAAACAATCTTTGCATTTCATTTGGCTTCTTTGCTGGCAAAGTAAGTCATAGACAATACTTAAGAGTTCTATGAGATGGACATCTTTGGGGATATGATTTCTAATGTACAGTACCTATTCTAAGGGAAGGAATTTGTTAAATCATGACCTGCACTTTCTTCTGAATTCTTTTAATCTCATGATTTATTTAAGAACATGGCTATTTCTTGGTGCAGAATCTTTGCAAAAGGAAAGATTTATAGAAGCTCAATTAAAAATTTGTGTTCTGCCTCTAATATTTTATCTGTGTGAGGCTGAGCAACATCAGTGAAGTGGAGAGCAATGAAGTGATTGCTACTTCATGTCCTTTGAGAACTTTGTGGATCAACTCTACATACAGTAGATAACTTTGCCATTTTAAAACACAATGCTTCATTTTAAACATGCTAATCTGTCACAATTTTGATATTAGCTACTACTGATTAGAAATTTCTTGTGTCACACACTCCTTTGTTTTATTTGTATATTATTTGGCTTTATTCTGGTGACAAGCTTTGGAGGTGGTATTGCTATCCCAATTTTATAGATGAAGAATCTGTCTGCACAGTCTCATGTGAAGCAGTGTGTCTGAGGTCATTAGCTAGATTTTAGCAGACTTAAAATTCAAATCCAGATATATCTTTCTACATAAACTTTACGTGTTTGTTTTCCTATTTTGTATTCGAAGTGCTCAGTACAATGCACAATGCTTAGATGGTACTCAAGTTTTATTTGCCTTTAAGATTAATTTTAATTTTGTATGAGATTGCTTCTGATACCCACATTCTTCCTTTCACACTGCATATATTCATATTTTTTTCTATCTTAGTTTCCTTTGTCCATTTTATACCTCTGCACTTCTATATATAATGTGGCTATTGTAGTGGATTATTTTAAAGATTACATGAAATGATGTTTGTTGAAGACCTAGCATGGTACCCACCTATAGTCAGTACATCTCAGAAACCTTTTCTGTCCCTCTGGATTGAGGCTGGGACTTTCTTGGACACCCCTCTAGCCTGAAAACCTGGAACAGCCATGGCAAGGCCACAAGGGAAAAGAAACATGAATTTGGATGCTTGGAATAATCCCTGTATTTCTTACAGTCATAGGACCTTCGCATTTTTTTTTCTACTACTAATGGTCTCCTTTTTCAATCTTCTGATACCTGTGAATCAAGAAAAGTGAATAAACTGAAGGAAAGAGGACCAGTGTAGAAATTCCCAAGTGATTTCAAACACTCACTTGCTTGTTGACTCTTTGTCAAAAAGAACTTATTTTTTTCTACTGTATTTATTTCTACTGTATCAAAAACATTTCTAATGTTTTTGTGTTAGCTTCTGGCCAGTGATGAATTTTTCTCTGTGAATGTCTTTGAGGAGACTGAGTTTTGGGGAAAAGATTTTACATCCATACTTACTTGAAACAATCTATATGTCCTAAAAACCTGGGCAAGAAAATTTTTTATTTTGGTAAGTTGATACTTATTTTGACGATGCTAGAACATCTTATTTAAAAGAACAAAATTTACAATTCACATTGAATCATCTTTTAGAGTAAACCTTTTAAAATCTAATTAATTTCCCTCTTTTAATTCTGTTTTATGCTTTGGATTTACTTCAGGAAAAGCTATATCTAAGCTACTCATACAGTCATTTTTGCAGGAGGCACAAAGGGCCCAGTGGCTAATTCTTGTGGGATGCCAGATAGGAAAATAGAGCCACTAAATTCACTCCATAATTAAATGGATCTAAATTTCTTCTTGGTATGCCTGGCCATTCATTTCTGTTTTCAGACTGTCAGTGAGCTAGGTACCATGTAGAATTCCAAGTATGAGTGTCATGCTCCCTCTTCTCTAGGACTTGTGATTTAGTGAACGAGAAATACTTGTGCAACATTAACAAAAAAATAGGATACCAACAAGAAGTTTGGAGAAGAGAAACAAAGGTCAATGGAAGAGCAGAGGAGAGAGATTATAATGCATCTAAGGGAACATTCAGTCCCTCATATATTCTTTCATATTTTAAAAATCAAAAGCACACTGATGACCTATTATGAATCAAAGACTATTTTAAACACAGATTCTGAGGTACAGAGTGGAGAATACACAATAGGTACTCAATTTATGCTTGTTGAATATATGAAAGAATAAATAAATACATAATATCTGCCCTTATGAATCACACATCTATGGAGGAGTCACACAATAAATAAGAATAAACCATACAACAGTTTCAGGCAGAGGCAAGTATTGTGAAGAAAAATAAGACTCTATAAGAAATTAGGGACAAAAGATGAGGTTAGGTGTCATTTTGACAACACAGTTTCATGGAATCATCTTTTCAACCTGGACTTGAAAGTCAGATAAAGTTTTGTCAGGTCAAAAGGAAGGTTGAATTTCTCTCTTGCATATTTTCTTCACTTTTACTGCTCTGGGATTTTTAATTTACTGGTCTGCCTTTAAGAATGAGAGGGAGTCCATTAGAGTAGAGGCCATGTTTGATTTAACTTTATATTTTAAGTGCTATGCTTAACATGTATTAGGTTCTAATAAATGTTTGTGGAATCAAGTAGTTCATATATGGGTAATGGTATAAAATAAACAGATACTGATATGGCTGAGGGTGCTTTAGGGGATTTTGAATAGATAGACATGGCTTGATTATGGATGTTTAGAGGAGACACTGGTTGGTTGAGTATAATATTGAAGATTGGGTAGGCTGTAAACAGGGAGAAGGCTGGTGGCCTGAAACAGGCTGGAGGGTTTGAATTTGAGCAGGGAGTCATTGGGTAAGATCTTTGGAGGAAGAAACTTTTAGTTTTATCACTGTATTTGATGAGTATCAGAGCATCTAACACTTGTTAGGCACTGGAAAGTGCTGAATCAGTAAGTTGCCAATTTTATAGGATTTGCCAATTGTTTGCAAGGGGGCGGGGGGCAGAGTAAAGGAGAAGCAAAGTCTAAAATGACCCAGATTTCCCACCTGGTCCAACTGTGAAATTGATGAAGTATTAACTGGGGTAGAGAACACAGGTGGAGGCCATTAATTATCAGGGAAGATGTTACAAAAGATACCTGACATTAGGATTTCAATGTTTTAAAACTCTATGCAAAGGTAGCAAACTGGAAACATTTGTTAATACAGAGGCTTTTACTTTATGCTATTAGAATGGGTAAAACACTAGGAGTTTGGAGAACCGGAGTGAATTCTTAAGGGTTCCCTTTCAATTCTTATCTCACTTCCTCTATATGGTAACCACTTACTTAATTCCACTTCCAGGCTCTGTGTTCTTACTTTATACGTGATTTGCTAATAAAACCTGAAAGGAAATTTTTTCAGAAGAGGGGGAGGAAGGAGATGGAGTGTCAAATGTGAAGTTTTCTAGAAAATAACTCTCTGAGAAAATTATGAAACATAGAAGTAGGAGGGGTTATCTAACTAATGAACTTTTTTTCCAGAAGTATCTTCTCTCTTGGTTATTGTCATGGATTAACAAATGAAACAAACAAGTCTAATTAGCATTTGCAACCAACTGCATGATGTCAACCAAATAAAAGAAGATTAATGTTGATCTGTAAAAACAAATTAGGCTGCAGAATACAACATGTAAATAGCTGCCTTTTATTTCTATGAGGAGTGGTTTTAATTTGTCTTCAAAAGGATTGTTAAATTAAAGGCCTTTTAGCTCACTTGCTTGAATGCCAGTAATAGACAAGGTAAAGCTGTTAAAAACAGCCAGCTAGTATGTAGTTATTTGGCTTTTTGAATATTTCCGCATTCGTGAGTTTTAGTTGGAGTATCTATTGTTGCTGGTCATGTACTCCAGAAATTTCATAAGTGGATGCCCAGTATTGAAACTTGAGCCAGGTGAAATTTACCTGAAGAATAATTATTAGGATATGCAAATATGTACAGCAGAAATGCCCATGTCCTTCTTAAAACTTTATTATTCGTCTTTTAATGATTTTACTGATCTTCTAATTAATTCAAGAATATACCAATAGAAGACTGAGCATATTATATGTATAAGGGAGAAAAAGATGTTGGCCTCTTATGTATTCTGCTAAAACATTTATTTTGACCGCAGTAGAAGTCATGTCATACCTGGAATCATCAGTTATAAAGTATTTAGAGAATATTTTTCTTTCAGTAGAACCATGCTCATTTGCTTAGTTTGGTCTTTTCCTGTTAAAATGGTATATCTTAATTTGCAATTTATAGTAATAGTTTGTCCTTTCAAATATTATTTCCCCGTCAGAGACAGATTAAGATGTCTACATTGTTTTATTGAAAAACCTAAGTTGACCTTGACTTTTCCTTCTCCTGAATCCAGAAACTTTTATAAGAGAAACTCTTTATTGAAATCAAATACAATTTCATAGATTGTCCCTGTGGGAACAGCGCTGTGATTCTCAGGGCTCAAACTAAAGTTCTTTTCCCCTTTTTTTCTTCCACAGGCATTATGCCATGGTTCTACTGTCACATACTGTGTTCCCCACCCCAACAACCCCCCACCAACACATCTGTTTCCTCATTTTATTTCTGCTTTACATTTGAACAAAAGGGAGGGGAGTCTGAGAGTCCTATTATCAGGAATTTATCCAGAAAGTGGCACAAACTTTAAGAATACTCTTTCTCACATTTGTAATGACACAGTGACTTCTTAATTTATGTCTAAAGTAAGGCAATCTAAGACTTGTATTCTATAGACTGTAGTGCTCATGTGTAGAATTGTGCCAGTGGGCCAATGCCCCATCATCCCCTTTGGTGGGAGTTGACTAGTTTATCTAACAGTGCAAAGTCTGAGACACAGACTCAAGCATGTTTCATAGACACTGACTTATGGCTCATAGACAATACTGTGCAACACACAGGGAGAATTCACTTTGAGTCACTCAACTGCTAAGAAGCAGAGTTGAGATTTCTGTTAATTCTGCCTTACATATTAAAAGAATAAAAGAATAAAAATGTCCTCTCTTATTGGCTTGATAAAATATTTTAAGGGTCATTGTTAAATATATAGTAATGAGTAAACCCCAAATTACTAAAGAACTCTCTGTATTAAAAGAACAAATCCGTTAGTCACTGGAAGAATTGACAGAAGTTAAATTTTTTTTTAAATTTTTTAATGTTTTATTTATTTTTGAGAGAGAGATAGAGACAGCATGAGCAGGGGAGGGTCAGAGAGAGAGGGAGACACAGAATTTGAAGCAGGCTCCAGGCTCTGAGCTAGTTGTCAGCACAGAGCTTGACGCAGGGCTTGAACCCATGAACCATGAGATCATGACCTGAGCCGAAGTCGGATTCTCAACTGACTGAGCCACCCGGGCACCCTCCCCAAAAAATTTTGTTTTGAGACAGAGTGTGAGTGGGGCAGAGAGAGAGAGAGAGAGAGAGAGAGAGAGAATCTTAAGCAGGCTCTTCCTCCCACAGCACAGAGTCCAATACTGGGTTTGATCTCACCACCATGAGATCATGACCTGAGCCAAAATCAAGAGTTGGACACTTAACTGACTGAACCACCCAGGTGCCTCTAAAACCATTATTTTTAAAGGAAGGCTAATTTTATTTTTTGTAGGGTAAAACAACAAGTGAAACATGGTTTCTTAATAAGAGTTTTACTGAAAGTATCATTTATTTTTATACTGAAAAATATCATGAGCAAAGAAAAAACAGTTCAGTATATTGTACTCTGCAACATTAAAGCACTCCACACTGTATTAGAGATGAAGCTCTCAAGAGTTTATATGTTTATGACAGTTTCCTTTTTTGCAGAATATGTTGGTTTGGTCAGTTCATAATCTACAATTTAGAGAATTAGAAGAGCAAAGGTAAGCTTCCTAGTGATTTGACAGAATGACTTGCGCATTGCAGATTTGGCTTTTGTCATGCTGGTAGCTGGGCAATTATAGGGCAAGTGATTTCCAAAAAGAGCCCCATGATGCTAATGTACTATCTTACTTAAGTTTGCAGTGCTGGGGAGGTATGGTCTCAGAACTGAAATACTTTGTTCAGGGCCTGAGTTTGAAATGAATGGAATCTACTTTTTTTTTTTTCCTTCAGATTTTTGTTTGTTTCTTTCAGCTCAGGTTTTGAAGACAATAATTTTCAATAGACTCAGGTTGTATCTTGAGCTTATTTCTTTAGCTAGGACAATGCCAAGCTCCTGACTACAATCCCAGCAGACTTTATCCAAGGAGGAATAGTGCTGCTGTTAGGAGGGAGAATGGGTGTTGGCCAGCCAAGTTCTGAAGCATTTATTATAATTTGCCAAAGAGAACACTAAGCATACAATATACATCCATGCATCTTTCACTTTCTGCCAGAAACCGCGTTTGGTAAGTTCAGGGAGAGGAAGACATATATAGTAATGTCATNAAAAAAAAAAAAAAAAAAAAAAAAAAAAAAAAAAAAGAAAGGGAGAAAGAAAAAGAAATCTACATTTGAGTAGAAACTCAGGGTGTTTTCTAGAAGAATGGAAAATGTGAGAGAAGTAAATAGGGACAAAATGTTGATGGTCTCTGATACCAGGCTATGTCAAAGTCAACTTTAGGTAAATCATTTTCAACCAAAGCAGGCTCAATAACTCTATTTTTATTAAAAAATACTCTGTAGTACTCTAATAATTTGAAGTTAAATTAATAAATAATTGATCTATACAGATAATTAAAATGAAAAATCAAAATAGTCCTTTTAATGCTAGTGAAAAATAAAGGACAATGATTTATCATAAAATGCATATTTTAGTATATAGATCATTAGGTATGATGACAGAATAGGAAGTCAGATGCTCTTATCTATAGTCAAGAATGCCACAGCTACAAAAGTGAACTGACACAGGTTATGTTGCATTGGTGCCTCCATCATACGGCCTGTGTGGCTGGATTGATGGAGTTTTCCAAAGTGGAGAAGTGTTCTTGTTTGGTTCCAAACAAAGTTCCATTTCCTCTCAGTGTCCATCAGGTAGTAACATTTCTGGAAAACTCAGTATATAGTATTTAACTCAATTTTTTTTTTTTTTTAATGGAATTAAAAGTCCAGAAGTAAGAAAATAGTGTGTGTGTGCGTGCGTGTGTGTGTGTGTGTGTCGGTTTCTGAAGTTATTGAGGATTGGCGCAATCACTCCTCATATGGAACTGTTAATGCATTGCGAGACTTTTATCAGCTGTCCCCATTAAATGTCCTTACAGTCTCTCATCACTATAACAACAGAGAAGCCCTACATTTCCAAAACTGAAGCCAATGAGTGGGATTGCACTCTTTGAGAGCTTTTAAGTGGACATAGTGAGAAAATGGACATAAATAAATAGGCTTTATTATTAACGTCACTTTGAAAAAAGGGATTGCTAGGTATAAGGGATCAGGGAGACTTGAACCAAGGCACTAAAAATAAATATAAAGAAAAGGAGATGCATGTGAAAAGCATTACAACCGGAGGACTGATTGAAAGTGAACGTTAAGGAAAAAGAAGGGTTATTGATATTTGGGTCCTGGCTATATTTTGCTTTGGGGTGACTGGGTAATATTAAATAAAACTGGTACTATGGGAGGCAACACATTGGAAGAAGAGATCGTAAGCAGGTCCTCCCTGACATATAGCATTTGATGTATATCTGGGTTTCCACATGGATATGCCAATTAGGTAGCTAGAAATTTTGGTCTGGGACTCAGGAGGGGAGATCTTAGCTGAGAACATAGATCTGAGATTCTTCAGAGTAGGAACTGAATGGAAGTAAGGGGTGGAGATGCAGAGGCAGTTAGAGAGACAAGCAAATATAATCCATCAAGTTCGCATGTTTTAGTCTGTCATGAGTTACCAGTGGGCAGCCTTGAAGAAAGTAGTTTCCTAAGTACCCAGAAGTTAAATAGGCCAGTGATATTTAAGGAATGAAGTAACATTTGTTTGCTTTTGTCATGCATGAAACACATACTATTCTTCAGTTGAATACGATGGGACATGGCATTCAAAGCACATTGGAGCTTGGATGCAACCCTCAGTTCGCATCTTACTTACATATTTTCATTTGTATAAATCACTTGAACATTACAGGGCTCTGTTTTCTCAGCTTTAGAATGAGGATAAAACTAACCAGTTCAGAAGATTAACAGGCAAAAGTACCTGTGAAGTGAAGGCCTGTCTTGAGTATCAGAGGTACTTAGAAACATCTGATAACCAGGGAAAGAGCATGATCTGACAGAAACCTCTTTATGCCATGACTGAGGAGTACCTGTGGAAAACCTCAAATGGGAGAGCCTCCTGGTGCTAGGAGTTCCCCACAGGTGGGAACAGTGTTACAGATGGCTACGTGCAGGAGAGCCAAGATGCATCCATGGGAAGGGAATGTATGAAGCCACCTGACCAAAAGGGATGGAAAAGATGAGCAGGCCTCATAAAGAACTGTTGTCTGTAGACAGAATTACTACACAAAAGTATAGTACTGTGGCTTTAACTTGAGTATATCCTTTAATCCCAACCCATTCTAGGTACGTACACACACACACACACACACACACACACACACACGTGAACTAAGGAAAGAGTGGATTCAAAGTAAAGTTCAAAAGGGTTACTCCACCAATTATTTTCTTAATATTTTTTAAAGTGCAAGTTGGGGAGAGGGAAGAGGGAGAGAGAGAGAGAGAATTCTAAGCGGGGCTCGATCCCACAGCTCTGGGATGGTGAGCTGAGCCGTAGTGAAGCATCTGACACTCAACCAACTGAGACACGTAGGCACTTCTTTTCTACAAATTTTTAAACAGCTAAGCCTAAAGAACACTGCTTTGCGACATATCTCAAAGAAGTATTGGGAAGGGGAGATCTTACCCAGCAGGCATGGACCAAAGTGACTTGTGTTATTCTTACAAGGGAAGGGGCTGTCCCTTTGGCTGTCTAGGGGCAGGAGGAAGGGGACTGAAGGACCCAGGTAGCCTGTGGAAGGAGTCATGACACAAACACAGCAGCGATGGTACTAGCAGGAATCGATCTGCTTCTGGCCACACAGGACACACACCTTTGGGCTCCCAGAAACTCACAGAGAGCCACCTGTCAAAGGGAGGCATGAGACCCACAAGTGGTGAAACATTAAAAATAAGATTTTATGAACACTAATATTCTTATTGAACACATTTTTATAAACATGAGCCACTTAGGTCAGGCCCTAACACAGAGTAATTTGGAGTATTAGAAGCCAGTTTACTATTAAAAATTCACTTTTCCTATATTCATTGATGAAAACACAAATGGTAAGGGACAAAACAATAATAATCACATATTTTGACACTAATGGATCAAAAAGAGGTAGAAGGTAATGTTTTATTGTTTGTGAGAAGGGCTATGGCATTCACACCAAGAAGCTTCTAGCTGTTCCTCCATGGCTCCGATAGACAGTGGCATACCAACTACATTGTAATTGAAAAATCAAGGGAGATTAGCCCTAACTTTTCTTCATTAAAATACTAATTATAATACCCAGACCATGAAGAAGGCAGGTCGCCTTCTCCCCAGAATATGTTAACATATAAAGAAAAAAAAGGGATTTAATGAGGTCTACTGCATTTGACCGAATTAAATCATTGGTCTTCTGTGTCTCAGTCACAACTTGACCTCTGAAACTCATAAATAGTTAGCGGGATATGCTCGTTGACAAGGCCACTGTAAGAAATCGGTTTTTTACCCTCTCTGTGTATTAGGATTGACAGCGTAATCTGCCAGAATGTTGTGGTGTCAGGAATGGCATGATATATGTGAGATTTCTATATTGTCTACCAGCTTCTCTTAATTGTGACAGAGTACCGAGAGTTACAGTTACCCACATGGAAACTGTCTGGTATCAGAGTGAACTGCAACTTTCAAACTATTGGTTTGTGAAAGTTTTGTTTCAAGTGCATATGTGTGTGCACCTGTATACTCATGTGTTAAGTCACAATGTAAATTTTTAAGATTTGGTTTAATGTTTATTTTTGAGAGAGAGAGAGAGAAAGTAGGAGAAGGACAGAGAGAGAGAGAGAGAGAGAGAGAGGGAGTGATAGAATCTGAAACTGGCTCCAGCCTCTGAGCTATCAGCACAGAGCCCGATGCCAGGCTCAAACTCACGAGCCGTGAGATCATGACCTGAGCTGAAGTCGGACATTTAACTCAGTCACCCATGCACCACTAAAATCTGTATCTTACTGTGTGTCATGGCCAGAAAAAAATTGAAAACCCCTGCTATGCCTTATTTACATCACTCATTATTAAATTTTATGTGTCACAAGCTTTTTAAAAATCTACATAAAATGGAACTGCTTCTGAGAAAAAAAAAGTGCTCAAAATTTTGCATACAATCTCATTTAGTGTATGGGCCTCTCAGTAAACATCCATACACAGGCTAACTTTCTCCATCTGTTTAATAAGTGTGCATATACAAGTGTACGTGTGTATGCAGACACTTTAAAGACAAGTGTGCCAGGGCGCCTGGGTGGCTTAGTTGGTTAAGTGTCCGACTTTGGCTCAGGTCATGATCTCATGGTTTGTGGGTTCGAACCCCGCATCGGGCTCTGTGCTGGCAGCTAGCTCAGAGCCTGGAGCCTGCTTCAGATTCTGTGTCTCCCTTTCTCTCTCACCCTCCTCTGCTCATGCTGTCCCTGTCTCTCTCTCTCTCTCTCTCTCTCTCAGAAATAAATAAAAAAACATTAAAAAAATAAAGACAGGTGTCCCATAAATAAAGCATAATTTTAGGGGAAAGTTGTTATTACATATATTTTATAGGAGAGTATATTATTATTGTATAGGTCTGTACAATTCTGAGAACACAGCAGTTGATCATTGAATACTGCAAATTAAATGAAACCTTGAACTTAGACATGAAAATCAGAATTCCTTTTCAATCTCCAGTGTAGTTAGTCATAATCATGGCAGAAACTGTAGCCTAACACAAGTGACATTTAGTTTTCAATGAAAAGGGAGAGTGTTTCTTCTGTAGAAAATCCATTCTTAAAAGTAACTGCGTATATGTTTTGTATGAGGCATAGTGTTTGGGCTTCCTCATTTTTTCCCTCACTTTTTCCCATTACTTCTAAACAGAATATAAACACTGTTCTTAGACAAAATTGATTTCTTTTGGGGATGTCTGGACATAGTACACATAATGTTTTTCAAATTTAATAACTAGGCATGACACAATCCTGGCTTTACTTATGTAACATATTGTGTTATGGCTTTTATATGACTTTCACTCAACATGAATGTAAGGCATCACCATTAACAGAATTCCACCTGAGCTCCAAAAATGAATTTGGCAAAGCCTCTTTCAAATTATGTACTATGCATGTGCCTTCAAATATAGAAAGCAAACTTGTGAATTAAATTTGTGATGCAGGTGTAAAACTCCAAATTATTCCTAAAATACTTTTCTAAGAAAAAAATGCACAGCAAGATGAAGGGGATGTTTGAGAAAAGATGGATTAATAGACATAAAAAAGATTGCTTCCTTCTGAATGGATTCCTCAAAGTTCATTTTTATTTTTCCCACATCCCTGACTGTGTAGATGAAATACCTGTTCACTGAGTCTCTTCACTGCATCAACATTTGGCTTTATGACAGCTTTGGGTCTTGCAACAGAATACCAGTCCTTATTGTTTGGGGGACATTTTAGAAGGCCTAACATTTATTGAGTCTGTGTGGTGCTTTTGTAAGTGCTTTGCAGATAGGACGTCATTTAAACCCTCACCAGAAATTCTCTGAAGTATTATCCTTCTTATGCTCATGTCTTGAAGAATCATTCTGTGATTTCAACTCACTTTCCTACTAAAATAGTATTTCTAACATTAACATGAAGACCTCTTTCCTGGGGATGTTGAAATTTGAAGATGGGACGATAGGGCCTGTATTTTAAACTCTCCAAGAAATTCTGGTAAAGGTGGTCTACAGATCACAGTGTAAAAAAAACTATATTTTAATGATAATGGATACTTCTTAAGGACTTTTGATATCTATAAAAATGAAGATGTGTCTGATTTGTTTTGTACACTGTGGCCACTTCAAACCTTGGTTAAAATAAGTGGTCCACTTATTTAAGAACGTAGAATACTTGTTTTGAAATTTGCCTTTAAATATAAAGTTGACTCCAGAACTATATCAGAACTATTTCAGTTCCTTCATTAGAAAGCCAAACATTCTTTTCAATTTTTTCCTTCATCATTCATGAGGCTCTAGTTCTAATAATCCTCCCAGATGAAAGATATGCTTCATTCATGGTAATGAAGCAGGTCTATAAGGAAAGCACATTGATGCCTTAGAATTTTAGTTAGGAATATTATGGGCAGAGAGCATGGGGGATCGATGAGTAACATTAAACAAATCCACCTCCCTTCAGGTGGATATTGTACTATATTTCACAGTTGAAAGAGATGAACTGACATTCCCATAAATTGTACTTTTCTCTTCATTTCATGTTGATCATAAGGTAAAATGGCTTGTTCAGTGTGGCACTATATGATGTCTTCATCTTATTTCCCTTTCCCCCCCTGACTTTGCTACATTATGTTGATCAGAAAACTTGCATAGATTTAGTTTATCCCTTGATGACCTTTTAGAAAAGTTGAGGGAACAGCAGTCTGCAAGGCATAGTTGTGTGCAGATTTCTCAACTAGAGGCTTAAGGAGAACATGGTGGCATGGCTGTGTGGATAGAAGACTGGCATTGAGATCACAGAGAGCATTGGGTGAAAGAAAATAAGAGATTATGTAGATATTTTTAAATAGAAGGACACTTTACATATTCTGTCATTAAGAGTCATTAAGTAGGGGCACCTGGGTGGCTCAGTTAGTTGAGTGTTTGACTCTCAATTTCACCTCAAGTCACAATCTCACATTTGGGAGATCTAGTTCCAAGTCCAGCTCTGTGCTGAGTGTGGTGTCTGCTTGAGATTCTCTCTCTTCCACTCCCTCTGCCCCTCCTCTGCTCACATGTGCTTGTGAGTGCTCTCTCCCTCTCAAAAAAGCCATTATAAATGGTATTTTTATTGTAGCATAACCTGACTTTTATACTGATGATACCCTTCTTTATTTCACTATTCTACTTCTCTTCTTCTCTTTGGGTATTATGATAGGATTCTACTTGTTTTTAGACTCTCTGTGAGTTATGCAGGCCATAGAACTTGATTTGACTCATGCATTTGAACAACGAGTAAAAGTGTGTTTGTGTGAGTGTGTGCACATGCAGGCACGTTTGGGCATGTGTTTGTGTGTGTCATTGCCAAGGAGGAAGTTTTAAGTGTCAATGCAAGATTCTGCTGCCCATTTTCTGCCTGTTCCATTGATTGTGGAAGCAGATGTCCAACTGGAAACTTCTCAGTCTGTTCACTGAGTGATAATGATGATCACACCCCCTTCTAACTCATACTGGGCATAGAACACAATTACACTACATTTCAGTGTATCAGGTGATTGAAATTAGCAGCAGGTGGTTATATTTCAGCATAACCTGACATAGGATGACTGACACCTGTGTGTTGTTTAAAATCTCATAAGAATTTGAGGTGCCTGGTTGGCTCAGTCAGTTAAGTGTATGACCTGCTCAGGTCATCATATCATGGTTCGTAAGTTTGAGCCCTGCATTGGGCTCTGTGCTGATAGTTCACAGCCTATAGCCTGCTTCAGATTCGGTATCTCCCTCTCTCTCTCTCTGCCCCTCCCCTGCACTCTCTCTCTCTCTCTCAAAAATAAGTAAACATTAAAAATTTCTTTAAAAATCATCCCAAGAATTAGCATTTGGTGTTGCATCAGACAGAACACATTTGAAGATGTTTAAGAATTAACTAGACAACATTTAGACTGGTAAAGGTTTTGGAGTCTGTACCACACAGGGAACTATTGAAGTAACAAGGCATATTTATCCTGGAGAAAGACCTATGAGAGTCTCGATTTAAAATATTGAAGTGATTTAAAATAAGTGATTTAAAGTATTGAAGACCCATAAGATTAAGCAAAAAAAAAAAAAATCAGACATTAAAATGTATTTCATATTTTTGCACAGGATAGACCTGGACAAATTAGTAGTATTTATAAACATGTAAATTCAAAGTAAGGGCCAAAAAATTTTCTAGTAATTACATATGTAAAAAATAACAATAGAGTCGCTTGTGGTATCTTGAACTTTTCAACAGAAGTGAAATTTAAGGAAATAAGTATATGACCATAATTTGTAGAAAGAGCTTAAAGTGAAGGTTAAGTATGTGGGCTCTGGAATGCCTGAACCATGTTGAACCATGTACTAGGCGGATGATCCTGGGAAAAATAATAAATCTTTCTCTGCCTAAAGTTCCTCACATATAGCATGGTGTTGGTAATAATACAGGTATCTACTTTAATTTCATTGTGGAGATTATGAGTAAAATCTAGCAAAATACTGAGAATGGAAACTGACGCCTGGTAAATCATTAAGAGCTGTCAGCTATTATTATTATTATGTTTCAAAGGGAATTTGTAGATTGATTAAGAGAATTAGATAAATTCTACAGTTTCTTTGAATATAGGAAACTATTTTTTGGTCCTTGGATAAATGTATCCTATAGTAGTTATAAAAACTAAAGTTTCTTATAGATTTATCACATTAAGCAAACACTTAAACAGTGTTGCCATATACCTTAGAACTGTGTCAAATTGGAAAGACGATTTTCAGTAAAGTAGAATTCACTTTGCCTTTCATTCATTACTGTGGTAGACAGAATTCTTAAATGACTGCTCGAGATTTTCCACTTTAATTTTGGAGACTATGGTATGCTCTCTGTTCCTGCTTGTTACCCTACAATTGTTACTGTTAAATTACACGACAAAAGGATCTTGCAGACTTAATTAAGGCTACTAATCAGTCATCTTTAAGGGAAGGAGATTATCCGTAATATGGCTATTGTTGCTAATGCAGCTATAAACATTGGAGTACATGTGCCCCTATGAATCAGCACGTCTGTATACTTTGGATAAGTTCCTAGTAGTGCTATTGCTGGGTCATAGGATAATTCAGTCTTTAATTTTTTGAGGAAACTCCACACTCCAAATGCCCATCGACTGATGAATGGATAAAGAAGTTGTGGTATATATATATATATATATATATATATATATATATATATATACATACCTACATACACATACACACACACACGCACTCACGCACACACTGGAATACTACCTGGCAATGAAAAATAGTGAAATCTCGCCATTTGCAACAACTTGTATGGAACTGGAGGGTATTATGCCAAGTGAAATAAGTCAGAGAAAGATAGATATAATATGGTTTCACTCATTTGTCGATGTTGAGAAACTTAATAGGAGACCATGTGAAGGGAAAGAAAAAATATATAGTTACAAACACAGAGGGAGGCAAACCATGAGAGACTTTTAAATACAGAAAACAAACTGAGGGTTAAAGAGAGTGGGGAGGGTGGAGAAAAATGGGCGACGGGCATTGAGGAGGACATTTGGTGGAATGAGCACTGGGTGTTTTATGTAAATGATGAATCATGGGAATCTACTCCCAAAGCCAAGAAAGAGCACACCATATACACTGCATGTTACTACTTGACAATAATTATATAAAAAATTGAATAAATATAAATAAAATCTAAAGAGGATAATTAAAAAGAGAAGGGGATGATCAGCCTAATTACAGGAGCCTAAAACAAGAAGTTTTCTCTAATTGTGAAAGAGGAAGACAGAGTTTCAAAATGTGAAGGTTTTGTATGAAGGATATTGCCATTGGTTGTTATGTTGAGAAGCACCTGAGAAAAGTCCCACATCAGGGAATGATCAGCAGCACCTCAGACACTAGAGTTGCCTAACAGTTAGGAAAAGAGGACCTTATTGCTACAACACAAAGATCCGAATTCTCCCAACAATCTCACAGTGTGTGGAAAGTGAATTTTTCCTTACACTCACATGTAAACACAGTCAGCTGACACTTTGAGTATGAGACCCTGAGTTTGGCCACGTTGGACTTTTGGCATAAGGAAAGCATGGGGTAAAAAATGAGTGTTGTTTTAAGCCACTAAGTTTGTCTTCGCTTGTTGTGCAGTAACAGAAAACTAACGCAGTTACTAAAAAGGGATATATGGAGATTGAACTGATTTGGGGAGAGAGTCATTTTTCATACAACAAAAATTAAATGGAGCACTTGTTTTGGCAAACGTGTGTGTAGAGCTGATGAAAAGGACTCGTATAATGTACTATAGATGTCTAATTAGACAGAAATGGAAATCACCATTCTATTGAAAGCAGTTTTCACAGAATCAAGAGTGATTCACCATCTGAAAAGACCTTGACCTTTTGACTGTGAACTGCTGAACCATTTTCCACAAGATTTGTTTCCTCATTGAAGCTTTTCTTTCGTCTATGTCTTTCATTACAGAAGGATGGATTACCATTCCCAAGAGTGTAATTAAGGTCAGTTGTAAAGTTTGAGGAAGCTTGCACTTGAAACACCTTTTGTTTAAAACAAAACCACTATGTAAAGCTATGAAAATGCATAATTTTTTTCTTAGAATATTTGCCAAAAATAACTATGCAAATTGTATTTTGTCTGTATTCTTGGTGCTTATAGTAAATGATTGGGTAAAAGTAAAAAGTACAAAAGTAAATATAAAAGTAAAAAAGTAAAGAAAGTGCCCAATGTTTTTACTTTTACTTTTTAAGGAAAAAAATGGGAAAAGACTCGGTAATATAGTGAAAATTATATACATTTCAACTGTAAGCCTTGGAAAAATAAAAGTTCCAAATCAAAATTTAGTTGTCATTGATGGCATGTAGGGTGTGTTTGAGTTTATCTGGCTTGTGTTAAAATATTGATTATGCCAGTGAAATGAGGTTGCCTCATTCTAGAAAGACCACTTCCTTTCTACCTAGAAGACCCATTAGAATCTCACTACATACATGAATGCCTAATTTGATAAATATGGTAATTATGACAACTCACAAATACGAGTTGATTTATCAAAGTTAACATGTGACAGATTTAAATCTAGAATTTCTTTTTTATTTCGTTGTGTTTTTTTTTCAGTATCTTTTTTTTCTATTAGACAATATTTCCTGTCTTTTTGACACAAATGTTATGGTAATGCTTATTTGTTAAAAATATTTTTTTTCGGGACGCCTGGGTGGCTCAGTCGGTTAAACTTCCGACTTCGGCTCAGGTCATGATCTCATGGTTTGTGAGTTCGAGGCCCGCATTGCGCTCTGTGCTGACAGCTCAGAGCCTGGAGCCTGCTTCAGATTCTGTCTCCCTTTCTCTCTGCCCCTCCCATGATCATGCTCTGTCTCTCTCTCTCTCTCAAAAATAAACACTAAAAAACAATATATACATATATATTTTTTCTATGTATTCAGTAACAGTAATTAACCTGGGTAATAGATAATCTCATTTGACATCATGTGGCATTAGGGTCTTATAGAAATCCTTTGTATGCTGCTATCCAGTCCGTTTCAAAACTGCCACAGGGGGGTGACTGGGTGGCTCTGTTGCTTGAGTTTCCAACTCTTGATTTCTGCTCAGGTCACGATCTCATTGTCCTGTGATTGAGCCCCTCGTCAGGCTCTGTGCTGAGTGTACAACCAGTTTGAGATTCTCTTCCTCCTTCTGCCTTTGCCCCTTCCCTGTTTGCTCTCTCTCTCTTTCTCCCTCTCAGAAAAACAACAACAACAACAACAACAACAAACAACAAACCACCTGCCACAGAAGGTGTGAAATTTGAAACAGGTGCCCAGCCACATCTTCTGGCTTATTTTGGTTCTAGAAATGTGCAGGAGAGTATATGAATTTGTTCTCAGACTGGGGTTCAGTTATGTTCAGACCCTGAAGGGATCTGGTTGGCAAAACTTCAGTGCTCTGAAAGAAATTTCCTGTGAGTGTTTTCAGGTACAATATGATTATTTGACAACAGAATCTGGGTGTTCAGTGTCCATGAGCTACAATGTGAGGTTGTGTGTAACAGTCCCTAAACTAACTACGAATGAAACAGCTCCTTTCCAGAATTTCTATCTTCTGGAACAGAGAAGCTAGTGAACACACACACACACACACTCTCTCTCTCTCTCTCTCTCTCTCTCACACTCACTCACTTACTCACATACAGTAGAAAAACCCTCTGAAAGAACTAATTAGGAAGAAATGAGGAGAGAAAGGTATCAGATGTTTATTTTTTGAGAGAAGGTCACCAACAGCTTGAGTAGCAACCTATAGGCTTTAGAGCAAAAGTAGATAATGACTTTGAGGGATGGTGAGAAAAGCAGACAACAGAGTATAAGGACATAGTGCTACAAATAGCAGCTTTGATTAATTTGAAAATCTGTACCCAGATCTCTTATGAGAAGAGGGAACAATTGGGAAGCTAGATATCTTGGGAGAGTACTGAAATTACTGCTGATTAAGTCTAAGACAACTGAATTTTTTGTATTTCTATTAACGTGAATCATTTGTACTAGCAGGTGAGGCCAAGGAGTATATATTAGGACATAAAAGCTGTACTTTTTCTTTCTAGAAAAATCCAGAAAGATAAATCATTAGAAGAAAATAGTTACATCATATCTACACCTAAAGTTACCTATTGTTAGCACATTAATATATAATCTTTATTACTAAATATCCATTATCAGTGATTTTCATTCATTGGTAAATATCCAAATGAGATTATGCCCTATATATTGTTTTATAACTTGATTTTTCCAACAATATAAAAGGAACCTCTCTTTATGTTGCTAAATATTATGTTTATAGCATTACTGTCTGCATTGTATTGTTGAATGTATGACCTATTCTTCATTGAGTCAATCCCATATTATTAGATATATATTCTCCCCCCACCTTTTATGGATTCTATGGGCAATTCTGTGCCATATACATTTGTAGCCAAATCTTGGAGTACACATTTAATTATTTGGGATAAATTCCTAGAAATCAACCTCCCATTTAAAAACACTATTATTTTGGGGCTTCTGGGTAGCTCATTCAGTTAAGCATCTGACTTCAGCTCAGGTTATGTTATCATGGTCCATGAGTTCAAGCCCCATGTTCAGCTCTGTGCTTTCAGCTCAGAGCCTGAAGTCTGCTTCAGATTCCATGTCTCTCTCTCTCTCTCTCTGACCCTCCCTCGCTTCTGCTTACTCTCTCTCTCTCACTCCCTCAAAAATAAACATGTAAAAAAGAAAAACACCCTTATTTCAAGGCTATTTATAGGTGAATACTTAAATTATTTTCCAGCAAGATTGAATTATTTGACAATTTATGAGAGTCCAAGCCACTTTAAAACTTAGCAAAGTAGCATTTTATTCTTCACATTTTTCTTATGTGAATAAAAACCCCGTGGCTGTTATATTGCATAGTCTTATTTTCCTTCATATTTGTTGTGGTTGACAACTCGTCGATATTTACTACACACACACAAACACACACACACTATAAAGGTATTTTCAGCATGGCGTACAATAAAAATACAAATAAAACAAATGCATTATTCTAACTATAGGGGGAAGTCTGGAAGAAATATGCACAGAGCCCTTATTAAGTTTAACTTGGGTGTGGAATGTGAGTGTAAATAGAAANTACTACACACACACAAACACACACACACTATAAAGGTATTTTCAGCATGGCGTACAATAAAAATACAAATAAAACAAATGCATTATTCTAACTATAGGGGGAAAGTCTGGAAGAAATATGCACAGAGCCCTTATTAAGTTTAACCTGGGTGTGGAATGTGAGTGTAAATAGAAGAGTGGAGGTATAAAAGTAGTGTGGTTTTTAAATTTCTTCTTAAACCAATTTTGTATTCATTGCATTTTTTTTCAGCAAGCTCATTTCAAAAGTTACTGTTAGGGCAATATTGCAATAGAAAAGAAGGGAAAGAAACTCCTATATACTATATGCAAGACTTGACACTTGTAGTTAACATGTTAACTAGATATTAATTCCAGTAACCATTTGAAATAGATTGTATCATTCCCCTTTTGAAGATGGGAAAGTGCTGGCTTAGTGAGCTTAAATGACTTTTCCCAAGCCAAACAGCTATGCTGCAAGGAAAGTGGAAGTTAACTCAGGTTTGCCTGATCTAGACTAATTTGCACTGGATCTGGGAGTTTGATACAGAAACCTATGTTCTTTACCGTGTGCTAAGCTGTCTATCAGGAGAGCTGTGAGCTGACTTCTGAGATCAAGATGTCTGTGTACAGAAAAGGGAACTGTTGGCTCCTTTGCTGAATCCCAGTTCTGAAGTTAATGAGTTCGAGTGTCTGGGAGAGCTGGCTTCCCACAAGGTCACACAACGGGAGTCAGTGTTTTCTGACTCTCTGCATATCCAGTGTCGTTCCTTGCCAGTTCTCCTGGAGCCAGCCTCGTGGTTTCATTTCATGCTGACAAGGACAAATTCCAGAATCTGATTTCAAGTGAATGAATGGTATTAAAAAAAAGTGGTGGTGAATTCTCATATATAGTGGCTGCTGGCTTTCGACTATTAAAGTAACTACTTTCTTTTCTGAATAGCAATCACATTTTTTTGCTACAAAAAATGACAGAGATGGAGATTTAACAAAGTATAATTATGATGGAAAGGCAAGTGAGTAGAAAACAATAGCTCTAAATATAAGGAGTCCTTCAAAATGAACCATTATGTAAAATCTGTAATTCACAATCCAGTGGAACTGAGGTTCCAATAAATGAGACTTGCAATCCTTAAAATAAACTCTTTTTGATTTCTATAGATAATATATCAAGATGGAAGTAATAAAAAGATAGAAATTGCACAAATATTCCTTACATACTCCTTTTTAATGAAATATTTTAATCGTTTACTATTGTAGTGGGCAATAAAAAGGAATACCCTGGCTCTCATAATTGGAAAGCCCTGAGATAGGGCTGGCTTCATATCTAATTGAATTAATCAACAAAAGTCTGAAATTTCTGTCTAGTTTTTCTGTCATTCAGAAACCCTTCATCATCCAATCACTGCCTATCTTCATGGTTAAAGAATTCCTGTTGATCAGTATATGTTATAGATTTCAGCATTCAGCTATAGACAGAGAGCACACCATTACCAATATTTCAAGAAAGACTAGACTTTTTTACATCACTTACACTCCTGAGCTGATTGCCATTGTCAGAAACATTCTTCTGGAGCTGAAAATGGGGTTCATTTTCATTGTGAAATAGTTTACAACGAATGTCTAATTCCATAAAATACCTGTTTATTGAGCTCTTACTGTAGGTAGATCCACAGTATGGAAACGTGTATGGAGAAATTTTCTCTAAATCTCACAATTACTCTCTAAGGTAGGTTTGCTTCTTTATGTGAGTAATCTCTGCCTGCTTAACAAATTACCTCAAAACATAGTGTTTAAACCAATAATAAACAATTATTATCTCTCATAGTTTTTGTGTGTAAGGAATTAAGGTAAGCTTATATGGGTAGTTCTAGTGGTGGGGGTGGCAGGGAAGTTCTCATGAAGTGCAGTCAAGAAGTTGGCTAGGGTTGCATTCACTGAAGTCTTGACTAACGTTAGAAGATCTATGTCTAAGTTGGTGTTGGTGATTGACAGTATACCTCAGTCCCTCTACACTAGGGTTATGCTTTGGGGCTGCTTAAGTGTCCTCATGACACAGCCACTGGCTTCCCTCAAAGCAGGCAATTCAAACAAGCAAAATGGAGGCTGCAGTGTCTTCTGTCCTAACGTCTGAAATCACCCATAGTCACATTCGCAGTTTCCTACTGGTTTCACTGGTTAGTCCTATTTAACATGGGGGTGGGGGGGATCTAAGTCATCAATGTCATGTGGATCATTGGGTGTTGTTGTGGAGACTGGCAGCCAAATGTAAATATTTCTCTTTCTACATTAGAGATTAAAAAATAAGCAGGTTCAGATGGTTCCAGATCATAGATAATCTCAGTGCACACTACTTTTCACTACTGGACCAATGGAGTCAGGACTAACTTCTCCGAAGACTATTCTTCTCTTGCTAGAAATTTTCAGTTTATCTTTCACAAAACTATAAGTTATGTGAAGCAACTGTAATTGGTCTTACTTTGTAAATGATGAGACATTTTTGATCAGACTTCCATTATTTGCTCAAGATCACTCACATTTTGGCAAAATGTTGATACAAGTGACCATCAGTATGTTAAATACTCAAAAGTGTTTTCGATATGAATTTTCCAGGAAAGTTAAAATTCAGATAGTTTAGTATTACATTGGGGCTTCTATTTTATCATATTTATTCAAATAGCTCAAAAGCATCTTTCAACCTTAATTGTAGCTTTGAGTCTCTTTATAACAGTACCAAAAAAGCTTCACATTATATACTTAATGATATGTGAAACTGACATCATAACTTCAACCTAGAGGTGTGATTATAAACTTTAGATAATATGTATGCATATAGGTATATATTGCTATCTAATTCTATAACTTCTTCTCTTTGTCTTTCTACTAGTAGTAGTTTCTAGAACTTATTAGGTGTTCAATAAAGGTTATTATAACCATGATTTTACTACCTTATAGGCTAAACTTAATTGTATGAGATATACAGCAAAACTAAAATTGAGGCATTTAAGGGGTGTTTTATAAACCTGGTACTGGATTCTGTGGGTTAAATTCAGCACCAAATCTATATCTTTTTTTTTTTCTTGTATGTTTTAAACATTACTCCACCATTCCCTGATCCCCACCACCAAGTAATGCCCAAGGACCTTGGGCTCCAAAGAAAAATATTATCTATCAAGGCATTAGTGTCTCTATAGACCAATCTCCCTAAAAATATTCATATAGTTGAAATATAATCAAGGAGAGAAAAGTTATTTATATGAAAAAAAATGAATGGATACTGTGGCAATCTCTGGCTAATGATAGCATTGTAAGAAAAAATTACAATAGCTATTTAAAAATAGAATCTTCCTCATATTTTCAAACCACTGAACAACTAATCAAATTTTTAGGCATATGCTAAGGACTGTTTGGATTACAGAATAAATCACAGATAGTATAGTATTTCCTAAATCAGGTGATTTGCATTTCTTAACCAGACTAGAGTATGAAATCCAACTATTAATAGTAATACAATTAGTAGTAATAATGAGACCAACTAAAGCTTCTTCAACAGTGCTTTATACATACTTGAATGTATCTTAAGCACTATCTCTACAGAGAATTGCTCTACAGAGAATTTCTACAGAAATTCAGAATTTAATCATTCCTGAAATTGCCCTACTGCCAAGTAGATAAACTGCAGGACAAGACCTGTTTGCTTGTGTGATTCCTGAGACATACTTATCCAGAAGCCCCATAGTTATGTAGAACTTGCTTTACTGCTAAAACTCCTTAAGCTCAGAAAGGGAGATAAAGTTCATTACGGTCTTATCATAATATATTGGTTCAGGACCTTGCAAAATGGCCCCAAGATGAGCCTGGCATCTGGAAGGCTAGACAACTTGAGATGCTTGACATGGACTCTGATCAGTGGAATTATTCCATAAATGATGTTAAAAAATAACCCATCAGACAAACCCAAGTCCAATCTCTTTCCTTGAGACGTGTAAATGGGGCTGCAGTCTGCTGTATCAAAGGAAACCGAATGTTTTCCTTCCTTGCTCCCTGAGAACGTGCTTCCCAGCTCAAATTTCGGAAAACTGGAGCCCAGGGTGACTCTGGAGTTCATGAAACTATGTCCCATTGTACTGCAAGTTTCCATTATTGTATGCTTCTATCGTTTCCTTGTGATTCCAAGAACATAAACATAAAGAAAACCTATCTGGATATAATAATAATAGCTTATGTTTATTGAATTAAGGTCACATTTTTCTGGGCACAGGTCTTATCACTTCATTGTTTATTGAACTCAGAAAATCCTCACAGAGAGACATAGGGGCACCAGCATGTTAAGCAAATTTCTCAAGAACACTGCTGTAGACTCAACATTTATGTCCCTCACAAATTCAAGTGTTGAAACCTAATTCCTAATATGATGGTATTTAGAGGTAGGGTCTTGGAATGGTGATTTGGTCATGGGGGTGGAGACCTCATGAGTGGGATTACTGTCCTTATAAAAGACCTCCAGAGAGGTCCCTTTCTCCTTCCACACTGAGATTATCATCTTGAACTAGGAAATGGGCTCTCACCAGACAATGAATCTGTTGTCTCATTAGTCTTGGCTTTACCAGAATCCAGAACTGTGAGAAATTAATTTCTAAGCTACTCAGTTTATGTGTTTTATGCTGATCTCAGCCTGTCATTAACCACTGTTGTGGCTGGACCAGCCCTTAGGGTTCTTATACAATTGCAAGATGCCCTCAGTGAATAACCATCAGGGAATTTGAAAAAAATAAATGTATTATTTACAGAACCTAGAAATTAAACAGCACACATAGGGCCACACAGAGATGCCATGGGTAGAGAGAGAGCACACAGGCCTGGTGATCTGCTTTTATTGGGGTTGTGGGTGGGGACTTAGGGTTTCTTGGGTTCCCGCTTTATTGAATTTAAAACATATGAGGGGGGAAATTAAAGAGAAAAAACATGGCTTAAATGGTCAGTTATCAAAGCCAACCAAGATCTCTAAAAGAAAAGTCTCAGTATGGGGAGGTAGTCTGGTTCTGTATTTAGTTGTATGGCTGGCAATGTGTTTATTCAAGAGAGCCATCTTTCAAGTATATGCCTCGTCAATCAAAGCTCAAGTCAGGCACTTATATTGTAAAACAAACACCAACACAAAAACCTGCTAAGGCTTCTACGACACTATGATATTCTGTTACAACAGCTTGAATGGACTAAGACAATCACACACTGAATAACTAGCACATTGGGATTTGACGGCAGGTTGCTCCGTAATCTGAATTCCCAAACATTACTGTGGGCTGGTGTATACTGTGTAGTATTGCCCATGGTACTGATATAAAACTGTCCTACTGGTGGAGCTCATACAATTGATTTAAGCCTTTTCATTTTTAGAAATGTTGCATGGGAACGTATTTTTGAAAGTCCCAGGAAATGTGAAACTCTGGATGAATGGTTGTGTTTTGAAGGGCTTAGAGATACATTGGACCACTTAAGAAATTATGGGATCTAAAAACTTAGGCAGAGGGTATGGGAAATATAGAAAAACCAAGGAAGAAAAATAATCAGATTTGGGTAGTTTTGGGGTTTTGTGGAGGTTTTTTGGCCATAAACTTAGTTTAAAAAACAAACACACAGAAAACAGGTCTGTACTGATTGAGAGGCAGGGTCTTGACTAGCATGAACATCAGCTGTCATTAAAGCTTCAGTTAACTTACAAACTGTGTCAGCCTGAGTTGTTCCTCCCTCAATAGAAGCTGCCTTCTGATTCGAATATACTCCTGAGACAATAAAGATGTTGTAGTATAATATCCACAGACTGATGCTATAATTAAGAAATGGAAACCCACACTTCATTGACTTTCACAGAACAGAAGATGTCGGGGATGGGCAATACTGGAGATCTATAGCATATGGCAGAGAGAATTGGAGACTCAAAAGCCTGTGTAACGTAACTCTTCTAGTCCTATAGGCTCCACATTCTCCTCTACGTTTGCTAATTCAATTTAACATCACTTAGGAAATAATTTATTGTAGTTGGTAAAATAATGAATAAGAATTGGATCACTGACTCTATGAAGAATTTCTCTGAGTTTAGACAGGCCGCTTAACTCTTAAATGCCAAAATATATTCCCTGGTTAAGTCACCGCAAAACGACTGACTTTACACATGAGTTATTAATAATGCTTAAAAAGAACACGAGCACGTGTTTTATGCCTTAATTAAAAAAATACAGTAGAGAAGGTAGATTTAGCTTTATAAAAAGCTAATGTGACCTAACTAAAACATATTAACTACCAAGCAATCTTACAACAATGTTCTGACTTTTCCCCCTGTCTTTAATCTGTTCTTATTTGTTTCAATACAATGATGGAGAACCCGGGGTGGCGCTTCCTTCTTTTGGTTTCTGCAAGAAGTGTGACACATCAAAACCACCGTGTGTAAGATATGTATTTTAGTATGCAACTGTTGTCCCTATCAGTGCTGAGAATGGGTTCATTAATTGCTCATGCTTTCATGAGCCTTCAGAATTATCATCCAAACTGAATACAAAAAAAATTAATAACCGGACTCCAAGGTTTGGCATAGTTTTGCTGCTCGGTGTCATAAGCAGGTCCATAAGGCGAACTAGAGAAAGCTGCTAATTCCAGAGTTATTTGAAATATGAGTTCCTCAAATAAATTCCAAGACTGAGTTTCTTTGCTTTCTCACTGAAAAGACTGGCTGGAATCAAATGCCTGATCACTTGGTTACTGTTAGAAATAATATTCCTGAAGACTCTTGGCTACAGTGTTTCATTGTCTCCTAAAGTTTTCCACAGCCTACAGCCAAAGAAAAATACATTAGAGCCCATATACTAAAGGAGATACAGGTGCATAATTGCTCAGACAGTATACAGAGTTATATTTCAAACTTTGTATCTTAAAGTGGAAAATAGGATCCATGTCCATACATAAAGGGATAAACACAACGTTGGCTGTTTGTGGTGGGTTTTGTTTATTTTTTGGACTGATTTTTTGTGAATGCTTTAGTAAAACATTCTAATTTTAATCTAAGGTCAGTGAAAGATTCATAAATAATAATAACTGGCATTTATTGATTACTTGTTAAGCACCAAGTATTTTTCTAAATACTTAAATGAGTTAAGCCCATTTAATTTTCACATTAACTCTAGGGAGTGTATGCTGTTATATGCCTGGTGGATGGTTATGTAAACTAGGCCAAAGAGCTTGTTTAGAACTTAAATTGGCCTAGGTTCTCTAATAAATGCTGGAGGTGGGACTTGAAACCAGGGAGTTCAGCTCTTAAATCCAGTCTATGGCCTTATTTGCACAACTTCTATGCAGAAAGAGAAAAGTTGAGGGTCTGAGATATTTATTCAGTATGTCTTATGAGTTGTACTTTGCCAGATACAGGCGATGTGATAGTCCTCATTCTTCTCAAAGCTTTTACTACCTGGGTGTGATCTCTTTAACACGTGATATGCTCTGAAAACAACATTGAAGATGAGATATGTAATCTGGCTAGTGCCAATTAGAGTCAGATGTTCTCCCTTAGTCTAGACACCGTGCCTCTCCTAAGGCAGCTTCAACTTGCTTTAGATTTTTTTTTTTTTCTGACATTAGTGTCTCAGATTAAGACTGTGGTCATTTAAAATCCTAAAGTCTCTCAAGAGGAAATGGAAGAGGAAGCTCACAGAGAGGGAGGGATGAAAGAAGCTTTAGTGACAAAATAGTAAGATTTTGAGGGATAGGTAGGATATTAACACACCAAACATAACTGAAGATTGAAAGGTGCAATCTGAGTTGGGGAGAAGGGCGTGGTGTGATGGTGGAAAAGAGACAAAAACTGAGCTTGCCAAGAGCGTATTTTCCTAGGTGCATTCATCTCCTAAGAGTGAGGGAGAGGGAGCTGAGAGTGAAACTGGTTTTGAAATATGTATGATGTTTTCAATAATTGCTATGGAAAATTATAATGGGGAGTTAACATATTGGTCTTTATTTATGATTTCAGTGAAGTCCAGAAACCCTGTCATCTTGTACCACATCTCAAATCAGATTTGATAGGGGCACCTGCATGGCTCAGTCAGTTGAGCATCTGACTTTGGCTCAGGTCGCGATCTCACTGTTGTGGGTTTGAGCCCCATAACGGGCTCTGTGCTGACAGCTCAGAGCCGGAGCCTGCTTCAAATTCTGTGTCTCCCTCTACTTTTGCCCCTTCCCTGCTCGAGCTCTGTCTCCATCTCCCAAAAAATAAAATAAAATGTTAAAAAACATTTTAAAATCAGATTTGATAGTGTAGTAGAGGGGAGAAGGTGCAGTATGCATGTGAGTTTTAGTTAATCTCATGGTTAATGAATACGAAGTGGGAATAATCCGTGTCACCCATGTTTCTCTGATTCTCATCACATCCAAGTATTTCTGGAAGTACCCAAGGAGTGTCCCTTGTGTGCTCCTAAAAGAAATGAGTCAGAAATCAAAGAATATTTTTTCCTTTGCCTTTTCCAGACTTCTTTGTGAATAGCTGTTGCTGCTTGCTTTGGTCGGTGAGCCCTTCCCCTTTGTTGGACATTGACTCAATTATGATCCACTGGACTGTGGAGTTCATGTGGCTTCAGGGAACACTGCCCCTAGTGGTGTCATTGTCATTGAGGCCACCATTGTACTATAGGCTGCCTGATTCTCCCCCTGCATTTTCATCACTGCCACTTTTATGAAGCCACCTAGTGCACCAGATACCACTGGCACCCATCAGTGCAGGTGAATCTTGCAGCAGCTGGGGTCCGGGAGCCCAGGTTTGTATTGTATAGTTAGAGATACTGTATCACTAAGACAGCTTTGGGGTTCCTGCACTGTTAGCGTTTTCCCCATTGCCTTCTATGAAACAACTTTTTCTTGGGTTTTGTTTGAATAGTCCTTTGCTCTTCAGAAAAGTAAAGCCTGAATAGAAAGGGGTCTGGGCTGGGAGAGAAACCCAAGCAGCTGTCATATACTTTGAATATCTCTTCCACTTCTATAGCTTCTTTTAGAACCACTTGGCTTTAGTTTTGTGTTTCAAGGTTACTCCTCAGTCTTTCATGTTAATAGACTTCCCATGGGCACACCTCACCAGTTAGACCTGTCAAAACTATCTCAGAGGACTCTGCATGAGCTCAGCCTAGAACTCCCGCTATATGATGTTGCATTTTATTGGCTTGCTCTGTGTTGCTTAGAAAAAGATAAGCAATAAATCAAAGATTGCTCTCTTGTTATTCTACTAGTGCCCATATTGTTGCAAATAATGCATCCCCAAGTGTTTATAAACCCCCAAAATATGTCTGCTTCTCCATAGAGGAAAAAGTATTCTCTGAGAGACAGTTCCTTGAAAGAGAGGCACGGCAGCAATCGGTACCTGGTCTGTGTCGATACTGTTTATTCAAGGTTGGTACTGTGGAAAGTTTTTTATTGCCTATGGATTTCCTGGCAATGACAGCTGGACACTCATGTTGGTCTCATATAGGTCGTAAGGATCACACAGTTCTTTTAGAAACGCCTGTACATGGGCGATAGGACACAGGACTCTGTCTCATTAGGCATGTCCATTAGCACTGGGGACTGTCAAGTTTACAAAACGCTTGTTTGCAGTAGTTTTCCATAAAAGAAATCTTTCTACTTTATTTAGACTTTTCAGTTCCCATGAGAAAGGTACAGGAGCTGAACTCCCAAATTAGAATTGTGTTTTAAATAATAAGAAGAGGGAGGGGGGGAAAGACATTTCTACTCTAAAGAATTTCAAATTGTGCCTCCTATTGTTGCCAATCTTTAAGATGCACGTGGGAAAAGACCAAGGGTTTCTGGAAGGGTGGCTATACTCCCAGACGTGGAGGCCATTCACAAAGTCATTTGGTAATGAGATTCTCCACAGCAGCAAACTGCACTGTCCATTCATATTTCTTTTCCACCTGTCCCCACAATGGTGTCTGTTTGCTCAGCCCACATGCAACAAGGCTGTGTTTGTAAGTAAGGGCCCATTCATTGGCTGTCTATTTAGAAGTCTTGACAGAAAATCCCATGAAAAACTCCTTAATTCAAATTCCTCTTTAATGACTTGCTCCATTCACCAGAGATGGTGGGGGGAGGGTGCTTGGGGCTTGACTTCTTCCACTATGGGAGACAAGAAAGCATTTTTTATAAAGCTCCTGACGTGCTATGAGTTTTAAACAATAAGTCATGATAAATGATTAAATCTCAGGGATTTCTTTTTTGATAAAAACCTTTATCTAGTTCACAAAATATGTAATCTCTATCAATGGTGTTTCCAATTAGAAAAAAAAATAGTTGCTCTCTGTGCTTTCCTTGTGCCTTCCCTCTCCCCCATCCAGAGGATGTCGGTTGCTTGCTTGGTTCTCTCTGGATGTGTTTAAATATCATATTGGAGAAGTACAGTTGTGGTCACCCTGGTTAACAAAATGAAAGGACAGTTAGAAAGCATCCAGAATTTTTGGCTTAGGTTGTCATTTAGTTAGTTGAGCTCTATAGAGCATGGAAATAATCTCTGTGTGTTTGATTCTTTCTCTGTATTTCTTAGTTTGTAGAGGAAATCTATTTGGCACTAGGTAATTAACTACTCAGACATTCTCTAATATGGGCATGGTATACAGTAGAACAAAATGAGGCTTTCCCAGCCTGGCTCCAGTTTTTACCTTTCTTGTGTAATTTTGTTCACATTCTCACTCGTTCATTGTTACAGAATTTTTGCATAGACATCCTTAACAGTGCCTGATTTCTATTTCATATCACTCATTGCAGTCAGGAATAAAACTGAATTCTTGAATTTTCTCCCTTTACGGTGCATCATCCATGAGGTCAGGGACTGTATCTGACACGTTCACTTCTGGGCACTCTGTACCCCAAATAGCACATGGATGTAGTACATGCCTAGTTAGTATTTCTTCAGTGAATAAAACACTAATTCACAGTCTGCCGTTCTTTGTATTTCTAAAGAGCCCTTAAAAGAATTTTCCTAAGTAGAGAACAACTTAAGGAACACTCAGGGAATTCTCAATGTGCCATTAGAACATTCTGCTTCTTATCTTTATTTTTCAACATTAAATCTGTATTGGAGAGTGCTAAGTAATGAAGGTAAAATAAAAGTACCTGTAGCTTTCTGCTCTCAATGAACTTAGATGCTGGGGTGTTGATAGAAAAGGTCGAACTGTTCATTGTTATAAAAGAGGGAGAAACTAAGTGCACTGGGATTTCAAACAAGAGGAAGTTTACTTTTAGCTATGGGAATTAGGAAATCGTTGTGAGGGAGCTTCTAGGGTGAAGCAAATGTGGTTTGTGCCTCAAGTATAAAACTTAAGGGAGTGTTCAAAATCTCAGTAATCAAGATTAGTCCTATTTTAATGCAATATTTTACAAAATCAATATTCCAAAAGATTATCATGCCGAACAAAATCATATAATTTAAATAAAGTTTACTGTTTTTCCTTTTGCCTCAGGCTCCATTACAATGTGGCATGGTCAATATTTTATAAACAGAAGCTCAGGAAGATTGACCAACAGCACGGAAAAGAGAAAAAGATGTTTTGGCAAGTCAGGAGTGACTGATTTGACCAAACAGAGGAACATGTAGCGGGTGTTAATAATTTTCTAGGTCACAAGTCAGAGATTTAGATCACAAGTTTAGGATAAGACTAAATTATGAACAATCTAGAATCTCTGAGTCAAAAACTATCATTATTGTATAAACAGTGAGGAGCTGTTGAAGATTTTTGAGTGGAGAACGTGATATCATATTAAAAACAATAATAACAAATACACTTTTGAAAGTCCTGTAGGAAGTTAAACTGGTAACAGATGAAGACCTCTTCTCCCATTATTTTTTAGATCTTTGTTTTTGTTTTTTTGTTTTTAATGTTTTATTTATTTCTAGCAGAGAGAGAGAGAGAGCTTGAGCAGGGGAGGGTCAGAGAAAGAGGGAGTCACAGACTGAAACAGGCTCCAGGCTCTGAGCTGGCAGTCAGCACAGAGCCCGATGCAGGGCTCGAACCCACGAACCGCGAGATCATGACCTGAGCGAAAGTCGGACGCTTAACCGACTAAGCCACCCGGGCGCCCCTTTAGATCTTTGTTTAACAAGCAATATATTAGAAAATTGCATCAATTTTTACTCTTCAAGGAGTATCACATTCTTTTTTTAAGTTAGTTTGTTTGTTTATTTATTTATACAATGAGTGGAGGAGGAGCAGAGAGACAGAGAGAGACAGAAGATCCAAAGTGAGCTGGGTGCTAACAATAGAGAGCCCGATACGGGCTGTAAGATCATGACCTGAGCCAAAAATGGACACTTAACTGACTGAGCCACCCAGGCGCCTCAGTGTGCAACAAATTCTAAAAGAGTTTACTATTTGATCTCAATATTTACCAACTTTGTTTAATCCTCCATACCATACAGTAGAAATGAAAATGCCACCAAAACATATCCTCACTGAGAGAGCATTACCTAATTAGACCATGCATAAACAGCTGTGTTGGAAGGTTCTGTCATTCGCTTTTGCTCTTCAAGAACTGAATCGCTTCTCCTCCATCATTTCTGAGTGATGCATTTATTCTGAGTACATGTTAATGGTTTCAGTAAGGTTAATCTCCTCTTCCATTCTTTTTTAACATTTGTCTATTTTTGGTAACATCCTATTACTATTATTTATTATGTGTTTGAGTGTTTAACTCTGAGAAAGCTGACATTTTCCCCTGGTTTCTAATTTTCAGTCACACCAATGTCAAACTCTATTTAAATATTCAATTTTGGTTGAATTTAACATGTTTTCCTAAATGCAGCTGTGGACTGTATAGTACACAATAGAATGGGCTCCAGGCTAAATTTTCTGAATTTGGTAGGAGTAAAATGATGTGATATCTTCAACTTACAGTAAAGTAATTTGAGTAAAAGAAATAGACACAAATAGCAAAAAAATAATACTATAGAATAAAAGTAGTAAAAGTGAACAGTGTGGTTTGAAAAATGCAAAATCTAAAGTGGCACATGCCAACAAATAGTGAATCTAGATGAAGGGTACAGAGGAGTATATTGCTCTTGTCTTTCAAATTTCCTATAAATAGCTAAAGACAGACAACTAGACTATCCAAAGAGATTTATGGTAAAAATAGAAACTCATTTGATAAAATCGGGAGCAATTTTTGGTCAGTTGAGTAAAGAAATTGGCAGGACACTTAGGGTCTTTCCATGTTTTGGCTATTGNTGAGCACTGGGTGTTATATGGAAACCAACTTAACAATAAACTATTTGTAAAAAAAAAAAAAAAAGAAAGAAAAAGAAATTGGCAGGAGGAAGGAATTACAGAAAAACTATTAAAACTCTTCTCTAATCTATTGTTCTAGGACTGTGCTTTTTCCTGGAATTTCTTTACACCACTGAATTCTGAGTCATCGTGCTTACATAAACCACTCTGAGAACATAATACTTAATTCCAGTTCCAGGTTTTCTAAACTAGATGTAGAATTTTTAAAAAGAAAAATTTGCAAAGCAATTCAAGTGCAAGTTTCATTCATTCATTCATTCATTCACTCACTCATTTATTTTGTGTGCTTTTTTAAATCTCTCTATAGCATTTTCCCACCCATGCCTCTTTGACAAGAAGGCTTTTAGAGATTCACTGATATCAAGTCTTTTTTTTTTTAATTTTAATGTTTTATTTATTTATGAGAGAGAAAAACAGCATGAGCAAGGGAGGGTCAGAGAGATAGGGAGACACAGAATCTGAAACAGGCTCCAGGCTCTGAGCTGGCAGTCAGCACAGAGCCCGACACGGGTCTCAAACCCACGAACCGCGAGATCATGACCTGAGCCGAAGTCGGTCGCTTAACCAACTGAGCCACCCAGGTGCCCCTGATATCAAGTCTTAACAATGCATTCAGTGTGATTTTATAACAAGTGGCGATTCTCTTTTCTATCACACCTATTTCCTAAGTTTATGTAATATTTAAGATATTATAATTAATACTTAATTGCAGTTAAATGTTGTAATTACAATAACAAATACATACATTTTAGGAAAGAATACAGGAGCCAGTTGGGAAGCACGCATCTCAATTCATGGGAGCAGATAAGTGTGTGTCCCACGTGATAAAGCATGTTAGCAAACATACAGTGTGCTGCAGGCATGGGTAGTACCTGGTAGAGAGAATTGAGAATACCAGCCAATCCAGTAGTTCCATTAAGTTGATGGCATCCAAGAAGGTTTCTACTACATTCCAATTTTGTGCAAATTATTGAAAAAATTTTAAATAAAAAATTTATAAGTTTACTTGTGGCTCTTCAGTGATGATCCATAACACAATTCAAACATGTTTTCCTCCCATGTCACTCTGCCTTTCTTCTCCCCAAACTGCCAAAAATTTATAGAATGTGATTGAGAAATTGAATTTTGCTTGAGATGCACTAGTGGTAACTTTTATGTGAACACTGAAAAGAGAAAAAAGTACTGAGATAGTTGGCTTTCTAGGGAAAGGGTGCCCACCAAATTTACTGATTAGGTACATGATAGCTGACCTCTTTTTACTAGCTGCGATTGTTGAGAAATTCTGGCTGGTTTCGTATGACTAATGATAGGAGGAGGGCTGTTGTGGGTAAGGAATAGAGGGATTCCTTGCCCCCAAGCCACTCTCCTCTTTGAAGATATGTAGACTCACAAAAAGGAAGGCGAGAGAAATGAAAATCAAAAATTGTTTGTCAAAACTGATGTGCCAATCCAACATCATTGAACAAGGGATAACAGTACTAGAGTCTAGTGACCAGTGATAAAATATGTGATTAAAGGACTATGGGAAAAGTTTTGGTTCCTTGCTTTAGAGAGTGATGTAGAATTCATAGAGGGGGAACAAAGCAATATGGGTTCTCCAAGGCTGTGAATGAGTGAAAATGGGTGATCCCATGGGAAGAAGTTAAATAAATTAATACAAGTATGAACTATAATCAGTTAACACTCTGGAGAGATCTCAACGTGTTAAGATTTGGGCAAGTTGAATATTGTTTCATATGGGATACTCTGGTGAGATTCTCCAATAAATAAAAGTATCTACAAATTTTGATACATGGTTAATATTGCAAAGTGTCAGAAAATGGTTTCTTCAATGATTCCTGACATTCCAAATATTAAATTCTAATTCCCTACTACTAAATTCTCACCCCTATTCCCACTGCTGTTTCATTTATCTGTGTTACCTAGTTTTGTTCATGCTTCCTATCATTTTGGGCACACATTTTTTTTATTCCACCTAAATATAAAAACTACTCCAATGACTGTGCACTCATTATGTCCTTCAGAAATGTATCCCATTTTTAAATAAATTCAATCAAATACTGTTCTTACCTAAGTGAATCAGAATTTGCTTTCCTATATTTATCTACCATCAGTCCTGCTTTACTTGATCCAATAAAATTATTTGATGTTTCTTTTACATGTTAGTCTCTCAAATACACAAAGAGTTAAAAAGTTGCTATAAATACATTCTGTGATCTCTGAAATAAAGAATTTGTTCTTTCTGGAAAGCTTCAATCCCTTAACAAATACGAATAAGTTATTTGAAAATTTCCATGTTTATTGCCTGAAATAAAGACTTTTCTTTTATCCTGTCTTTACATTGTTTTAATGCTTTCATATTTCTAAATTTGTGACACACCAAGAAGTGGCTTTATTTTTTAGACACTTCCTTTCCTAATCTTAGTTAATTTTTTAAATTTATATGTATTGATCAATAGAATTGATGACCTTTTGATGGTAGGCTATAGAATAACTGGATATAGCAACTACAAGGAAGTCTCAGACTTTGAGGCAGTTCAGGCCAGAGAGAAAATTAAAAACAATGAGGTGGATTTCAAGTGTAATTGTTTTTTTTATGTTTATTTTTGAGAGAGAGAGAGAGAATGAACAGGGGAGGGGCAGAAAGAGAGAGGAGACAAAGGATTCAAGCAGGCTCCAAGCTATCTGCACAGAGATGGATGTGGGGCTTGAACTCATGAACCACAAGATCATTACCTGAGTGAAGTCGGCACTTAACCCTCTGAGCCACCCAGGTGCCCCTTAAGTGTAATTGTTGAAAAAATAGGTGAACAAAAGTTATGCAAGATTTGATACAATGTAACTTTAATGGAAATGACTCCCTACTTTGTAATATAAGAAAGTCTTACGTTCTTTCTCTTTCCTTTTCTCTTATTGCCTGTTTTTATTTCACTGCTTTTAAGATCTTATTCTTTTATGGCTTAGTATTGTTTCCTTGTAGATGTATACCGCATCTTTATCCTTTCATCTAACGACGGATGCTTGGGTTGCTTCCATATCTTGGCTATTGTGAATAATGCTGCAATAAACATAAGGGCACATATATTCTTTTTCAAATTAGTTGTTTTGCTTTCTTTGGGTAAATACTCAGTAGTGGAATTACTGTATCATATCTTATTTCTATTTTTAATTTTTCAAGGCACCTCCATAGCAGTTTTGATACTGGCTACACCAATTTATATTCCCACCAACAGTGCATGAGAGTTTCCTTTTCTCCACATTCTCACCAGAATTTTTTTCTTATGTTTTTGATACTAGCCATTTTGGCTGTTATAAAGTGACATCTCATTGTGATTTTGATTTACATTTCCCTGATGATGATTGAAGTTGAACATCTTTTCATGTATCTATTGCCCACCTGTATGTGATCTTTGGAAAAATACTTATTTAGGTCCTCTGCCCATTTAATTCTATTATTTGTGTGTGTATATGTTTTTAATTTTGGTTTGTTGGGGTTTTTTTTTGTTGTTGTTTTGGGGTCTTTTTGGGTGTTAAATTGTATAAGTTCTTCCTACCTTTTGCATATAAACCCCTTATTGGGTGTGTCACTTTTGAGTATATTCTTCTATTCAGTAGCCAAATAAGCATTAACCTTTTAAGTTAAAGATCCTTACATTCAGTATTCTTGTCTTACGTTGCCTTTCTTCCTTCCTTCCTTCCTTCCTTTCTTTCTCTTCCTTCCTTCCTTCCTTCCTCCCTCCCTCCCTTTCTTCCTTCCTTCCTTCCTTTTCCTTCCTTCCTTCCTTCCTTCCTTCCTTCCTTCCTTCCTTCCTTTTCCTTTGCTGAGCAGAAGCTTTTTATCTTGGTAAAGTCCCAATAGTTTATTTTTGCTTTTGTTTCCCTTAACTGTAGAATAATATCCCTAAATACATTGCCAAGGTTGATGTCCAGGAGATTACTGTTTATGTTTTCTTCTGAGAGTTTTTTGGTCTCAGGTCTTGCATTTAGGTCTTTAATACATGTTGAGTTTATTTTTCTTTTTAAAATTTTTTTTAAATTATTTATTTATTTTTGAGAGAGAGAGAGAGACAGCATGAGCAGGAGAGGGTCAGAGAGAGAGGGAGGCACAGAATCTGAAACAGGCTCCAGGCTCTGAGCTGTCAGCACAGAGCCCGACATGGGACTCGAACCCACGAATCTTGAGATCATGACCTGAGCCGAAGCTGGACGCTTAACCCTGAGCCACCCAGGTGCCCCTGTTGAGTTTATTTTTTTGTGTGGTGAGTTTTGTTCTTTTGCAACAAAAGAAAACTGTCCAGATTTCTCAACACCATTTATTGAAAAGACTGTCTTCTCCCCCATTACAAATTCTTGTCTCCTTTGTCATAGATTAGTTGACCACATAATCAGGGTTTACTTATGGGCTGTTTCTGTTGTTCCATGGATTTATGTGTCTGTTTGTGTTCCATACTGTCTTGATTGTCTGACAGTATGTCTGTCAGTTCCATACTGTTTTGATTACTACAGCACTGTAGTATCTTAAAATATAGGATTGTGATTCCTCCAGTTTTGTTTTCTTTCTCAAGATTTTTTTGGACTATTTGGGACCTTCTTTGGTTCCATAAATATTTAGTATTCTTTGTTCTAGTTCTTTGAAAAATAAATTGTTATTTTGATAGGGATTGCATTGAATATGTAGATTGCTTTGGGTCATACAGACATTTTAATAATATCAATTCTTCCATCCATGAACATGAAATATCTTTCCAGTTGTTCGTGTCATTTTCAATTTATTTCATTAGTGTTGTATAGTTTTCAGGGTATAATTCTTTCACCTAGTTGGATAAATTTTTCCTACGTGTTTTATTCTTTTTGGTGCAATGTAAATAGTATTGTTTCTTAACTTTGTGCCACTTTATTATTGCTTCCTTTATTATTATTAGCTGAAAATGCAACAGACTTCTGTATAGTAATTTTGTATCCTGCAACTTTACTGAATTCATTTATTAGTACAAAGAGTTTTCCGGTGATATCTTTAGAATGAATTGTCTGCATACCGATATCATGTCATCTGCAAAGAGTAATGGTTTTATTTTTTCTTACCAATTTGTATTATTTTCTTGTCTGATTCCTTCAGCTAGAACTTCCAGTACTATCTTGAATAAAAGCAGTAGGAGTGGACATTCTTGTCTTGTCCCTGACCTTAGAGGAAAATCTTTGAGTTCTGACTACTGAGTATGATATTATCTGTGGGTTTGTCATATCTATCTATATCTATATCTATTCCTAATGTATTTTTTATTTTCCATTTATAAAATTTTACCTGTTTTCAGGTATCAAAAATAACTTCTATCAGTATCATGACATATATAGTAAACATAGAGAAGATGTTTTCCGTTTATCTTTGAATTTGGGGTAATATCATCCAGTATAAATTTGGTTAATATATTTCATCAAGGGTAAAGACATTGTATTTTCCCACAAATGTTCATTTTCCCTTGGTTGAAAAAAATCTAAGTTTTTATTCAATAGCAAGCTGAGTACCTCTCTTCCACACTCCTCAATAAACATATTTGTTTATTCTTGGCAGACAAATCAGAAATGTTATTAAAACATCATGACAGAGTCATATATATGTTATCTAATATCTCTTTGTTATCTAATATTACTGAAAGAGTAATGAGAAAAATAAAAATACCATGAGACTTACTACTTGGATGTTTTCAGTCATTCTTCTAGAGGTGGATCAAGAATTTGAGAAGCTAGTGGTTTTTGTGTGTGTGTGTGTGAGGGTTTGAGAAATAAGAAGGAAAAAGGAGTATCCTGAAGAATTTATTTTCTTTAGTTTTTNTTTGTAGAGCTCAAAAAAAAAAAAAATATATATATATATGTATGTATGTATATGTGTGTGTGTGTATATATATATATATCACATTATAATCACATATATATATCACATATATATGATATATATATATATGATTGATATCATATATATATATATCATATTATAATTTCTCACCAGGATAACACATGCCTAAGAAACAGGAACACAGGGATGCCTGGGTGGCTCACTTGGTTAAGTGTCCAACTTCAGTTCAGGTCATGATGTGATGGTGTGTGAGTTCTAGCCCTGCCTCCGGCTCTGCACTGACAACTCAGAGCCTGGAACCTGCTTGGAATTCTTTCTCCCTCTCTCTGTACCCCTTCCTCGCTCAAATTATGTCTGTCTGTCTGTCTCTCTCTCTCAAAAATAAAGTTAAAAAATAAACAATAATAATAATATAAGAAAAGAAACAGGAACAGGAATAACTACCAGGACCATTTTTGAAAGCAGAGATCTCAGTTAAGATACTGCTGTTCTGCAGTGCAAAACAGTCTCCTAGAACCTGAGCACCGAATTTCTGTCCCTCTGAAACTTTAAAAAATATTTATCATTTAATAGAAATGTGTAGGATACAGTGATCATCATTTAATTTTCATCTTATTTTACCTTTTTCCCCCCTTACCAGGCTCTGAAACAGAATGATCTACAATCTTATGGGAACCATGGGTTTTTGAATTGTTGACTGATTTTGCTTTAGGAAATCTCTAGCCAACATTAGAGTAGGTTTGGCAGGTACAACAAAACCTGACTCAGGTGTTTCTTATCATATGTCACCTCTCCAGTTACCCACTTGAACAGAACTTACAAAAAATAGCATTCCACCTTGACCATAGTTATCTAATTGAAATCATTCCACCCAGTCAATCACAAGCCCTTCCCTCCCAAAATTACTGGACTTTAACAGAAAAATTGGTTAAATACTAGGTAAATAGAGAAAATGAAAAGGCAGATTGAAACTGGTAATAGTTGATATAATGTGATCTTTCATTGTGTCACTCTGCAGAAAGTGTTGGTTTGAAAGTCATGGTTATGTGCTAAGTTTTCAGAATTTTTTGTTTGTTTTAATACATCACTTGTTCTGAACATATGAACTTGAAAATAGCAGTATATTTTTTCTTTGTCCGGTTTCTTATAATTACAACAATAAAAATAGGACACTATGCAGGTGTCTAAATGAAAAATAAATAATCTAAACCCCTACCAACTAATACACCTGTGCTTCCAGTTAAGGCTCTTCCCTTTCTTATCTTCGCCCACATGCATAGGTGTTCTGCATCACTGAATGACAACAAATTTATTTTTTTAAATTTTTTTAATATTGCTTTATTTTTGAGAGGAAGGGAGACAGAGTTCAAGTGGGGAAGGGGCAGAGAGAAAGGGAGACAAAAACCTGAAGCAGGCTCCAGGCTCTGAACTGTGAAAACAGAGCCCAACATGGGGTAGAACCCACAAACCATGAGATCATGAGCTGAACTGAAGTCAGATGCTTAACTGGCTGAATCATCCAGGCACCCCTGAATCACAGCACATATTTTGTGTATTGTCTTGTTTCATCTCACATTCTATGACGTATGTTAGACACCAAAATACCAGTATGGATCATACATGTTCTCCACTGTCATTAGTATTTATAATTTTATTTTGAACAGTCATAAATGTACATAAAATATGATAATCACACCAAAAATTTTAACAGTACTCCTCTGTTTTGGATATTTATCTTGGCTCCATTTTCTACTATTTTAGACAATGCTACAAATGCTTCCCCCCTACCCCTTTCAAATTTAGTTCTTGACAAATCACAGGATGAAAGAGAGTGTCTCTTTCATGGCCTTGAATATATACGACTCCTATCAATTTGCAATGTTGACAACTATGTCTAAGTGTACTCTAAGCAGCTAGATGTTATATTTTTGATACATATGTTTTATAATCGCTGAAACTGTGGGGCTAATTCAGTATTGTAACAGGGATTGTTATAGTCACACCTTAGCCTACTTAGAACTTGTAAAAATTATATTCCTTTAGTCATTTGCTACATTAATGATTAAGAACATTTTTAACTTCATAGACTGTGCATTATGATCCAATTACCCTTATCCTTGTTAATTCTCTTCCTCTACTGTAATAGTTTTATTGGGATACATTATGAAACTTGTAGAACCATAAATAGTCATGGATCATACTGCATTCTGAAGAGTGAGTTCTGTTAGAATATGAATCCAAACGAAAAATGAAACAAGTACATTTTAACAATAAGGAAAGGGGATGGTATTATATAATAATTTCTTCCTCTGAGAATCCTTCTGCTTTTTATATTCTTACAAATGACATGTATTATGTTTTAATGATCAAATGGAAATACATCTTTGTTTAAGATAAATCATTTTGTCATTCATTTACTCTTAAACAATCATTGTTTTCCTAAGGTTGAAGAAGGAAAATATACCTAGTATAGAGATGAATGAAGTTAAGAGTCAGGGTTGGCCAATCTAAAATCACGGGTTGAGCAAGCCATTGAGAAGCCCAAGCTTCGCCTCTTTGTGTGTGTGTGTGTGTGAAGTTGTTTTCTTTCAGGCTCTGTGACCTGGATTCTTGAGATTGGGCCTTTTTTTTTTTTTTTTTCCTCAAGTGATTTTTTGGTTTTGAGGCTTAAATACTGGACCAAAGCCTGAAAATGTGGGTGTGTCCAGTATGTTCTCTTTTTAGAAATGAATGAGTAGATTACTTCAGCATAATATAAGCGCTAAGAGAATAACTACAAATAGCCTATGGAAGTTGGCCTGGGTTTAGTTTTTTACTCTACCTTGAAGGTTTTGAAAATTGAATAGCTATGTCCCTGTTCTATTCAGTGAGGAAATCTCACTGTAATGGTGAAGACACCAAGTTCACTTGGCTCTCATTTCACAAGGCCGTGTGTGTGTGTGTGTGTGTGTGTGTGCATGAATGTGTGTGCACATGCATCTGTGTGTTTATGTGTTTGTATGTTTAATAACCTTAGTGAAGTATTTAAATTATAAATTAATATGTTTTTTATAAAAAGTGTGTGATATTAAACTGTACAAAGCATAAAGTGAAAGTTGTCTTCTCTTTGCTTCACACCAAAATCAACATTAATAATTCTATATGCATTGTTCTAAAGATGTGTTTATGTCAGTATGATTTGGTGTATCATACCAATCATGTGCTTTTTTTCCATTTAATAATATACTGGGGCACCTGGATGGCTCAGTTGGTTCAGCAATCGACTTCAGCTCAGGTCACGATCTCCTAGTTTGTTAGTTCAAGCCCCGTGTCAGGCTCTGTGCTGACAGCTCAAATCTGCTTCAGATTCTGTGTGTGTGTCTCTCTCTCTGTCCCTCCCTTGCTCACACTCTTTTTCTCTCTTTCTCTCTCAAAAATAAATAAACATTAAAAAAATTAAAAATAATATACCATAGAACATCATTATTACCTCATAATAATAAAGAGTTGTAGCAGATAATATTGAAAACAAAGATAAGTATAAGAAAAAAAGTACCTGTTTTTACATTATCAGAATTTTATTCATTTATATAATTTTAATAACATTCGGATCACACCATATATTGTGTTATAATATGATTTTTTCTCAATATTTTCTGAACATTTCCCACAGGTGTAAATGTTCCTCTGTGACATGAAATATTCTGTTTATTTTAAAGTTATACCAGAATTTCTTTAGCTCATCTTCTGTTGTTGAATATTTAGGTTGTATTCACTATTTTTTTCAATATTGTAGGGAATGCTTGTACAAAAAAGCTTTATGCATTTGTTTACTGATTTCACGGTTTCCTAAAATCGAAATTGCTAACTCAGAGCATTTGAAACTTGTTGATATATTACTAAGTGGTACAAAGGATCAGATGAGATGGTACATAAACCATAGAATCAGCTGTAATGTTACTGAAACACCAGGTGAACGTAAAATGGTTACAAGCAATAACCTGGCATAACTCTAGTTAACTACATGTCAAAATGATTGGTTAAGTCTCTGATGCAATAATATTAAGTATAAAAATATTACTTTGTATATAAAATATTAAGTATAAAATAGCATTTGTATACATTGCTACTATCTTTTATGTCATTCTGTGTATCCTCAGAATAGACTGGAGTATGCTATAATAACAACCTGCAAATCTCAATGACTTATAAAACAAAGTATTATTTTCTTTTGTTGATGTTGCCTTTTGCTGTGGTGTCTGTGGCCCTGCTCTTCTTTATTTTCACTCCAGGACCCAGGCTGTGCAAGCCGTTTTTGTTTTGGCTAAGATAGGTCTTGTGGCACAGGGAAAATCGGTGATGGAACCATAAATATGCTTGAACTTGTGTTCAGGAGAGACACACGTTACTTCTTTACAATCCATTAGCCAAAGTGAGTCAAACTGCCGTTTCTCACATCAGTAGGGTGGAAAAATATAATTATTTCACTAGGAGAGGCAGTACAAGCCAATACATGGTGAAACTCACTATGAACATGGCAGGAATGTTCAATTCTCTCCTGTGGAGTAGGAACAAATATTCTGGACCAGAATAGAATCTACCACACCCTGGTTCTGGAGGGGGTCCAAAATTGGGAAGGGACTTTGACGTGTTCCAATGCTATATCGCCATGTTAGTACAAGCCTCAATGTGTTCCAAAGCCTCCCAAGCCTTTGCTTTAAAGGTAATATATGAAATGAGTGATTTCATATGAATAAGTCTCTAAGTGTTTTAAAGCATGCAACATTTGTCTTACCTACACACAATTTTATAAATTATAATCCCCCTGTCTTTTTTCCTGATTGCTTCTGTATAAGAAAACAATCATGTGTAAGAAAGGTTAGCAGGCTAAATCTGCTCAAATATAAGTTCCGTACAGTCTCATGTGTGTGTGTGTGTGTGTGTGTGTGTGTGTGTGTATCTAGAAGTGCTCTTTGTAGTTTGGGGAAGAGTAGAGAGAACTTTTTTACAGAACTTTGCAGTTTTTTATGATGAAAATTCTTCTAGTATTTGTGTGGATTATAAAACCATCTCTTTCTACAAAATCCATTTTCTCTGTTTCCTTTCTCATTATTAAGAGCAGCTCAAAAAAAATTGTAATCTCTGGCAAAATGTTACAACTCTGAATTTTGCAGTTTAAATGTTTCATAGTATATCAAGAGATTGAATATGACCCAATATTAAATGGACGGAAGAGCTGAGATTCCTGGCATATCTTAGGACATAAAATGGCTATGTGAAGTGAGGACAAAAATAGAATATCTAAAGTCATTTGTATATATGACATGATTGCTGACTCTTCAGTTTTATTTATAACCTTTGTGTGCCTCATAGAAAACATGAATCTATCCAATTCTAATATCTGAAGTCATTTGTACCTCACATTGTAATCCTCTTTCCTTCCTAGGTGGTAAATCTTATTTCTTGACTCTCATTGTGTGTCATGAATACTGGAAAATCAAAAAGACTTTAAATCGTGTTTAAATGTGCTCACACCTTGCTATTGCTATCCATAGAAATTTCCTTTTCTCTTGCACGTGGACATGTTTTCATCGAGGTAAATTTATTTTGATTTTAGCTTCATTCCATAGATAGCATTGTAACTTACTTTCTTTTCTGTTTGCTAAGTTTTTGCAAAGTTGACATTCAAGATCTTCCAGAACACTTGTCACTTAAGATAGCAGATACCTTGTTGCTTGGTAATGCTGGCCCATATTCTTCCCAGGGTGAGGGCAAACTAAATTCAGGAACTTCAGTGGCAGAGTCTCTCCATCATCTAGGTCTAAGGATATTGATGATGCTTCTTTTTTCATTGGATTATACTAAGGCCTTTGTACATTTAAAACTCTCTCCATACACTGAGCTCTATGGTCATGGAAGGTTGAAGATAGCCACAGTAATATAGTTTTCTCCCAGGAGAAAATCTAATGGGGTAGAAAGAGGGGAGAAAAGAAAGATGTCTCATTAAGCTTATTCTGGCAGGCTAATGTAGACAGTCATAATAGAAACTTCATTGCTGGTGTTGGAATGTGTTTCAGTGATTTTCAAGTTCTCTGGCCAGGAATATGAATGAAGTTGGAACATATGTTCAATGGTTTGCCTACACGTGAATAGTATATATTCAGGAGCAAGCACAGTGATGGTCAGTGCTCCATAGGAAGAATCGAGGCATTTTGTATATTTCCAGGTTGGAGATCCCTTAGATCACTCTCTCTGTATGTCATCTGTTCACTGCTGTCTCTCAGAAATTTGCTAGATTTATTTGCTTTGACTTCTCAAATTGCTTGTTTTGTAACTGCCAGTACCACAAATTTGTACCGAAGGGCTACAAATTTTCTCCATTTCCAGTTTTTGAACCATTATTCCTCCATCATTACATTAACAATAAAATTTCTCTGAAGCTCATACTACATTGTTAAATTAATCTCTTTCTCCTCATTTAGGAAATCTTGTGTATTTATTGTCTTATTTACTGAGGTTTTGAGTATATGGTCCATTATCTCTCCACCAAGATATCATTCACCATTGTGAACAAACTCCCAGAATGTTCATGAAGCACACAGCACCATATCTATACTGTTATTAAATAACCATATATATGGTAAGGGAGCTACCAATATATTTTGATGACTCACTGTCATGAAACATAATAAAAAATGTGGCATAGCTTCATTCATAAAATCTGAATATGTGAATATAAGAATAATACAGTTACCTATTTGTTTTATTCTCAATATACCTGATTTTTAAGTGCCACTTCTACTCATTTGCCTGTCTTAATTTTATTTCTGGATTTAATACTGTTGTCCAAGCAGAATGCTTCTTAAAAATGCCTACTTCCTTGGTTTCTTTGATGGCATTTTTAATCATCACTCAGGCTATTATCACAAAATACCACAGTCTGGGTTACTTCAACAACAAACATTTATGTTCTCACTACTAGGGAAGCTAGAAGTCTAAGATCAGGGTGTCTTCAGAGTTGGTTTCTGGTAAAGGCTCTCTTCTGGCTTGTAGTTGGCCATCTCCTTACAGGACCTCTTCTGTTTGTGTGGAGAGAGAGAGAGAGAGAGAGAGGGAAAGAGAGAGCTTTGTTGTCTCTCTTATAAGTACACCACTCCTATCAGATGAGGGTCCCACCCTTTTGAGCACATTTAAACTTAATCACCTCTCAAGAGGCCCTTTCTCCAAATATAGTCATATTGGGGGTTAAGGGTTAAACATATGGTTGGCAGGGAGTGGGGAGAGCATAATTCAGTCCAAAGGGCTGTTCTTCACAGTACAAATTTCTTAACTTCTTTTGAGAGCTACAGTTCATTACACTTATCTTAAAGATAAGAAAATTGATTACATACAGACAGGTTACTCTTCACATATGGGTAGGAGATTATATGTTTAGTATCTTAGCAGAATAAGGGGTGTAGTTTTCTCAAGTAATAGAAATTCCGAAAATAAGTCCAGACCTGATGTAGTGACTTATAAAGTCATTGAGAACTTAGACTCTTGTTTATGTCCCACCAACCATGGTAGTGGAATGGTATTTATTTTCATGACACCTCATGATATACAATATTACTATTACATCAGTAGATTACTATTACATGATTACATTATCCACAAATAGAGACTCCTTTATTTCTTCCTTTCTGACCTGAATGTCCCTTATTTCTTTTTCTTGCTATATTGCACTGGCCAAGACCCAAAGTACTATATGAGATTAGAGTGGTAACAGTGCCTCCTCAGTTATTTAAAACTAACAAAAACTAAGTTTGAATCTCTTATTTTGATTCTTATTTTGCCATTACTAAGCTATTCTTTTTTGCTTTTGGATCCATATATATGAAATTTAGCTCATTGAACTGAAAACTTATGAAATCCATTATCTCTGCATTGCTACTGTTTGTGTTTACTTCTCAAGGAATCACTGAGTAAAAAGGCATTGTTTTTCATTGGCACTGAGGTCATAATGGTGAGACAGATTAAACACAAACAAACACAAAATAAAACAAAATGACAAAACTGGAAAAAAAAAAACAATGGTGAGAGTGGATATCTAGCTATTTTTTGCAGATTAACCCCAATTCTCCTCTATTTCTAAGTAACTTTCTGAGAGAGTTTTATCATGAACAAGTACTGAATTTTGTCAAATATATTTTTCTAAAGTAACTGATGATTATGTGATAGTTCTTCCAAGGCCTATTAATATGGTAGATTACGTTTTTTTTTTTTTTTTTTCTTAAATATTAAGCCAGCCTTGAATCCCTAGAACATACGCTACTTGGTCATAGGATAAATTTATTTTTATATATTGTGAAATTCTATTAGCTAATCTTTTGTGAAGGATTTTTTGCATCTATATTCATGAATGATATTGATTTATAGCTTTTGTTTTGTTTGCCAACTGTGTTTGTCAGGTATCAATGAAATACTGGCTTCAGAAAATGATGTAAGAAGTATTCTATCCTCTACTACTTTCTTAAAGGGTTTGTGTAGAATGAATGGAAATTGTTCTTTAAGATTCTGTTAGACTTCTTCATGGATACTTCTCCAAGGATTTTTTCTTTTTAAGGATTTTTAAAGTTATTAATTCAATGTCCTTAGTAGTTAATAAGGCTATTCAAATTATATATTTCATAACTGGTAGCTTCTGTTGGATTGTGCAATTGAGGAATTGGTCTATTTTATCTAATTAAATATTTATGTGTGTAGAATTGTTTGTAGTACTCTCTTAATATCCCTATAATGTCAACATGATCTATGGTGATATTCACTCTTTATTGCTGACATTGACAATGTGTATTTTTTCTTTATCAGTTTGGCTGGAGATTTGTCAATTTTACTGACCTTTTAAAATAACCAGTTTTCTGTTTCATTGGTATTCTATATTTTTCTGTTTTTAAGTTCATTGATGTATGCCCTTACCTTTACTATGTCCTCCTTCCTACCTTCTTTTGTTTCATTTTTCTCTTTTTCTTTTATTTTCTTAAGGTGGGAACTTAGATTATTAGTTTGAGATTTTTCTGTTATCATGTGGATAAATGTACTTTTGGTCTCCTTTGAGCAAGATGTCTCTTTGCCACTTGTATTGTATTGAACTGTGTTTCTTAGGGGCACCTGAGTGGCTCAGTTGGTTAAGCATCTGACTTTGGTTCAGGTTATGATCTCATTGTTTGTGAGTTTGAGCCCCAGGTCGGGCTCTGTACTGACAGCTCAGAGACTGGAGCCTGCTTTGGATTCTGTGTCTCCCTCTCTCTCTCATTCCCCTCCCCTGTTCATGCTCTGTCTCTCTCTTCCTTTCTCAAAAATAAATAAACATTAAAATTTTTTAAATTTTTTAAATGTTTTTTATTTCCTTCTGAATGAGAGACAGCATGAGCAGGGGAGGGTCAGAGAGAGAGGGAGACACAGAATCCAAAACAGGCTCAAGGCTCTGAGCTAGCAGTCAGCACAGAGCCTGACGCGGGGCTCGAACCCACGAACTGTGAGATCATGACCTGAGTCAAGGTCAGATGCTTAACCAACTGAGCCACCCAGGCATCCCTTCAGTAGTTAAAAAAAAAAAAAAAAAAAGAAGTATGTTGTTTAATTTTTTTAAGTATTTGGAGACTTTTCTGATCTCTCTCTGTTACCAATTTATAGTTTGATTCCATTATGATCAAATAATATACTATGCATAATTTCAGTATCTTTGAATTTTTCACAGTTTATATTATGGTCCAGAATATGGCCTATCTTGGTAGCCCTTCATTATAATTTAAGGAATGTATATTCTGCTGTTATTGAGGAGAGCAGACTATAAATGCTGATTAGTTCCTGCCCAAGGGGGGTATTGTTGAGTTCTTCTGTATATTTGCTGATTTTATATCTAGTTGTTCTACCAACTGTTGAGAAATATATTTTGAGATCTCTACCTATAACATTTCAGGTGCCTATTTCTCTTATCTGTTATATCAGTTTTTGCTCACATATTTCAAAGCTCTGTCTTGATGGATACATACTTAGAATTCTTAAATCTTCTTTATAAAGAAAGAAGGAAAACTGGAAAACCACTTAAATTCTTTTACTTCTGCTTACTCTTCAGTGAAAGAACAATGATGGAAAAAACTTTCTTAAATCACAGGGTTACTGAGAGAATCAAAAGATGTGAAAATATGCTCTGAACTTTAATGTGTTTGATTAGTCTCAAGGGGTAGTGTTATCAAATGGGAAGGGGAGACGATAATATCTTTATCTCTCTTAAGAGAAATAAAGTTTGTGCCCTATTATTTACCCACCCAGGAATAAAACACATTTTTATTAATTTATTTGGAGTCCAAAATACTTATAAAAATATTAGTGAATGTCCTTTTACCATATTAGATGCAAAAGGAGATTAATAGAAGAAAGGTCCTATACTTAGACTATGGAGCGCTTGGGGATCTGAGATGTTATAGCACAGAGAACATATTTTTATGTAACATTTAAATTTAAGAACACAGACTAGAATTGAAAACAAACATATGCTAAGGTCAATATTTATCAGAAATAAGTAAAGTTGGTCATATGTATATATGAGTGAATGAATGGATTATTAAATGAAAGTAACAATGACTTCTGGGCTATACAGATAATAATTTACATTCAGTCCCTCTTTTTAACATTCAATAATGACTTCAGAAAACCATGGAGAACATTAAAAGGGAATCTACTACTACTTCACTCAACTACTGTAATGTAATGCTCTCAGAGATAAAATGCAGGTCCAGTATAACAGGCAGAATTATTAATGTTCCCATCTTCTGATATAGGTGCCCTGTGTTACCTTGAGGGTGGGTTATCTTGAACTGTAATGGGATCTCCTATGATTAGGTTATGTTACACAACAAAGTTAGTTGAGGGAAGTCTACAGATGCAATTAAGATACCTAATCAATTGGCCTTGAGTTAATCAAAATGGAGATTTTCCTGGTGTGCTTCATCTAGTCAAGTGAACTCTTTAAAGGAAGGTTCATGTTGTCCCTGTAAAGAGAGTCAAAGCAGGAGATACAATGTCCTGCTGACCTTGAAGAAGCAAGCCACAGTGAGTTCTACAGCTGCAAGTAAATGAACTCTAATAGCATTGTAACCTTAGAAGAGGACCCCAAGTCTCTGATAAGACCCCCATATCTCCCCAACATTTTGATTTCAGCCTTGTAAAACCCTAGAAAGAGAAGTATGTGCAGATTTCTGACATTCAGAATTTGTGATATTGTTCAGATATTTGATTGGAGATAATACTTTGTTTATAGAAGTTCTGCCACTTATTAGGATGAAATATCTTGGAACATGTTTGCTAATTGGTGATCTAATCTGGAGAAAGGATTATTTTACAGTAATCCTAGTTTCCTTCCCTGTCTCCCTTCACCGTCTCTTAACCTGTTGACTTTCTTTGCTGAACTCCCAAATTTTCCTCCTTATGAAGCCTGACACTCTCTATGCCCAGTTCTCGAATCAATTCTTACCCAGCCATGCAGTCTGAGAACCTCATTTCTAGCCACTGTTATGGAGGTTGGATAGGGACACTCGTTCTTTTTCTTCTAGTGTGTGAAAGATTCTGAACTAGAATTATGTCAAATGCTTTGACCCAAATAGAGGCAAAAATGGAAATTAGACGTTGTCAAGCCTTGATTCTTACTCTCCGTCCTCCAATCAAATGTATTTCCTTTACAGAACTATGACAAGTTGCAGTCATTTATCTGCCTACATGCTCATGGACTATTGCCTACTGAAGCCTATAATGTCCACAGACAAGGAGTGTGTCTCTTTCGTTATATGAATAACTTGAGCCTAGTAAAGAACTTGGCACAAAGTAGTCAATAAATATTTTTTTCAATATATACACCGTCATTTAATGTGCCTGGTGTGTGTCTGGACCTGCTTTGTTGCGTTTTTCCCCATGTAATCAAAAGGTGCTGAACAAGTACAAATCATAGCCTGAGGCTTAATGTATTTATAATTTAGTTGAAGTGAAAGGGAGATCATTAATAAGAATCATTCAAAAAAAAAAAAAAAAGAAGAAGAAGAAGACTAGAAAAGAAAGATACATACAGCCCAGAGAATGAGTACTAATGAGCCAGGGGTACGATTTATTTATATGGGCTGAAGAAATCAGGGACAGTTTCATAGGCAGGGAAGAAAATATGGTCTCTCAGAATATTAGGTCAAGGTTTTGGGAGGAAAGCATTACCTGGAGTAGAAGAGGTGACTTTATCAGTTGATCCACAAAAGGTTTACAGTAGATTAAATTTCCATAAACTTGTGTATTTATGCTGGCTTTATTATTGTTATTTCTGTAAATAGTTTCTAGGTAGTTGTGGCTACATAAAAATCTAGTCAGACATTCCTGAGGGTAATGTTCTATTGCAAAAAATAAATAAATAAAAAAAAGAACCACATAACCCTATAGTGTTCATATTTAAGTTCATTTTCAGACCCTGTTTTTCATCTTTGAAACAAAACACACACCACACACACGCTGCACACATGCACATGCTCCATTGTCTTTTGGGCCTGACTTGAGGATTTTGTCCTTTATAAAAAACACAAATATGATACACTAAGTATCAGTATGGTTTTCCTTGATGTCCTTCTGTTTATTCATTAACCAGACCATGACTAACTTCTTTAATGAAATTTAATGAGATCCATTGGCTTGGCTTAGACTTATCAGAGACAATGATGCCTTATATTAATGAAAATTGTTAGGAGGTTTTATTTCCTGTCATTAATTTAATTCTCATTTTGTTGTTACCATTGCTCATAGAACAAAGGAAAATTCATCAAAATCATTATCAGTCATCAGTGTTTCCAGCCTCTACCAACATCTAGTGAAAAAATGCCTAAGTTTTATTTTACCTTGTGCTAGTTCCTTGATCTTGGGTATGGATATTCTAACTGGTGTGATCGTCTCCATTCTTTCCTTGTTAAGGAATAGGACCCTTTTCTAATTTCTAGAGCCATGCCATACACACACACACACACGCACACACACACACACACAGAGTTAATAATGGAAAAGAATAATGACAGTTATAGAAGCAAAGTAGGATTCACCCCCAAGGCCAAAATGGCAGCCAGTCTTTATTCGTACCAAACCTAACCGAGCTCTCACTGGAAGATGAAAAGTATAACCCAGGGAGTTTCTGAGAAAGATCATCCTTGTAAGCATATATATTCCTTTTGCTTGATTGTCTGTGCTGGGTCAGTGTAGTGCTCAGTTTCTTATTTTCAAGTTAAAAAAAAAAATATATATATATATACACACACACACATACATATTATATATCCATTAAAAGGAAGTCTTCATTATCTTTTGGTAATTTGACTCAATTTCAAATTTAACAGTTGAGTCAAAACTAAACAAATAATGTTAAGGAATATTTCTTTATTTTTTTGTAAAGTATACCGTTTTTAGAAACACTTCCATAAACTAAGAAAAAGAGAAGATAGTGTGGGATGGGAGAAAGTGAAGCAAAATGTGAATCTGGACACATGAGGGCAACTCACCTGTTCCTTGCAATGAGGCCTTTTGCTCTTCAAAAAAGATTGACCATGTGATGATTGAGCTCTAGGGGTTCTGTTACATGGTTTGCTCCCTGTGTGATAACGAAGTGCAAATATGCATGAACATTTATCAGCAAAGTCAGAGATAAAGTAAGATGGAATATCTTTAAGAAACTCAGCATCATCCATTTGGGAACCATGTCTTTCTTGTGGGACAATCCTCTCCAACCTTCTCCCCATAGAATATCTCACTTCATCCTCCGGATCTCAAGCATGCTAATATTGTTGATCTTACCTTATTGTGTTCAGTGTATTTGTCCACCTGTCTGTTGTCCCTACTGGACTGTTAGTTCATTAAAGGATAGGATAGGGTCTGATTAGTTTTTAACATCAGTATCTTTCTTAGAATCAATCTCAACAGTAGACATTTCAAAATAAATGGTAGTTGTTGACAGGTGACACTACTGATCTACTTCCAGTAGTCTGTCAATTTAAGTTTCTGTTTTACCCAGTTTCATTCATGAAGATATACATGTGCAAATTGATGGATGGATGGATGAATGGATGGATGGATGGATCCAAAGATAGATTGAATCTAGATGGGTGATGTCTGCATGTCAGACATTGTGCTAGGTGTTTGAGTTAGACCAAACAATCTAATTATTTTTCCTGCGGCCTCTTGCATTTATTCAACATAAGCTCTAAAGTATAACCTGACATTTGGAAAAGAAATACCCTCCCAGTTAGGTGGAACTAAATGTCTTATTAAAGCTCAAATCCCCTTCCTTGGCCATGAGTTCACACTAACAGAACTGACTTATCTAGATATTCATAATATTTTGTGTTTTAATGCTATTTTCAGATATACTGAAAAAATAAGAAAGTACATAAATTGCTGTTTCCAACAACATAGTGTTGGGGGGAAATCGATGGTTTTAATAAATTGCAACTAAGGATTGGTGTTCAACTAACACATATCCAAACCCCTTCCCCAGGAATTCAGTCACATACCTTGAACTGACCTGAAAGCTCTTTGTTGTATTGACAGATTAATTGTAGTGAGGAGAATTTAATACAGAATAAAAATGCACCTGCCTATGGGGAGGGCTGCTGGAGACAAGTGCCTGGAGCAGAAAGGCTGGGGAATGAATTTTTCAGTGTGGATAATGAAGTGTGGTGTCAGTGGAAGTCAGTGGTAATTAGCAATGTGTATAATAAGATGAGCTTGGGTAAACTTGTCACCTCACAATTCCAAGTGACCAGCAGCACAGGTGAAAGGTGAAGTGCATAAATGTCACTCTTACCCTTTTGTAGGAAAAAATATAATTGTGAAAAATGTGGTGGAATCTGTGAAGCAGCGCGAGGAGAGCCTTTGGAACACAGAATATTCATTACTTACATTTGTGCATTCATTCCTCATATAAAATGTGCTTTCATAGAACTGTTTCCATAGTTGTAGCATAGCAATCTCTATCTTTTTTATATTCATGATTGTTTTATCATTGTATAGATAATTTGAGTACATTTAGTAAAACTTGGAAAGGACAGAATAGAAAATAAAAACCCCTCCAGTTAAAGATAGATAATTATTGTTAATATTTTGGCATATTTTCTGCCAGGCATTTTTTACGTGAAATTTACTAACAGTTGTACTCATACCATATTGACAATTTTATCTGATTTTACATCTAACATTCCAGAACTTTTGAGCAGTTAGTAGCAATGTTATAACTTTAGCTTTCACTGTGCTTACTCTTGTCTAAGTGCTGCATGTATTATGATTCAATTACTACAACAACCCTAAGAAGCAGATACTATGATTATCTTCACTTTAAAAGTGGGAAACTTGAGACATTGAGAAGGTATCTTTCCTTGTGTCACATGGATAATTAATACCAGAGTTGGACTTTATACCAAACAGTCCAATTCCAAAATACCTGATTTCTTACCTTGTACACTTGATTAGAAGTCAGCAGACTTTTTCTGTAAATATTTGAGGCCTTGTTGGTCTTCTAGTGTTTGTCTTAACTACTTCATTATGCTATTGAAGAAATATGACTACAGATGAGACATAAATGAAGATACAATAGGAATATGAGCATTTTTGTGCCCCAATAAAATTTTTTAGATACTGTAAATTTGAATTCGCTATAGTTTTCATGGGTGACAAAATAATATTTAAAAACAATTTTATCATTTAAAAATGTAAAAACTCTGTTTAACTTGAGACCTAAATAAAACCAGGCTGCTGATATTAGTGTGTGGATACTTTCATTAGGTTCATTGTTGCATTATTCGCCATCAGGAGAGCATCTCCAGCACTTGAATATTTATTGTTTCAAATTTTTTTTTCAAAGACAAATTGACCAAGTTAAATGATGCTATGATGAATATCTTTGTGGATAAAAATTTTACTAGTTTTATAATATTTTCTTAGGTATATACTTTCTTTTTTTATTTAATTACCCATGTACCTCACAAATGCATTTCTTTTGNTAATTTTTTGAGGAACCTCCACACTGTTTTCCAGAGGGGCTGCACCAGTTTACCAATAGTGTAGGAGGGTGCCCGTTACTCCACATCCTTGCCAACATCTAGAATCTCCTGATTTGTTCATTTTAGCCACTCTGACCGGCGTGAGGTGGTATCTCAGTGTGGTTTTGATTTGTACTTCCCTGATGAGGATGAACGCCAAGCATTGTTTCATGTGTCTGTTGGCCATCTGGATGTCCTCTTTGGAGAAGTGTCTGTTCGTGTCTTCTGCCCATTTCTTCACTGGATTGTTTGCTTTTCAGGTGTGGAGTTTGGTGAGTTCCTTATAGATTTTGAATACTAGCCCTTTATCTGATATGTCATTTGCAACTATCTTTTCCTATTCCATCGGTTGCCTCTTAGTTTTATTGATTGTTTCCTTTGCCGTACAGAAACATTTTATCTTAATGAAGTCCCTATTATTCATTTTTGCTCTTGATTCCCTTGCCTTTGGGAATGTGTCAAGTAAGAAATTGCCACAGTTGAGGTCAAGGAGGTTGCTTTCTCCTCTAGGGTTTTGATGGTTTCCTGTCTCACATTCAGGTCCATTATCCATTTTGAGTTTATTTTTGTGTATGTTCTGAGAAAACGATCTAGTTTCATTCTTCTGCATGTTGTTGTCCAGTTCTCCCAGCACCATCTGTTAAAAAGGCTGTCTTTTTTCCACTGGGTTTTCTTTCCTGCTTTGTCAAAGATTAGTTGGACATACATTTGTGGGTCCAGTTCTGAGTTCTCTATTCTATTCCATTGGTCTATGTGTCTGTTTTTGTGTCAATACCATACTGTCTTGATGGTGACAGTTTTGTAGTAGAGGCTAAAGTCTGGGATGGTGATGCCTCCCGTTTTGGTTTTCTTCTTCAATATTCCTTTGGCTATTTGGGGTCTTTTGTGGCTCCATACAAATTTTAGGATAGTTTGTTGTAGTTTTGAGAAGAATGCTGGTGCAATTTTGATTGGGATTGCATTGAATGTGTAGATTGCTTTGGGTAATAATGACATTTTAATAATATGTATTCTTCTGATCCATGAGCATAGAAAGTTTTTCCATTTCTTTGTGTCTTCTTCAATTTCCTTCATAAGTTTTCTATAGTTTTCATCATACAGATCTCTTATATCATTGGTTAGGTTTATTCCTAGGTATTGTATGTTTTTTTTTGTGTGTGTGTGTGTGTGCAGTTGTGAATGGGATCAGTTTCTTGATTTCTGTTGCTTCACTACAGGTGTATAAAAATGCAGCCGATTTCTCTATGTTGATTTTGTACCCTGAAACTCTGCTGAATTCATGGATCAGTTCTAATAAGCTTCTGGTGGACNATAATATTCCCTGATAATTGCTTATATTTCTGAGGGGTTGGTTGTAATAAGTCCATTTTCATTCATGATTTTGTCTATTTGAATGCTCCTCTTTTCTTTTTGAGAAGTCTGGCTAGAGGTTTGCCAGTTTTGTTTGTTTTTTCAAAAAAAACAACTCTTGGTTTCATTGATCTGTTCAACTGTTTTTATTTTGGATTCTGTATTGTTTATTTCTGCCCTTATTTTTATTATTTCTCTTCTCCTACTGGGTTTGGGGTGCTCTTGTTGCTCTTCTTCTAGTTCCTTTAGGTGTGCTCTTAGATTTTGTAGTTGTACATTTTCTAATTTCTTGAAATAGGCCTGGGGTGCTATGTACTTTCTTCTTAGGACTGCCTTTGCTGCATCCCGTAGAGTTTGAATTGTTGTATTTTCATTTTCATTTGCTTCCATATATTTTTAAATTTCTTCTGTAATTGCCTGATTATCCTATTCATTCTTTAGTAGAGTGTTCTTTAACCTCCATGTTTTTGGAAGTTTTCCAGACTTCTTCCTGTGGTTGATTTCAAGTTTCATAGCATTGTGATCGGAAAGTGTGCATGGTATGATCTCAGTTCTTTTATATTTATTGAGGGCTGCTTTATGTCCCAATATGTGATCTACCTTGGAGAATGTGCCATGCACACTTGAAAAGAAAGTGAATTCCATGGGCTCAGTATGTAGAGCTCTAAATATATCTGTCAAACCCATCTGGTCCAATGTGTCATTCAAGTCCATTGTTTCTTTAGTGATTTTCTGTCTAGTTGATCTATCCATTGCTGTAAGTGGAGTATTAAAGTCCCCTGTTATTAGCAGATTCTTGTCCATAAGATTGTTTCTGTTTGTGATTATTTTCTGTATTTAGGTGCCCTTGTATTCGGTGTGTAGACACTTATAATTGTTAGCTTTTCCTGAAGGATAGACCCTGTAATTATTATATAATACCCTTTTTATTCCCTTGTTACTGCCTTTACTTTAAAGTCCAGTTTGTCTGATATAAGTGTAGCTACTCCAGCTTTCTTTTGACTTCCAGTAGCTTGATATTTCTCCATCCCCTTACTTTCAATCTGAAGGTGTCCTCCAGTCTAAAATGAGTTTCTTGAAGACAGCAAATAGTTGATTTTTTTTCCATTGTGCTACCCTACGTTTTTTGATTGGAGCATTCAGCCCGTTTACATTCAGTGTTATTATTGAAATGTATGGGTTTAGAGTCATTGTGTCCTTTGTGGGATTCATGCTTATGGTGGTGTCTCTGGTATCTTGTGTTCCTTGCAACATTTCCCTCAGAGAGTCCCTCTCAGGATTTCTTGTAGGGCTAGTTTAGTGGTGACAAGTTCTTTCCATTTTTGTTTATTTGGAAAGACTTTTATCTGTCCTATTCTGAATGACAGGTTTGCTGGAGAGAGGATTCTTGGCTGCATATTTTTTCTGTTCATCCCATTGAAGATATCCTGCCATTCCTCTCTGGCCTGCTAAGTTTCATTAGATAGGTCTGTCACCACTCTGATAGGTTTCGCTTTGTATGTTAGGACCCTTTTATACCTAGCTGCTTTCCAAATTCTCTCTTTGTTGCTATATTTTGCTAGTTTCACTATATGTCTGTCATGCAGAAGATCCATTCAAGTTAAGTCTGAGGGGAGTTCTCTGTGCCTCTTGAATTTCAACATCTACTTCCCTCCCCAGGTTGGGGAAGTTCTCTGCCATAATTTGTTCAAGGACTCCTTCAGCACCTTTCCCTCTCTCTTCCTCTTCTGGAATTCCTATGATACAGATATTGTACCATTTGATTGTATCGTTCAGCTCTCGAACTCTCCTTTCATGTTCCTGGATCAGTTTATCTCTCTTTTTCTCAGCTTCCTCTTTTTCTATAATTGTGTCTTCTATTTCACCTATTCTCCTCTCTGCCTCTTCAATCCGTGCATTGGATGCCTCCATTTTATTATGCATCTCATTTATAGCATTTTTTAAGTCATCCCAGCTATTTTTAAGCTCCATAGTCTATGTAGCAATAGTTTTCTGATGCCTTTTTAAAGCCCAGAGATTAATTTTATGAGTATTATTCTAAATTCTTGTTCAGCTATGTTGCTTATATCTGTTTTGAGCAGTTCTTTATCTGTCATTTCTTCCTGGAATTTCTTTGGAGGACAGTTCTTTCATTTTGTCATTTGGTTAGCTTTCTGCCTCTTGTTACTTTTAAAATCTTGTTATGCACTCTGCGGCTGCAAGTACTGCTGTATTAATGAAGGCTCTTTGACTGTCCAGGGCCTGTCCATTCAGGAAGTGTTCTTTGAGTGGTGTCTCTTGGGCTCCCTTGTTGAGACTGGTTATTTCATTTCCCTACTCGTTGTGGTACTTGGGACTCTCCACCTTGTGTTCTGTGGCTTGTTTCTTGAGGTTGCCCTAGAAAAGAAAACAGACAGATAAACACACGGGGAGCAAAGGTAAAAAATGCACAGACAAATCCAGCAAACATGCAAACCAAAAGGGAAAAAGAAAAAAAAATAGAATGGAAAAAAAGAGAAAGGAAGAAAAACAAATAATAAAATTTAAAATTAAAAATACGTAAAAAATAAAAAAGGAAAGAAATACCCAAAATACAAAGGACAGTCTAAAAGCATAATACCAGAATTCCCAGCTACAAATAAAGAACCAGGTGTATGCAGTGATGATGGAAGAGCATATACAAAGAGAGAAATGACAGGGTGGGGAGGAAGTGAAAATGGAAGATAAATGACCTAGCAGAGTGGCTAAGAGGCTTAATTCAGAGAGAGAAAGAGGAGAATATGGTAAGAGGTGAGGAGAAAGAAACAAAGATGATGTTACTCAGAGAAACTATATAGTCTGATTACTCCAGAGAGAGAGAGATAGAAAGGTAGTGGTGGAGGTGTAGAATATGCATCTAGAGAATGGATTAAATGTGACTGTTTAAGCAAACCAGTTTCCAGAGTCCCCAGTCCAGCAGAGGGGAAAAATACGGATGAAACAATGGAAAATATATCTGAATAGAAAGGATTGATATAGAATTAATCACGGTAGTGCATCCATATCGGTCTTGCCCCCAGGATCCTGTAAAAACAACAACAACAAAAAGCCAGCTCTCTAGTGGGGATGGGCGTGGTTTGGTGTAGGCAGGTCTTAGCCTCCACTGTGACCCAAGGGCTGCTCCCTGAGGTCCCGCCCTGCTGGTTGTGGGGAGAAAAATGGTGGTGCCCCAGTCCCCTCTTGAACCAAGCATTGCAACTCACTCTTTTGGGTCTGATCTCCCTATGCTGTGGGTGTAGCCAAGGTGGGCTGTGCTCTATGTCCCAAGCCACGCCTCATTTCCAGCTATTAGTCCAAGTGCCCCATTGATACGGCCTGAAGAATAAACCCACAGGCCGAGTCCCTCCTGAGGAGTTTCAAGCCTCTCTCCTTCCCACTGGGCATTGAGCTGAGCCAGACCCTTTTTTTTTTTTTTTTAAACTGATTATTTTTCTTAATTTTTGAGATAAAATTGACATATAACATTATATTACTATTGCTTTTAGTTTTTTGACAGATGATCCTTTTTTGATGTTTTTTCATTTATTTTTGAGAGAGAGAGATAGAGTTTGAGCAGGGTATGGACAGAAAGAGAGAAAGATAAAGTGAGTCTTAAGCAGGCTCCATGCTCTCAATGCAGAGTCCTACTTGGGCTTGAAATCACAAACCTGGAGATCATGACCTGAGCTAAAATCAAGGTTGGCCACCTAACTGACTGAGCCATCCAAGTGCTCCATTATTGCTTTTAAAAGCCAGTGAAAATGAAAAGACAGACTGAGTGCTGCCCAACTGGACAGCGGTGTCATTGCTTCAGGAGGCAGAGTTTTATCTGATTGGTTGACCCCTATGAAAGCCTGGGATTCAGAGACCAATATCTATTTCTTAATTTCCTCTTAGAGGTCACATGTACGCGCTTAACATTGGGCCCTAAATGGGTTCCTGTAGTACCTTGGTCACTGATGCTAAATGTCAGAAGTCAGTAACTAAGTATAGAAAGAACTAGGCAAACTGATCCACACCATGGGACAAACATCCCAAAGCTTCCATATACCTTTTAGGAGTAGAATTCCCGCGTAAAGTCTCAGATTTGTGAAGTAATGAGTATGTGTTTGTTCTTAGGCTTCCTGAAGCTGGCCCTTCCCCTACTGGAATTGATGGATGCAGGCACCATAATGAAGCCACAAGACTTTAAATCATAAGTGCAGTTCTGATGTTTAAAGGGGTATTTTAAACTCAACAGGGATTTCCTTCTCCATTCTCCATTATACGAATGGTGAATTTAATTGGTTGATATACTTTGAATCAACTTCTTTTCTTCTTTAGAACCATATGATTTCACATGGGAAATTAATCTTTCCTGTATCTCAAAAGAACTGATATTTTACTTTTCATAGCATAGTTAAAGTCTAGTCCAGTGGCTAGAGTTGTATATTTTACAAACTTACCAAGGGAAAAAAAAGGGGGCTTTCTCTAACCATGTCAGTCCACTTACATTTCACAGGTGCCCCAGTTTCTTTGAAGTTGACACATCTTTTTGAACATGAAATATTCTTGGCTGGAAATTTCCTTTTGCATGAAGACTCTACGTCTTCTCCAGCTACCTATTAAAAACATATCCATCAATGCCTATGAGACAATTTTTAAGAATCTCATTTCATCTTTAGGAAATAGAATGACCTAGAAAATTGTCTCTTATAATATTTATATTATGTTGATTACAGGGTTTCAATTAATTAATGAATTAGTTTTTGTATTTCCAGCCATCTGTGTGTGTGTATGTGTGTGTGTTTTGTTTTGTTTGTGTTTTGTGATGCCCCAAACTAAAGTCTGTTGGAGTGGCTTATTCTGTGTTGCCATTAACTGAACCAGTAATCCTTGATCCAGGCTGAATATGAGAATCATTTAGAAAATTATTTAAAATGCCAGTGGCTAGGTGATTCTGATATGAGACAAGGTTGAGAACTTCTGGTCTCAGCCATAGTCGAGAGGAATGCTTACAGATCCAGCTGTGAAATTCTTCTCTGACATAATCATGCCGTTCTTTTTTCTACTCCATTGACAAGCCAAGTGTATCATTTTTGAGACTCATCTCCAGTCCTATTTGACGTTCTGCCCATTTCTAACGGAAGACTGAGCTCTGTGCAGTCTATTTCCAGAGCTGCCATGAATATTTATACATTGCCTGCATCTTTACAAATTAGAGAACAGCAAGATGAATGAGAGTAGTGAATCAGAGAAGACACTCAGTATGATGCAGGCAGAAATTTACTATCTCATTTCTATTTAAAACCTGATGACTCAGAGAAGGAGACAGTTCACTTCCATTTCAGTAAATTCCTTAATGCTCTCCAGCATGGCACTTTGGATTTTAGCACTACTGGGGGTGACTTGATTTAGTCCCAGGAAGAAAATGCCTACATGGCATGTGTATGTGAGTGTGCATGGATGTATGTGAGGGTTTGTAGTTAAGTGAGATTCTTTTAAAATATAATAGAATAAAACCCAAAGAAATTACTAACCTAATTGTTAATTATTTCTGTTAAGCCTCATTTTCTATGTTGCCTTGGTGATGGGGATATACCTCCGACCCGTAACGAATAATTCTTAAGTCTGACAAAATGCTATTTGTTTCTAAATTGGCTTTTAATGTCTTTAGTTTGCATTTTCTCCACTTAGTTAGCTTTCCAACAATTATTCATTATATTTTCTTGCCTTTCCATCTTTCTCATGCTCAAGATCAAAATAGATTTTTACAGGAGACAAGTGTCAAGATTTATTGTGGTAATGTAATGATTTGACACTTCTGTACAAGAAGGGCATAGAGACCACAATAATATGCATCCTTTCATCTTAGCCTTTGATTATCTGGCAAATATGGAACCAGTTAAAAATTGCACATTATAGCATAAAGTAAGGAAAATTTGTCCATTATGATATTCAGATGCCTTTTACATAAACACACTGGTGAATGCAACTTAATTTCATCAGGCACAGTGCACACAGTGGGTTGAACATGGTCTGTGGTATAAAGTCATAATTTGATATTATTAATTCCAAACTTAACCTAAGAGACATAAGCGATAACCATGAAGGTAGGATTGCAAATCAGTCTTCTGGGTAAAGAGACCGTTCTAAAACTTCCCATTTCTCCCCTCACTTTTGACTATTTGGGCAGTTAAATTCTTCTTCTATGTAGTGTAAGAGCTGAGGGTATACTTATTCACATTTGTCCATGCTGTCCATCTTTGCTGCACTCACTAGATGTTGAAGTCTGACATATATGGTGAAACTTGTAAGTCTCCCATTCTTTCAAAACTAGCCATTTCATTAAGTGTTTATTCATTCATCAAGTAAGTATTGTCTCCATAGTTTATAGTAAACCCAATACTCAGCACTGAAGTTATTTCTTACTTATCTGGAGCTCCTAGTCTAGCAGGGATCCAGATATTAAATTAAAAAATATTATCAAATATTCACTGAAAACCATGATAAGTGCTATGCTGTTGAGGCATTGGAAATTATGACAGCCTTAAATAGAGAAACCAGTATTAAATGGAGGGGTCAGACAAAAATGAATCTTCTCTGAAAGAATAATATTTGAGTTCAGATTTGAAGGATTCTAATAAGCATGTTTTCATCAGAAAGGATGAGGGGTTAAGAGATTATTATGGGGCCAGTCATATTTTCTGTCTCAAGGGTCTCGGTGTTCTACAGACAACATTTTACTCATTTTATGTTAATAATTAAAGATATTTATTGTAATTCTGGTGTCCAAGGAGCCAGCTGGTCAGTAATGTATTGAGCCAAGCAGCCAAAGGACCAAAAGAGGTCTGGTTCCATGGAGGCAAAGACTGAGATGAGCATTTTTGAATTCATCTTACTGAGGACATGCTCTCAGGGAACATGGGGATGAGGGAAGCCTCATGAGACAGAGAAAAAAGAGATAAAGTTGTGATTGAGCTTTAGACTGCTAGAAAGTCTTGGGCTTGAATTACGCCACAAAAAAAGATAAAGGGCAGAGAAGCTGTCCCCTAATACCCATCTAAAGTAGCCATTACCTGTGTATCTGTTTGTGTATGTGTGTGGTGGGGGAGCACGTGGAATGAAAAGGGCAATATTCCTGTAGTCTCCCAGAATGGTGGCTTCCTTAGGACAGAGAATCCTTTTTAGAAAACATACAGAAAAGAGAGCTTCTATCAGACAGCCGATAAAGGAGATCTAGGTGGGACACTAACAGCTTTGACTTCTACATTGATTCCCTTGGACCAGAAGCAGCATTACCTGGAGGCTTGGAATGAGATTTCCAGATCCTTGCTGAAACTCACTGAATCAAACTCAGGGGATGGAGCCTGACAATCTGTAGTCTAACCAGCCTTTTAGGTGATTCTCGTATACCTTCAAGTTTGAGAACCATTGTACTGCAGAAAGTGTTTAAAATGTAGATGGGTGCCTGGGTGGATCAGTTGGTTAAGTGCCTGACTTTGGCTCAGGTCATGATCTCGCATTCTGTGAATTCAAGCCCCGTGTCAGGCTCTGTGCTGACAGCTTAGAGTCTGGAGCCTGCTTCAGATTCTGTGTCTCTCTCTCTTTCTCTCTGCCCTTCCCCTGCTCACACTCTGTCTCTCAAAAATAAATATTAAATATTTTTAAATTAATAAAATGGTAGAAAGTTCACACTCCTCATTAAATCTTAGCCTTTGATTATCAACAAAAGGAGACAATAGAAGCTAAATTACCAATTCTCTAAAAAAAGATTCATATAATTATGGGCAGCATCTTAAACATCACAAATGAATTTGCGGGTATGGGATTATCCCTTGCATTGTCTGTTGACATTTGATATTCCCCTGAAGCTCAGATCAGTCATCAGTATCTGGGCTCACACTGTGCACCCAGATTGGTGAAATGACCTGGTAAATTGATCAAAGCAACAACAAAGATTACCAGCATAGTATGAAAATGACAATGTAAGGGGTAAGAAATTTTGTAACTTTACTTTTGACTGCCAGTGTAGAAATATATTTTCCAATATAGTATTCTTCCTAGATGTTCTAGAGGATATTTGAAAATAAATGATATACCTAGATATTGTTCTCAGAGTTGTGTGTGTATTTTGGAGTGATTTTTTTAAACTGAGTGTAACTGCAGGTGATATTTATACAAGATTAGTCAGTACAGGAAATTCACATAAGTGATTTAATGACTTCACAGAATGTTTGTTTTTGTAAATACTTTGTCATTTACCGCTTTAGCATTTGTCTCTCTTTTTAATTGGGAAATGTGTTTGCTGCTTAATTCATTCAAACTTTTACTTGTTCAACAAGTATTTACAAATTGCCTACTACGTGCAAGGCCCCTTGTTAGATGCTGTGAATATATTAGTAAACAAACTGGATAAAGGTGCTGCATCTCAAGATGCTTATGTTCTGTGTTCGTTTCCTGTCGCTGCTCCAACAAACTGCCATCAACTTGATTAAAGCAACACAGTTCTTTATCTAGCATTTCTTGAGGCCAGACATCTGAAATGGATCACTTGCCTAAAATCAGGATGTCAGCAGGGCTGTGTTCCTTCTGGAATCTCTAGGGGAGAATCCATTTCCCTTTGCCTTTTCCTGCTTCTGGAGATGGCCCACATTTCTCAGCTTTGGGGATACCATCCCACTCCATAGCCTTCTCTTTCCTGCTTCCCTCTTTCTCTTATCCACATTATTGGGATTACATTGAGTCTACCCAGATTAGCCAGGATAACCTCCTAACCACAGGATCCTTAACTGAATCACATCTACAAAAATCCTCCTTTTGCCATGGAAGTAACATATTCCTTGGTACCAGGAGTTAGGCTATGGATATACCTTGAGGGGAAGGGGCATGATTTTATTGACCATACCGTCTAATGGAGGAGATTTCAGAACTGTCATGCAAATTACTATATAGTTACAAATTTTGATATGTGCTAAGAATAAGTCATAGATCAAATCATTTATTACTGGGAAAACGAAGTGAATCTTTTGCAATAAAGTAAAATGTATACCGACACGAAGAGAAGGGCTTGTCAGTTGAGTGATGTGAGGAAGACTATTGAGAGAACATGTACCAGGAGCCTGAAAGCAAGGTTAGCAGATACAGGGACTGAGACACAGCCTGGTTCACCCCTGTGCAGGTTAGCTGGGCAGAGAGGCCCCTGGGGAATATCTAGAGGGAGGGGCATCAGGTCACAAACGGCGGAAATACATCCAGGGTTACACCACTCATACTGACGATATTGATGTGCATTTCTGGGTACTGTGAATTTTGTCATTAGTAAGATGTCTCAGTGTCAGCTGTTATTAAATTTTAGTTCCACCTGTAGCAGGTGGGTAGACCATCCTGTTGATTTATATTTTTAGGCCTCTAGCTTCCCTTTGCACACACTTTTTTTTCTTTGTTCTTTCACCTCCCCACTGTAAAAATAACGTTTTGTTATGGAGCTAATAATTTTTTTCCTTATAAAGCCAGACATACATTAACAACAACAACAACAACAACAACAACAACAACAAAAGTTATCCCACCTTTTTGTAAGCCCTGGATAATCACCTTTAATGATTTGGTGTATAGACTTACATATCTGTTTCTTGTGCAGATACATATTTATAGAGAGAATGATGTTTTACATGCTCTTCGGTAACCTGAAGTTTTCCTCTTCACAGTATAAAGTGAAAACTTCCTGTATTGATTGTATGTAATATTAGTATTTCTGATCTCATAGAAGTGACTTTAATAATGTGCAGTGACTACTTTGACTATGTCCTTCCCTATCTTTTCTACAACAAACAATGTAGCAGTGAGCATCCTTGTATTAGCCTCACACAATACATCATGTCTCCCTTGGGATAAATTCCTAGCAGTGGAACTATAGGTCTAAAGACTATTTTTGTTCTATTTCTAATTTATGCTATGTTGACATATTTTATACTCCCAAAGAGCTACCTTAAAATCATTCTGAACAATATAGGGTAATTAATAAAAAAAAAAAAAAGAAAATATGTCTCATTGTTCTCCTTCTGTGTATGAAGGGACAGTGATGGCAGGGAGTAAGCAGTCATTCAGTGAATTTTTTTTGTTTGTTTTATTTTTGTTTTAATAGAGTGGCAAATACCTCCAGTTAGGAAGATGGCATTGCCTTTCATTCAGTTATTCACACCAAAGATCTGGACATCCTTGTTTCTCCTTTCTCACTGTCCATTCTCTGCATCCAGTCATTAGGAATCATATCTCATCTGGTGACTTCTTACCAGCCCTTTTGGTGTTCCCACGCTTGCTCAAGGTCCCCTCTCATTGGACCATAACAATGGCCATTTTGATCATTTGCCTTTAGCTTTTGATCCTTTTCATTTTATTTTCGACCCAGAGGCTATAACTGTGCTTCTAAATGCCATTCTACTATTCAAAACCATCCATTGGATTTCCCTCAGAGGAGGAAGGAAGTCTTAGGGCCTTCTGCTGCCTAACCAAGCCTTACCTGTTCTAAGACAGGCTACTTTTTGGGGTGCCTGAGTGGCTCAGTCTGTTAAGTGTCCTACTTCAGCTCAGGTCATGATCTCACAGCTCGTGGGTTCAAGCCCCTTGTCAGGTTCTGTGCTGACAGCTCAGAGCTTGCATCCTACTTTGGAATCTGTCTCTTCTCTGTCCCTCCCCTGCTCATGCTTGTTCTGTCTGTCTGTCTGTCTCTCTCTCTCTCTCAAAAGTAAACGTTAAAAAAGTAAAAAAAAAAAAAAAAAAAGACAGACTACCTCTCCAACCCCACTTCTTACTTCTCTTCTTCCTAATCACCCACAGCCTCCAACCTCCCTGCTGTTCCTGGACATGCCAACCATGCTACCATGTTATGAAATTTATATTTCCTGTTCCATCTCTCTCTGCCTTCCCTCAATTATCTATAGGCCTTGGTTCCTCACTTTTCCAGATCTCTACTCAGATAAAACATTGGCCCCTCACAGTCGCTCTTCATCCCCTTAACGGTTTTACTTTTTCTTGATAGTGTCAACTTCTACCTGGAATTGTGTTTTCTCTTTACTTATATATGTGTTTTTTTTTTTTAATCTGTTCCCTTTAATAAATAGGAGTTGTAGGGGGGCAGGTACTTTGTTTATATTGCTCAGCCAGTTACTGGTTCATAGAAAGTCTTAATAAATATTTGATGAATGTATGCATATGTGCATGAACCAAGTGTGAGCCACAGATTCAAGGCTAGCCAGGTTCTGACCTTAATTCCTTTACTCATCTGGTCACAGATATACTTGAGCATTGAAAAATCTGGGTCATTCTTCTGACACTTAAATAATGGTTTAGGAAACAAATACCCTGCAAATTGTTACCATTTCTGATTAAGTGTGGCATAAATATGAGGTAGGAGGAAAGGAGGGAAAAGTGGCAATAAGCATATCTTCTTTTTTTTTGAAACAGGACTGCAGAAAGCATATATTTTCTCAAAAGACTAGTTTCATTCTAATTCTTTAAAACGTTAATCGTTTCAGCATTTTTTTCCTTTTTGTAACTGCTGTGAAGTGTGTGTGTGTGTTTGTGTGTGTGTGTTTCATTAGCAAACCACAGCAACTTAACGTTGTTTGAAAGGCTTTTCAAATATGTTGTCATTGGATGTACCAGGAGATGATAGTTTTTTAACCACAGATTATAGACTTGAGGAAATACTATATTCTGTTTATCTTAAATTTAACTTTATTCTTTGTGCTGGTTCAACATTCTCCTGACTGAGGGACCGGAGACCCCATTTCCCTGCAAGTGTGATGGAGATCAAAGGCATGTTTTGAGAAATGCTAAATGTAGCCCTAGATAATTTTGTACAGCAGCCAGAGGAGGTCTACATCAGCTCTTAGCCACCCACAAAGCTAATTAAATTTACCCATGTGAAAAGCAAACACCCACCCCAGTTATTTTGAGCTAACTTGCTGAAACACTGGTTAGGTTTTAATGCACACAGCACTTCCCCCACCCCAAATCCATGGGAGTCTGTAGCTTCACCAGGAGTTCAGTGTAGACCAGTGTTGCTTTTAGAAACACTTGAGAAGAGTTTGACTAAAAAGCTATGGCATTTTTATCATGAATCTATTTCTTCAATATGTTTTGATGCTGTCATATAACTTACTTTTTTCTTCTACTTTTCTCTGTGGAGTAGAGTTAGTGTGGATCTGGCTTAGGTGAAATCTTCATTTTCCTACATATGTCACTTTGGGAAAGTCATTTAGCCTCTCTGCATCAAATACAAGAGAAATAATAGAACTTACATCATAGAATCAGTGTGAAAATTCAATGAGCTAGTATATGTAAAGAAGATAATTAAGCAGATTGTAGTTTTTGAGCAATATTACTTCTTCCTCTCTGCCCTTCTTTTCTTTGAGACACAATGATGTTATTGTTTCATTGATTAAACAGCTTGCTTTTGAGCACCTATAGTGTTTCACATATTGGTGTTTCTGTCCCTATGCTCTCATGACCCTTACATTCTAGTGAGGAGAATGCAAACTAAAAGATAGCAAAGATAATATTAGATTGTGACATATCTTGAAGGATATAAAGCTTGGTCTGGGACAAAGAATGAGAGGAGTGGAGCTAGTTTGGGTAGCTTCATCAGGGATAGTTTCTTTATGGAAGTGTCATCTGAACTGAAACATGGGCAGTATGAAACAACCCTATGATAAGCAAGAACCACCTATTGTCAGTATGGGGGAAGACAAGTCCATGAACAGAAAGTAAAAAGACTTTTGATGTCTTTGTGGAACAAAGGGAATGTGAGAAAGGAAGAAAGACAGTTGTGGAAGGTGGGGAGGAAAACAAGGGAGGTTCTATCCTATACACCCTAACCTATTCTGTGTGTGTGTGGCACTATTCTGATCTGCAGTGGAAGGCTTTTGAGGTGGTTTCAGCAGAAACGTGATATGATCACATTTATTTATATATGTGTATATATATATACATATATAGTATATATACATATACTATATACATATATATACATGTACTATATGTATATATAGTCTATTTTAAGGAGAGATATTTATTTATATGTATATATACACACATATATACATATATATGTGTGTGTGTGTATATATATATATATATATATATATATAGTCTTTATTTTAAGGAGAGACAGAGACAGCACAAGTGGGGGAGGGGCAGAGAGAGGGAGACAGAGAATTCCACAGACTCCTTGAACCTCATGAACCATGAGATCACGACCTGACCGAAACCAAGAGTCAGATGACTCAGCCATCCAGGCACCTCTGTATTTTTAAAGATCCTTAGGTTAGACTTACTGAGAATGAACTATGGAAGAGTCAGAAATGACGAGGCTGGTGTGACCTCTCTTGTTAGTCCATGAGGCAGCTGTAGTGGGTTGAACATTGTCCCCCAGAATGCTATGTCTTATGATTAATCCCTGGTACATTTGAATGTGACCTTATTTAGCAGTAGGGTCTTTGCAGATGTAATTAAAACAAGAATCTCAGCATGAAATACTTTTGGAATTAAGATGGGACCTAAATCCACTGCTTGGATTTAAAAGACAAAAGAGGGGGGAGATCAAGACACAGAGACATACAAAACAGAAAGCCCTGTATGATGGAGGCAGAGATGAAGAGATAGGTCTATCGGTTAAGGAACACCAATGATTTCAGGTAGCCACTGGAAGTTAGGAGAGAGACACAGAATGAACCACTCCAAAAGAGCCAACCTTACCAACACCTTGATTTTCAACTTCTGGCCTCCATAATTATGCGGTAATAAATTTCCGAGGTTTTTAAGCTACCAAGTTTGTGGTAGTTTGTGAGGGTAGCCTTATGAAACTATACGCAACCAAGAGATCATTTATAGGAAAAAATGCAAAATACTTCTTGGATGGATGACCACAGAAGGTTGGGCTGAAGAAAAAGAAACTGTCTTCTGTAAGCCACACTACAAAGGTGTGTTTTTATTTGGCAGGAATGTCAGTTTCTCATACTTTGAATATATTCTCTGTGGGATGGAGAACATCTGAGAAGCAGGCCCTGTGAATAGATTATGCTTCTTTAAGTGGGTCCATTCACTTCCCAAGGGAACCTCTCTTTTTCCCCCAACCCTCAATCTTTCTCTGTAAGGGTTGAGTAGAAGTTGCAGCCAAGGTTCTCACTTCCATGTGACATAGTTATCTCTAATACTACTTTATCATTTGTTTATAGTGTAATATTGCTAGCTGTAGCTGGTAATGAGTATCCTGATGGAGAACCACTTTAATACAAAGAACTTAACCCTAGTTACCTGTAAACTGCAGGAGGCAAGGAGGTATTTACCAGTTGGATGAGTAGAGTGATATTTTGTATTTGAGTGGAGGTGATCTGAAGATGGGGCCATTATTTGTCCTTGACATTTCTCAGGTAATAATAGAGAGTTAACATCAACTTTTCTAATGTGTGCTAAGTCCTACACTATAGCTGTTGCATGCCAAGTACAGATCTTGCAATAGTCCCCAAAGACAAATAATAATTCCATTTTAGAGATGAAAGAACCAAAGCTTAGAGATCCAGCCAATCACCAACCTTATATTTATCATTACGTAAAACAGGTTTGTATATTTCTCTATCCAGTTAGTAACTAGTGAGCTAGGATTTGAATGCAATCCTGACTGAATCCAAGCATTGTACATCTGTGGGTTATCACAAATCTTCCAAAATAATCGTGCCATAGTCCTCCTTGAAGGACGCAAAGCTACTACTTAAATTTGGGTGATAAGGATCATGCAGTTCATAGAGAATGATACTGAAGTCTCTCTGGAGCCTGTGGGCATTTAGGCCACTGTGTTGTAGAGCAGGATCACAGAGAATGGAGGGAAAGTCATTCCTCCTTGATTTCTAAAGGAAAATAAAAAAGTAAAAAATAAAATAAAAAAGGAAAATCAGCATAGTTTCCTAACTCCTACAACTGGCACAAAAGAGACAGAACAATACAACTGGCCATTTCATCTTTCCTGATCAAAAGCCAGCCTTCTCCCGGCTGTCTAGAACTGTTGTTCTGACTTGAATCCAGGCATTCAATGCTAATTAGATTGGCAGTTTGCTCTCTTTCTAGTTCGTTTCAATAAACCTTCCCTTTCTCCCTCTCTTTCTTTTTTCTTGCAAGTCAGACAGGGTCATACCCTTTTCATCTGTGTGGCTTGAACTCTCAGCCTGGGCTTTTTCTGTCTCTGGGCACAACAATTTAGATGAAGGGCGAAAAGAGCCAAACCCCCTGGAGTAATGAACCCATTTCTTAAAGGGGAAAAAAATGGAAAGAGCCAGACCCACTTCTCTGACACTGCCCACTCATTTCTCACAGAGCACTTTGGAACTTATATCTCATCATGTGGCCATTAAAAAAATCAGCAGCCTGGTCTCTGGGCTCAATTAATTTGAAAGTACTCCTGGATGAATCACTTAGATATTGTTTTATCTTTTGCCTCCAAGATATCATGAGGCTTCAATCTCTACCAGTTGCCTGGTACTATTAGCCTATCCTACTAATTTGGTCCCAAAGTATGTTTTCTTTGGATTAAAAGAGAACAAATTTATGACCCACACCTTGGCCATGATTAACCCAGCCCAGGCCATAGATAGTAGACAGAAGATAATAATTTTCTTTGTAAGGCTAGATATTTTCTGCATGCCTAGCTCTGAATATTTTTTTTCTTCTTTCTATGGGTTTCTTAGATGTTTATAATTATATCAAAACAAGCATCAGATGAGCATTTTCATATTCTTTCAAAGTATAGATGGATATTACCATCATCAGTATCAGGCACTGAGGAATTAGGGATACCCCATTGTATATTTGCATATCATCAATTGCATCAGTAAACCCAATTCTGAATTAGTTGTTACTAGTTACTGAATCAGTTGTTACTAGGTCTGATTTGGCAGTGTATATTGGAAGTGGTATTTTCCACCAAAATTATTTGTTACTAGTAGTTTTATGTGAATAATGAGATTAGGAGAGTCAAAGACCAATTATTAGTCCTGAAAAAAAAAAAAAAGTAGTATATGCATCAAATACTGTATAAAGTGATGTGTTAAATTTAAAATAAATAAATAGTTTACTATATGTAGAGTCTGGTTGACTTAAGTAAATATGTGAGTATTAACCCATAAAATTCTGTGGTATTTTATTAATCTGCTGTTTCATAACCACATTACTGCAGCTCTGGTGGCTTCAACAACACACACTGATTGTCTCACAGTTCCTGTAGGTCAAAGTCTGGGCAGAGCTGAGCCGGGTTCTCTGCTTCAGGGCCTTACAGAAGGCTGCAGTCAAGGTGTCTGCCTAGGCTGAGGACTCATGTAAGGTTCAACTGGGAAATGATCTACTTCCAAGTAGTGACCAAGATCAATGCACATTGTGAAAAAGGCAGAAACTATGACTCTAACTCATGGCAGGCCCCTAGCAAGCTTCGGGTTCTTTAAGAGAATTCCAGTAACCTAACCTTACATGAAATCACAGCACAGACCTGAGAAATCTGACATGGTGGAGTACCGTTAGGCATTTGGCATTAGCATAGTACAAGTTTAAAAAAGAAACATTTTGGGGTGCTTGGGTAGCTCAGTCTGTTGAGTGTCTGACTTCAGCTCAGGTCATGATCTCGCAGTTTGTGGGTTTGAGCCCCGCATCCGGCTCTGTGCTGACAGCTAGCTCAGAGCCTGGAGCTTGCTTCAGATTCTGTGTCTCCCTCTCTCTCTGACCCTCATGCTGTCTCTCTCTCTCTTTCTCTCTCTCAGAAATAAATAAAACACTAACATTTTTTTTTTAAAATAAAAAATAAACATTTGTCTGCACAGTCGTGATGAAGGATGAAATGCTAATTTAGGAACCCAATTTGTGGCAGGGGAATATTTGACTATTATTTATATTGCTACTCTTCCTCATACTAATGAAAATAACTAAAATTATTAAGTAATTATACCATCCCAGGCATTTAGGTATTAATTATTTCACTGAGAAGTCCTAATTATAGGAGTACTATTCTTATCCTTTATTCATAGGTAGACTGAGGTAGTTATGCAACTAAGATCACACAGTGAGCAAAGGTAGATCTGGGATTCTAAGTTATTTATATTTAAAAAATAGAATATATTGCAAATCTGTACCTGTGTCATGACAAAAGAATAAATAAGTAAATAATAGAAATTTGGTGTAGTTAAATACTCCAGAAGATTTCTTGGCAACCTCTAAAAGTAGAACTGTTGGTAGCAATAGGTTTTATAAAACAATCATATTGGGCCCTTTATGATGGTATATGCAACAGCCCAACAATGAAGATATTAATGAATTCCCCTTTTTGGGTGAGCAAGTTGAGGTTTGAGAGACTGTCACTTCTCTAAGGACACAGAGTGCATTTAAAAGTTACCTGAGTGTCTTTACACTTCATCAGGCCACCCTTCCCAAATAGTAGCAGAGAGAAAGAAATTCCAACAAACTTCTAGGGATCGTGGCTTCTAACAACAGGTCCCTTTCTGGATTCCCATGCAGAACTGACAGTCATGTCCTTTACATGTACTGCTAAATTACAGGGGTTTTAGTGCAAATTCTTTTCTTTCCCTCTCTTTTATATTGCTTAGTGTAATAGTACTATGTGCCTCCAGCCCAGTGCTCCCCTTGTGAGTGCTGAGGGAAATGCAGAATGAAAGCTAAAAACAAATGGAATTTTAGGTCTGGTCCAGTTACTGTTGAGTGGATTAGCCTCTGAATTGTTTACTGTACTATTTATATATTGCTTCGTACAGTCCTTAAACTGTTGAGCAGAAATGGTAATCCCCTTTCTTTCCCAAGAGGTGAAATTCTCCTTGAAGTGACAACAACATGCATACAATTCATATCATTCATTTTTCATTCGGTCATGCACTTGCCTAAATTAGATCATTATTAGACTCAGGGAAAACAAGAGAAAGGAGACTTGTTGTGTACGAGCCACACTGATAAGGAGGTTGATTTTTTGGCACTAAAAGTAGGCAATCATTAGCATTTTGCCATGTGTGGCTTAAAGCAAGAGATTCAAATTACATTAAGAGGATTTTAAAATCAAGATAAAGCTTTTTCTTATGCACCTCTGTCTCTAGTAATAAATCATGAGAGAACCAGTAGAATATTAAAAGGACACCTAATCACATTTCATTTTTATTTAATTTTGTCTATTTTCCTCCCATTTCAATTGTTCTGTCACATTTATTCTTTGTGAATAATTAAATAGAAGTATCAAATTTTTCTATTTTTTTCCCTTTGAACAAATAACATGCCGCACCCCTGAATAGAAGTGGGAAGATCAGGATTATATACTTTGTTGGATTTATAAGAATTGCTGATATTGATAAGCTTTGAAATAGGGCCCTGCAAAGTGCTAGATCTCAGCCAAGTTGCAAAGTGTCAGGCAGCCAAATCCTGTGTCAGAGGTTATTTGTCCTTGGCTAATTAAAATAAGTATTGCATTTGATAATTTTCCCACATGTTAAGTTTATTTACATAATTTCACTCTTCATTGTAGATGATGTGTAGTGAATTCATAAGGATGTGAAGGAAATTAGTTAAAAACTAAACAAACTCTGTCCTTATGAAATCATATTACTTATGTTAGGGTTCATGAATAATAAATTTTATTATCATTTTTCTTAACTTTTGTCCCAGCCGCTCTGTGATATAAGCTAATTAAAGCCATAGGAAAGTAATTGATTTTCTCAGATATTGTACCTGCTACCCCAAACCTTGTAAAAGAACAATCAACCTTTGAAGAACATAACAATTAAAAACAAAAGCAAAAACAAAACAAAACAAAATAACCCTATGCCTGCTACATCTCTGCTTCCAGAAACAACAATGCAGTGCTATTTTCAGCATGGTGGGTGTTGCCGGAAGCCAGTGGGGAATTTTTGCAGAGTCCTCAGCTGAAACTGGCAACATATGAGTAAGAAGGTTGCCACACTTCTGTGAACCAGGACAGACCTAATCTAGATTCCAGAACATTATTGAAAGGTTGAATGCCCTTCATATTCCATTATGCTGATGAAAAAAAAGTAAAATCGCTATTTATTTTCTGACACTAGGTTTTTTCTCCTTTTTCTGTTTCTTCCCTTCCTTCTCCTCTCTCCTCTCTCAGTAAAGCTAGTAAATGTCATTTAAGTTGAGCTAGAAAGTGGTCAGATTCTGGCTTCCTGTATTACTATTCCATGAATTTACACAAGGATTACCTGCTTTCTTGTGCTTTGAGGGCAAAATTCTTTTTTTTTTTTTTTAATTTTTCGATGTTTATTCATTTTTGAGAGAGAAACAGAGCAGGGAAGGGGCAGAGAGAGAGGGAGACACAGAATCGAAAGCAGGCTCCAGGCTCTGAGCCGTCAGCACAGAGCCCGACACAGAACTTGAACCAACGAGCCATGAGATCATGACCTGAGCTGAATTTGGATGCTTTACCAACTGAGCCACCCAAGTGCCATGAGGGAAAAATTGTTGATTTGGCCTGAAGTTTCTCTCTCAGATCTTGCTTCCTCTTTCCCCCACTCGCTTCAGCTTCAGTCAGCTGTGTGTTCTCTGCTGCAAAGGTTGCCTTAAATATGGGCCTTACAAGGAAGAATGTAGAGGACACCGTTTCAATGACTAAAACATTAAACGTTGTCCTCTGTATTCTTCCTTGCAAGGTATTTGGTTATATTTTGCTTATTCTGTCCATTCGTTAGATTTATGGAGCTTTGCATTATGTCAGTCCTCATATCAAATGCAGGGGAACAGTAAACAAAAAACAGAATTATGTCATAACCTTCACAATATTTACCTGTTCTTTTACCTGGTACCTTGAGGAAAACCGACTACTCCAGGAGAAAGCAGACTTGTATTCCCATTCTTGTCTTGACGTATCTCTGTGACCTTGAGCTTCCCACATCTGGGAAGTTGGATGTCATTTTACATCATCTCACTGTTCTCTTTTATAACAAAGGTTTGTGACCTTATGCCTTATAGATGGGAGCACAGAAATGTATGATAATTTGCATTTGTTGCCAATTCTAAAACTGTATCTTTTTCTTTCTGATTAGATTTCAAACACCTTGAGAGCAGAAGACAAAGTCTTAGAATAATGAAAAGCTCTTGTCCCTAGCCCAGGCCCTACTATGATGACTAGCCAAGTTTCTGACACAGAGTAATATTTCTTGCTTCATTATTTCTCATCTGTATTCTCAGTGCATATACCATTCTTTCAAGTGTAGTGGTATTACTCTAAGGAGTTTTGTTAACCTGTTACTAGAAATCGAGTATGAGGATGTGGGTCCATATGTACATGTTTTATGTATGACTTTCTTCTTGTTCTATCTGAGAGCAGTATTCCTTGCCATTAATTTTTCTATATCAATAGTTTGAGCCATTTGACTCCATTCTAGGCTCTTATTATTAATTTGCAACTTGTCTTTAAAGGGCAATTTATATGTATCTGAAACTCTTTGTTTTTAAATTTTAATGGAAGCGTAAAATTGCTATGAAATGCCTTGTTTTTTGAAGTATGCATAATACTGATTTAAAACTTTCATGCATTACAAAATTATCTCCATGATCAGTGTAGTCTGAGCTGTCATCAAAGTTATTATATTATTTACCATATTCCCCTGCCATGCATGCATTCCTAATGACTAATTTATTTTGTAACTAAAAGTTTGTATGTCTTAATTCCCTATTTCTCTCACCCCCTAATTCCTCCCTCCTCTGATAACAAGCAGTTTGCATCCTGTATCTATAAGTCTGTTTCTGTTTTGACTTGTTTGCTTGTTTGTTTTGCTTTTTGGATTCCACATATAAGTGAGATCATACAATTTTTGTCCTTCTCTTTCTGACTTAACATAATACCCTCTAGGTTTATCCATGTTGTCACAAATGGTAAGATCTTATTCTTTTTTATGGCTGAGTAATATCCCATTTTGTGTGAGTGCAGGTGCGCACATTATTACATATTCTCTTTGCAATTATTGATGGACACGTAGGTTGCTTTTACATTTTGACTATTGTCAGTAATGCTGCAGTAAACATAGGGGTGCATATATCTCTTCAAATTGCCATCTTAATGAAACGAAAAACACTTTGCTATCCTTGTATTATTATACTTCTTCATTAAATATAGTTATCACAAAGGTAGATTCTGAGTGATAGAGAATACTAAATGAAGATTATATACATCACATCTTTCTAACCCCTGAGCTCATTTCATACATTCTAAGTCTGCCCCCTGGTTTGTTGCATTTCTTCACCCTTCTATTCAGTCATTCTTGTCCACACTGATCTCGTCATTGATTCATTCATTCATTCATGCATTCAACATTTATTGAGTGCCTACTATGTGTTAAACACTGTGTTTGGTCTCAATCAATAAATGCTTTTGGGGCATCTGGGTGGCTTACTCATTTGAGTGTCCAACTCTTGATTGTGGCTCAGGTCAAGATCTCAGGGTCTTGGGATCGAGCCCTGCATCAGGCTCCATGCTGAGCATGGAGGCTGCTTAATAGTCTCTCTCTCTCTCTCTCTCTCTTTCTCTCTTTCACTTCCTCTGCCCCTCTCCCCTGCTTATGCTCTCTTGCTCTAAAATAAAAATAAATAAAATAAAATAAAATAAAATAAAATAAAATAAAAAAGTACTTTTAAGTACTCTTTGAGTAAATGGTTAACTATTACCTGAATGAACAATCTTCTATTGGTTCACCTGTCCCCAGCCCCCAGACGTCTCCTTTTCCTTGTATTTAAGCTTCATTCCTCTACACATGTTAGCAGAGAATAATTATTTTAACAGATCCAGAATAATAAAAAGGCTGAAGCCAAGAAGTGCTTTGCTTTTATGTTGTTGTTAAATGACTTTACATAAAACACACTCTTAACCATAGCTCCAAAGAGGGGTTCTACTCTAGCTAATATCAGACTTTGTTCTCAGAAAAGAAATACTGGATTTTTTGTCTGGTTTTACTGGGAGGGTCCTCACTCATTCACATTTCATCAACTACAGGTGTGATTTTATATTGCTGAACATATAGATACTAATTCTCTTGTAAGTGCTTTTTGAAACAAAGAATCAACAGTAAATGCTGATGTGGAAGAGCATATTTACTCCCAAGAGTTAGGTGTCACTTGATCTGGAAAACATATTTTCAAACCTGACAGTTTGGATGAGTCAGTTTCATTTCTGCCACACCTGATGTTTGAAGCTTTAGGTGGAGGTGAAGAGTGGAAATCCATTGACCTCTTAAGGTGTTACTTTCTGTGTGACCAAAACAAATGGGAAGTTTATTTTTTTCTTTCTTTTAACCTAGGCAGTTCATTAGGAAGCATTTTTAAAACATGATGCCAAGAAACACTGCAATATGTTAAGATAATCAATGTAAAGGTAATTGAACAAGAAAGATGCATGATAGAGTACAATGCAGTATTTTCCCCAAGGAAAACACTTAAATTCTCAGGCTCTGAAGTGAGCCCTGGGCTCTGTCACTAAGTTCCTCTGAGAGCCACATTTTAGGAAGGCTTTTACCTCATATTATGTCATTCTTGCTAAGAGACATTATCGTGTGCACACAGATACTGTTACTTATAAAACATTTCAAGAAAACCTATATTGTGTATTTTGAACCAAATAGACAACTGAGCAAAACCTGTCTGAATAGATGAAGTGAAATAATAATAATAACAATAAGGATTTGCTTTGCTTCCTTTGAAGCACAGGCCAGCCACTGTCATGGATATACCAACTGTTTCATCATCTTGGCTTCAAAAAGGATAATCCACAATGATTTAAAAGATGAAAATGTGCCAATGCAGAGCTCCAAGAAAGGGAAGCCCTGAAATTTGCTCAACTCATCATTTTAGGGAAGAGAGGCATTCATTATTTAGAATGCATTCGACACCACTATTTTTCTAAATTTTTTTAAATCACTGTGCATGTTCATAATTTATAGTAGTGGTCAGAATTTTTTTTTCTGTAGTGCTAGATAATAAATATATGAGACTATGCCAGCCGTATGGTCTCTATTGCAACTATTCAGCTCTGCAGTTGCACTGTGTAAGCAGCCGTAGAATTATATAAATAAGTGGGTGTGACTGTGTCCCTAGTTAAGTTTTTTTTTCTTAAATAAGTAAACCAGACTGCCAGACATATTGGGGCAGCTTGCTGCAGTTGGCCAACCCCTGTGTTAGAAGATCAAATAGTTATTATGGAAACCCTTAGAATCTATCTCTTTCACTTATTTTAGTATCATTTAAAAAATTAATATTTTTTGAGAGAGACACAGAACATGAGTGGGGGAGGGCGAGAGAGAGAGAGAGAGAGAGAGAGAGAGAGAAAGAGACAGACAGACAGACAGAATCCAAAGTAGATTCCAGCCTCCAAGCTGTCAGCAAAAAGCCCAATGCTGGGCTGGAACTCAGAAACCACAAGATCAGGACCTGAGCTGAAGTCGGACACTTAACTGACTCAGCAACCCAGGCACCCCTTTAAGTATGATTTTTTTAAAATTTAACCTCTGTATTTTGAAATAGCATGCTTATAATCTAAATTTTTATCTCTAATTTTTAGGCCTCATCTATTGACTTTTCTTTTTTGGGACTTCTTCAACCCACCTCTGATATGCACACTTCTATTCCTCCAATTTTGTTTTACTATCATTTTAGCAAGATCTAGGTCTGTTTGGGATTCTTTTGGCTTGTAGATGCCATTCATAGCTGAAATGTGTTGAGTCTGGTCTTAATTGCAGAGCTAGTGGACAATGCTGTTTCTTTTGGGAATCTTGGACATCCACCTCTTTATGTCTTTTATTCGTGAGTTCTTCAGAGTCCCTTAGAGAAGACTCTTCTACCTTCCCTTTGGGGGATTTATGTCTGGCTACTAGAATTCCAGGAATAGACCCATAATTCCATAAACCCCATTTTGCCTGGGAGATATCTACTTTATACTGTGGTCCAAAATAAATGTGAATAAACACCCACTTTTCTTTCTCATAAGTGTCCTGGTTTTCCATGACAAATTGTAAGGTCATCCTCGCTAGGAGTCAGGTGGAAGAAGAAAGTTGGTGGATCTCAACACTGAGTTCACTCAACTTTGAACTCCCTTCATAAATCCCATTTTCCCAACCACTAAACTCCGTTATCTGAATCCGTCAGTCTCCAGTTTAGTCCTCCAGTACCAACTCTGACTGGTATCTCCCATTGCAGAGACTCTCTCTTTCTACTGGGAAAATAATAGATGCCCTGTCTTCTGCTTGTAAAGGGAAAGGAGTCGCTAGGCTGTGATGACAAAAGAAGGATCTAACAGAGTTTCCCACAGACTTTGAACTCATTGTCCTGGTTTTATTCACTGCATTTAGACTTCGAGGCATCTGGACCACGGGGAGTTCTGGAGTGTCAGTCGGTTGTCAGTGATCCCTACCCCTACTGCCGGCATAGTGTTCAGCCTTTCAGTCTGCTCGCCAATTACTACATGTCTCTTGCTCTCTACCTAGATCCTACCTAAATCCCTAATTGTTTTTATTATCTCTTGTTCCATTTTTATTGGTGGCTTATTTCCTTTAAAAAAAGAAAACATATGTATATCATATTTTTCTTAATTGCACTCATGGTTGATTTGGGGAAGAAGCAGAGGATTAATGCCTGCACTCTACCCAGAAAACTTAACTGGAAAATCATACGATTGATCTCTCTCTAGCTTACTGCTTGTCTCTCATCTTCATGAGTGGAAAGAGTTTTCATCATTCCATCTCCTTATCTTTATTTCCAAAAAGATATTTTCAGTTCCCCTCTTTACTTTCTACTGTTTTAAATAACCCAGCTCCTTAAACTTCCTTCACCCATACTGTTTTCCAAGCCACTTGTTACTCTTATGAACTTTTCTGAATTCTCCTTAGTTTCTAAGTTTTAATATCTAGAAAAAGGCAAGATCCCTTTGCATTATGTATTTTAGGGGAGGAGAACAATCTAAGAAAGATGCAGGGCAATAGTTAATGGTAGATGGATGACCACCAGCTGGAAGGCATTATATTCCCCCCAAATAATGCATGATAAAACTGCTCTCCAGGGGGATACAAAATTTGCCCAAGTTTATGTAACACTGGAAGAATAAGCCTGGGGTTTGAGCCCAGGTGTATTTGTTTTAGATATCAAAGTATCCAGGTTTTTTACTGCACCATTGGATTCTACCATTGATAGATTGCATGTTAATAAAGGGAGATAATGAAACTTATAAAGGCCTGTAGGCTTATAATGGACCAACATTTAACCATTTAAAAAACATATATATTCTTGGGGCACCGGGTGGCTCAGTTGATTAAGTGTCTGACTGGCTCATGTCATGATCTCACAGTCCGTGAGTTCAAGCCCTCCATCAGGCTCTTTGCTGTTAACACAGAGCCCACTTCAGATTCTCTGTCTGTCTGTCTGTCTCTCTGCCCCTCTCCTGCTTGTGCTCTCTCTCAAAATAAATAAACATTAAAAAAAGCATATGTATTATTTATCCCATTTGAATTTTTGAAAAAACCATGAGGCAGGAGACGTATTATACTTTGTCAGAAGAGAAGTGAACTTCACAGATGGGTGAATAGTTCAAGACTCTACACAGTAAGTTTTAGAGGCCAGTCTGGAAGCCTAGGTTGTTTGACTAGCACACTGAAAACATTCTGCTAATCTCAAAATAGGCTATACCTCATCAATCATAAAATAGCATGTCCAGTGTGGTATATAATATAATGATGTATCTTAGACAGTCTGGACTACATGGGTAACCAACACTTTCCTGTTCTATATCCCAGACTGTCAGACCTAAGATATAAAATTCAAAGGGAAAAATAAATGAATCCAGTCATTCCATAAGTCAAGGTTCTGGATAGAAGTATTTAGCAAAAGGCACCAAGCAATAAGAATAAATTGGTCTCTGTACATGTTTCCAAAATCTTTAGGGTTGTAAACACTATGAGAATAATATAATTGCTAGATAGTTAAACAACACAACTATGCCTGCCAGGAAATACTAAAAGTTAAGTTTCATGTACTGGTGTTTTTTATTGAGAAAAATAATACAAAGTACTGGAAGGGAGGCTTGGAGATAATGTTTATATCAGAAAGATAAGATGGATTTGTGACCAACAAAGGATCTCTGAATTATGTCTTCTTGAGAAATTAGAACTCCCCAGATTTTCAAGATTCTTTTCATATAAACTTTCATTACCCTCAGCATAATCAGTTGTTTCCCACTCGTTGATTTTGTGCTCAGTATATGATGGGGAGATTAGAAAGGCTATATCTCACTCCTATGGATGCTTCTTGGAAAATGAATTGCTGTAGTATCACTTCTCTCTATATAAATGGTGAGCTTGCAAGTTCTGGACTATATTGTTTTATTTACAACTCCCAGGAAATGGGAGATATGTTAATTTCTAGGTGATTTGCACTAGAAGCAATGGGAGTATTTGTAATATAGCAGTCCCAATACAACTCAGTTCAATGAGGTAGAGATAGACTAAGACTAGCATCAGGGTGTCTTAATTTTATGTCTAATACATGACATATTCCATTATGTTGACAGGAAAACTTGAAGGTTGCTGTTCATTAGTGAATACTTGCTTTGTTAAATCACAGTGAACTTAGTTGATTATTATGTCAGTTACATTATTACATTTTTTTTTTTTACATAATTCAGTTTAATCAACATTTGCTGAGGTCCTTTATGTAAGGAACATTTTACAGTTGGGCTATAGTTCTTGCCTTCAATGGTTATATGTTCTAGCAGGTGTGATATTACAGATGAATGTAATAAAGAAGTTTTTAAGTAGAATAAGATAAAAGATTAAGATGTATCAGCATATACTTTTCATTTGCTTTCCTTGGGTTACTGGATAATACAGATACTAAAATATTTGAAAGATATATCAGACCTTGTTTATTCACCTGCTGTCCTACCTTATCCAGGAAAGAAGGACAAATGACAAGAAACAGCACTGCCAAGTTCTTAAAGATCTGTGGAGTCTAACATATCACAGTGTCTCCTTCTCTTTCAGATATAATAAGCCTTTTTCAGCCCCATTCCCACAGCTAAAATGCTACATCATCCCAAAATATATTTTTAGGGAAATACATTGATTTTTCAAAGGCTTCATTATATTTTAAATAATTACCTGTGACATCAAGGATCTATATATTCGGGTTAAAGTTACCACCAGAACTTAGACATCATATTTCAGGATCATGGATGGAAATTTGCATTTTGTTGTTCATTTTTAGATATTGACTGCTATTTTGTTTAATTCCCAATTCAGTCTTTCATGACTTATCCTGAAGTTTTGTCTTATAACTGTATATTCTAACCTAGCCCATAAGCCTTCCCCTTATTTTTCCAAATAATACAATTTTTTTAACCACGCAAACCAAACATCAAGTTGGTTTATAGATAGAAGAAAAGAAATTCGTACTTATAGCATACTTCCCACAGGGCAGATCTTGACTAGCTAACTTCATATGGTGAGAAGTCAGTAAGGTTTCATGGAGAAGGTGAAGGCTGAGATAGGCACAGAGGTGGCAAGAGTAAATATTCTGGTATAAGCAAAGTCAGGGACTCAGCAGCAGAAAGACACTTGGACATAGTGTTTAGTGCATGTGTAAAACGTCTTCTTTTTGTCTCCCCAGATCCATTCTCCACCTTTTGGCTTCTCTGCCCTCTGGCATTTTGTTGGTTTTTCCCAGCATAGAGCTTCATAAGCAGGAAATAGAAGGAGAGGAAGAGAGCAAGATGAGAATAAACTAGTGCTCACCAAATTATAGAACTGATTTAGTGTTCTACAAACCAATGGAAGATAACTAGTGTTGTTTTGTTATTAGCCTGGGTACTGAACCATACCCTGTGGCTTACCTATACCTGGCCACCTTTATAAATAGTTCCTTTATTAAATACTCTGCAAATTTACCTCTGATGTCTATTTCCTGGGGGAAACGTGATTGAGTCTCAACCTCATGGAGACTCTGCATTTTGAACTTTATTTTGTTGCTAACTACCACTCCACTGTTTTACTAGTATATTTATCTTTTTTCACATTCTCTCTATTTCTCATTCCTTTTCACTTATTTCCCTACTGAATAATTGCAGTTTGTTATACATATACTGTTTTGTTCTTTGGTTTTTGGGGGTTTGTTGGTTGTTTGAGCTCACTTAGAAAACTCCATCTCGTCAGGGCTGTTCTGTCCACAGCACCGCCAATGCAAGAATAAGACCTAAACACATCATGGGTGTTCATGATTGCTGGGCACTTTGGTATTTAATGATGAATGTCCCTTGTCCATTGTTCTCCACCTCTCTCTCAATGTTTGAATAATCTATCCTGGTATTCAACTTCTTAATGGAAAGCTTAAGATGTCAATAACGCATGCAATTTTGAATTTTTTTTTGGTATATTGAAGAGTGAGTTATAGATACACTCTTCCACTAACTAGCTGAAAGACTATTAGAAGTCAGCTTTGGACTTTAATTTCTTGATCTAATGCATAAAGAAGTTTTCTGTAAAATGCAATGGTCTGTAAGCTTAAATTGTGGTGGATTTTCAAGTGATCTAAACAGACTTTCACCAGTTCCTCTCCTTGTAAAATAACTCATGCCAGCATGACACTTTTTTCAAGTTTTTATTTAAATTCCAGTTAGTTAACATAGTGTGAAATATTAGTTTCTGCAGTAGAATTCAGTGATTCATCACTTCCATACAACACGTGGCACTCCTCACAAATACACTCTAATCCCTACCACCTATTTAACCCATCCCTCCACCCACTCACCTCCAGCAGCCCTCAGTTTGTTCTCTATAGCTAGGAGTCTGTTTCTCAGTTTTACTCTTTCCCCCTGACCCCTGCCCTCCTCTTGCTTCTATTTTGTTTCTTAAATTCCACATATGAGTGAAATCATATGGTATTTGTCTTTCTCTGACTTTTTTTGCTTAGCATAATACTCTCTAGTTCCATCCTAGTCCAATTAAAAAATGGGCAGAAGACGTGAACAGAAATTTCTCCAAAGAAGACATCCAGATGGCTAACAGACACATGAAAAGATGCTCAACCTCACTCGTCATCAGGGAAATACAAATCAAAACTACAATGAGTTACTACCTCACACCTGTCAGAATGGCTAAAATTAACAACACTGGAAACAACAGGTGTTGTTGGCAAGGATGCGGAGAAAGGGGAACCCTTTTACAAGTTTGTGGGAATGCAAACTGACACAGCCACTCTGGAGAACAGTATGGAAGTTCCTCAAAAACCTATATTTAGCAAAACTCAAAAACTATGACCCAGCAATTATACTACTAGATATTTACCCAAAGATTACAAAAATACTGCTTTGAACCAACACAAGCTCTCCAATTTTATAGCAGCATTGTCACCAAGAGTCAAATTATGAAAAGAGAGACTATCATTTTTTTAATGTTAGTCAAATGCTTCTATATTGTCAGAAATTGGAGAGGCTTCATTTCTACTTATGGATTAATTTGTATGGCTAGATTCTTCTTATGTTATTAATACCATTCTCTGATTTCTATTAATCTTTGGGTTTGCTGAATTCATTTTCCTTTTTTTCTTTTTTTTGGATTTCTAACCCAGTTCAACAGAACAGATGGGGCATTATATAATGTGGTAGGTCTTGATGCCACTTGATGTTTGGAATGGTTGACTAAACAATGCAATTAGTATTTAATCTACCCACACTGGTGGTAGAATGGACTAACTGATTGGTTTACTGATTTGGATAGAATTTGATAGAATAAAAACAGTAGTGTGTTATTTTCCCTAGGGTGGGAGCCTGCCAGGTGAGACTTGCTCATTTTCCTAGATTGATTGATTGATTGATTACTCTGTACCTAGTACTTAGTTATGTTTTCACCCAGGATGACTGAGCTATGCAGGAGTGTTAGCAATGAGATTGTGTTCCTTTGTAAGGTGAAAATAGTTTGGATAAAGAAACAAACATACAGGAGCCAGCCTTTTAAAAAAATCAAGCTACTTTCTACTAACCTACCATTTAGAATTTCTTATTTTAAGCTATATTTTGTCAGGGTTCAGAGCATTAGACTTCTAAGTTTCTCCTCTGCTCCTTGTTACAAGTATTCCAAAGGGCTGATTCCTTTTTTCCCCTAAAATCAGCCTTCAGTTTGGTATCATTGATGTTATCAAGCTACTCTGCTTCTTTAAGCAGAGAAAGAAATTATATTGGTTGCCTGTAGTCAGGTTGCTAATGTCAACTGATTGCTTGGAATGGCCCAGTCTGTATCTAATTACTGGGATTGAACAGAGCTGTTGAGTCTGTTCTAGAATTCTCTTTCACCACACCTATGGGTTTTCAAGGTTATCAGGAGGAGTGAAAAAATGCCAATGGGGAGAAAAAAAAAGTAGCTGCTGAGCTCCTAATATTCTCTTTTACAATCTCACATTTGGCTAAAACAACAATTTTGCCTGGTATGTGATGTGCTGCCTGGCACAAAAAGATGAATACAGAAAAGGATCCAAGAGATTAAAAGGTCAATGGATTATCCATTAAGCAATCAAGTCTCAATATACCTCAATTTGTCTAGGTCATGATTTATTGTCTGGGATAAATGGACCAGGATCTGTTAGTTTTCTCCTGGGACTATTCTCTTTCAAATAGCTACTATAGCCATTTCTTTGAGCCCTGGTCACTATTATGTAGCTTTTGACTACTTGACAGTATTTTAAAATTACTTTTAAGTACCACCCAACTCAGATGATTTTATCTGATAAGGGTACAAAGCTTTTTGAAGGTCAAAGGCAAATAACTAGGGGCATTTAATTCAGTAAACAAGGGAAGGCCTTTCTATTTTGTGTTCCATGCACATGGCAGGTGTCCAGATAGCCTGTTCATTGGAACACTGTTGGGAAGAAAAGGCCGAGCTTTGCTGAACTTGCAGGGAATGGAATGGTATGTTAATTTGCATTACATTTGCATATTTAGTTTCTAATGGGTTAATTCCACCGTGGCATCAAACTCAGGAAATTAAGCAGTTTCCTGTGCATACTAAACACAAAGTAGCTTTACTCCAACTGTTTTCACATTCTGAAATGTTCTCAGGCTCAGATGTCCTACAACCTTGGTGTTTCACTTGAGGAATGAGGAACATGATACGATCAGTTGCTTGGTACATTTCATTTGCCAGCTTTGGATGATAAAAGCTTTATCTATAACCAACAGTATGCTGAGGCAAAGCCAGAATGGTTAAAAGCAAGTCCAAGGTAAAAGGCCTCGCCATTCCCAAAGAGACTGCATTTTGAGGAAAATACTATGCCATGAAGCATGTGGAATTGTCAGTGTTTTCTCTGCCAGGTCTCATTCCTGGATGTTTCAAACAGCACTATGCCAGAATTCTAAGGCGTTCTTTCTTAGGAGTAGATGGTCTCACAGTAAAGAGAGGATTAAAAATGATGAATTATAGAATCTATTAACTTGTTCACCATGCATGCTTGTAACTATCAGTTCCTTATTTCATCTCAATAAACCCTGAGTGATTAGTTACACAAATTTCTAAAGGGAAATATTATGATCCCCTTGGGTAGCAAAGAGTACAATTCATGAAATATGATTTGTCATTGGAGGAATTCTGACTCTTGGGTAAATCACAGAGGATTTACTTCTTTTTAGATGAATGATCCATTTCATTCAGGTTTGCCTGTTGCATTTATATTTGCCCAGCTTTTAAGTGATCTGAGCTACATAGGATTTTAAAACTGTGAAACCTTCCCCCCCCCAAAAAAAAGTCAAAGTCAGGACTGACCAATGTATGTAGATCAGTTATTTCTGGATTTGGAAGATGGAAAAGTTGGGGATAGTTGTGGATTTATTGTAAAGTGGTTCTTCCTTTTATGTGCAAACTACGTATTATATACCACTTAAGTAACATGCTTCCTATGCATTTCATTTCATATATATGAAAATATTATCACAATGCATAAAAATATTACTAGAAAGCATAAATAAGTTCATAGTATCTTCTCTCACTACATATTTTTTGCAGTAAATGGATACTGTTGAGTATTTTATGAGGCTTCAGGGGTTTTGCTGTTTTGTTGTTAAATACTGTGGAAACTGTGTCGTCCTTATAGAAACAAATTAAAATGACACTTAAAATTCAACAGTAAAAGAGTTGAGGTTGGTAACATTATCATTTCCAGAAACTCCCATAGAAGGAGTTTAGAAAGTTAAAATTACCTTGTGCCTGGTTATCTACTGAGTACTTTTTCTGGGATGGTAGATCTTTGTTCTCAACCTGCCTGCTAACATTATTCTTATGCTTCTTTTGGGGTACAGAGTTGTATATTTCTCCAAAAATCTGAACAAATTTCTGTTTCACAATGACCTTGCAAGGCAGTAGAATCAGAATCATGAAATTTTGGTGAAGGAGATCTTAGTAATTTTGGATTTTAACCTTTTTATGTTACTGATTTGTACCTGTGATGCTGGCCAGTGATATGACAATAGTAGGTAGCTGCTATATATCTATTTCATACTGGAGCTGGGGCAAGACCCAGCCCTCTTTATTCCTTGGTCAAGACTCACATACTATTATCACATTTGTTCTTGAAAGATTTAATTCAGATTAGCTGAAATGGTCCTAGGAAAACATGAGATAACTCTATAACACTGCCAGATTCACAATTTGGGTAAACTTGAACTCCTATAAATTCAGAAGTACATATTTTTTAAATTGTTTTATTTGTTTTTGAGAGAGATAAGAGTATGAGTTGGGGAGGGGCAGAGAGAGGGAAACACAGAATCTGAAGCAGGCTCCAGGCTCTGAGCTGTCAGCACAGAGCCCAACGTGGGACTTGAACTCATAAACTGCAAGATCATGACCTGAGCCGAAGTCGGACACTTAAACGACTGAGCCACCCAGGCGTCCCAAGAAGTATATGTTTGAATACTTCCAGTTAACTCAGGGTGACAGGAGCTTGCTCAATAAAAATTGAAATTTTAGTAGGACACATAATTGAAGGAAATAAAAAGGAACCAGCTAAGAGATTTCTGTGGTCCCTTGCCCTGAGTTTAATGATCACGATGTACCTCAGAGCTACCCAGCGATCTGATATTTTACTTCCTGAGGAATTAGAAAGCTAAAAATGGTGGCAGTGGAAATACTCAGATTTGTTTCATTGAAACTTTGAAAGCTGGTCTCTAGTGAGGACTATTATACTTACCAAATTTACAAGATTCTTTTGAGGAATAGGCACATGAGTGATAGGCTTAACTGCTTTTGCACAAAAGAACAATTTTGGTGGGTTCAGAATTTATTAGATGAGGCAATTTTTGTGGCTTTTTAGACTTTAATTAAATGTATATTATAAAAATAATATAGAAGTGCCTGAGTCACTCATTTGGGCGTCTCACTTTGCTCAAGTTATGATCTCACACCTTCTGAGTTAGAGCTCTGTGTCGGGCTCTGTGCTGACAGCTCAGAACCTGGAGCCTGCTTTGGATTCTGTGTCTCCCTTTCTCTCTCTGCCCATTCCTCATTTGTAATCTCTCTCTCTCTCTCAAAAATAAATAAAGATTAATTTTTTAAAAAATAATATAATGTGGGGCACTTGGGTGGCTCTGTTGGTTAGACATCTGACTTCGACCCAGTTCATGATCTCACCGCTCATGAGTTCAGGCCCCACAGAGGGCTCTGTGCTGACAGTTCAGAGCCTGGAGCCTGCTTTGGATTCTGTGTCTCCATCTCTCTCTGTTCCTCCCCTGCTCACACTCTGTCTCTCTCTCTTTCTTTCACAAATAAATAAACATTAATTTTAAAAAAATAAATAAAAATAAAAAAATAATGTTACAGAAAATAAAGGCAGTAGAAAATATTATCCATAATCCTTGACCATGAAAGCCTTGATGTTCCCCTTAGCTTGACTAAATTTTAAGCAGGTTTCCTTCTGACCATAGGCCCCTGACTCCTTTTTTATAGAGCATTTACTTTAAAAACTCGAAATTACAATTTTTTTCTCTGCCCCTTTGGGATATAAATCTTCTCCCAGACTCTTGCCAGTTTTATAGCCCCGAAATATCTTTCCAAGGATCCACTGGCCATCCCTTTGAAATATAATCACCAAGAAAGATGATGCCCCTATCTTTCAGTTTCTGTGGAAGGGCAAGAGCCTATCTTCAGTGAGTGCCAAATAGCCAACACATGTTATAATCATAAAGCTCCCCATTAATAGAGATAGGATGATAATAAGGATAATGTGAAGTTTAAAGTTTGATGAGAAGATACATTTATGCCTTGGTTACTGAGAACAAAGAGAAAGCAGAGGGACACCTGGGTGGCTCAATTTGTTAAGCATCTGACTCTTGATTTAAGCTTGGGTCATGATTTCACGGTTCTGGGTTCAAGCCCCATGTCAGGCTCTGCATTGACAGTACAGAGACTCCTTGAGATTCACTCTCTTTCTCTGTCTTCCCCCCACTCTCTCTCAAAAATAAATAAACACTAAATAAAGAGAGAGAAAGCAGAAAAACTAAGCAACCAGTGCTCTTGGGTTTGGCATTGAAGGAGCTGAAATGTACCAGGGACACTAATTTACACTATATCAAAATCTTTCAAATTGAAAAACAAAAACAAAACCCTCCAGCCTTTCCCCTAATTTCCTCCAGTACTTTTCCACTAGCTCACCAAGCGCTTAAAAACTCTCTTCCCTTTTGTTTCAGTGGAGTTGAGTTCAGTCTGTCTGGCCCATTACAGTAGTCTCTCTCCTCTGTTGCAATAGTCTTAAATAAGGTCTTCCCTCCCTGTTTCTCCACTCAATGCATTTTTTTCTTTGATATCCTCCAACCCTACAAGAAACACTGTTTTTATTTCTTCCTATCCCTGTTCAGTCTTTTTCCATAAACATATGGCATGCATATACTCAAAGTGTGTCTACATCTTTATTTTCATTTATCCTAAGCATTTTCTGTGTTGCTCTATAATGGTCATCATTATCACAAGACACTCTTTAAATATTATGCCTGTATTATTTTTTCTACTTGAGACAAATGTTAGCTAAACAGGGTAACAGCACACAATTACAACGCTTGTTAAAATGCTCAGCCTTTATTATCATATGGTAAGGCCACAAGAGTGTATTCATTTTTGTGTTATTTTGGTAATATTAAAGCCATGAAAATTAAGCTCAGCTGTAGTAAGGAGACAGAGTATGGTAATTAATGTTCATTTTTGTTAGTCAATTCTGGTAGGTTAGCTCTAAATTAATCCAGGCTGTTTCACGGTCCTTAATTGTGCCCTACAAAATGTGATCATGCACATTTGGCTATATATTATTGAGGATATTGTTTCCAAAAATACTTGTATTGGGCTATGAGTGCTAAATGAGTTGGAATAATGCAAAAAGGAGAAATAAGTGATAAACAGGGGTAATCAGGACAGATATTTCACTATTAATGAACATATACTGTTTATACAAGGACATATTAGAAGATGACAAATAGGAAGACAAAGCATGGTAACTTGTGAGAGAAAGAATGTAGAATAAGCAGGGTCTCAGGTGGTAGGTGCAGGCAGTGAGCTGTAAAAAAAGAATTCGATGTTGGTGATGAGGTTTAGAGGAGAGTTCATGTTGTAACATATTCTGTGTGTGTGCTTATTTGTTGCATCTCATGAAACCATTTTCTTAATGGTAGAGCTGAAATACTCCCTTAAGACATTTTTAATTCAAAGGTGGTGGTGTGTCAAGTTGCTGTCCAAAGGATAACCAAAATGCTTTTGTGAAATGAATGCTAACTGATCTTGAGATTTTTATTTTTATTATTATTATTATTACTACTATTGTTTAGCTTCTCCTTTTTTTCAGTCATGTCTAAGGTAAAGACTAATAGCTACCATAGAGGTGAATAAAATTTGGCACATTTTTTTTCAAATCTATCCTGTTAAGAAATAAAAGAAAGTTCTGTATAACTGTCTGTAGAAGTAATATAGGAAATGCTGTAGAATATTTAAAAGAATTTGCTGAACTGTGAAGACTGACATTTGCGTCATAAAATCAGATTTTGTTTAACAAAGTTAATACATTTGAAGCCTCTTCTGTCTCTAGAATTAATAAAATGACAGTGATGAGTGATTGTGGAATTGAAAACAGATTGGCTTGCATTTTGAACCACGTCAAGTTTAATTTAGCAGAGATATTAATTTGAGGTGGTTTTATGTTAATAGTTATGGGGAAACATTATAGGACCAGAACACTCAGCCAGATGTACTGAGCATGTGTCCTGTGGATTCATGCAAGCTAAAGATGGATTGAAGCAAGATAAAAAGATGCCAAGTCATCATAAGCATGTGATTCTTGGCTCTCTGTCCCTGTATCTCAGAAAGCCTGAGCCATTGGATTTCCCAAATCAATATTTCCTAATTATTATACCAGGGCTCACTTTATATTATGTCAAGGAAAATTTTATTTCAAATATGCATGACCTTTACAAAGTGTCACAAGGTGTGATTGGTGTGACCCTGTTCTCTCTGCTGAGATTGCCTCACAAATTTTATATATTTGAAAGTCAAGAGTTCTCAAACTTTGTCATTCTTAATGGCTTTTTAAGTATTCTTCTAAATCAGGTGAGGACAATCCATTTTGTTGATTCTACTCATTGTTGTGAAGTAACTTATGTGCCAGGAACTGTTCTCTTCACTCAGGATACAGAAGTAAACAAAAGAGAGCCCACATTATGTTCAAATTTAATGAGGAAAGAGAGATAGTGACACATAAATGAAAAATATGTTATAAAGATAAATAAAGCAGGACAAAGGGATTAGCAGTGACTGGCCCAGGATGCTATTTTACAGGAATCATGGGAGTCTTTTCTGATAAAGAAACATAGGTTCAGAGCCCTAGAAGAAGCATGAGAAGGAATATTCTGAGGACAGAATGTTCCATGCAGTGGGAGTAGCAAATGCAAAGGCCTTGATAAGAGAATGTGCTGGGGCTTTAAGGAATAGTTGGGGACTTGGTGTGGATCTAATATGGGCACTCAGGAAGTAGGAGAAGCAGAGGCAGTCAAAGACTTAGTTGAGTGCTGTAAGTCATGATGAATTATCAGGTTGTAACTCTGAATAAAGACAGGAAGGCATAGATGGGTTGTGAATAGAAGGAAGATTTGATCTGACTTAAGTGTTTAAAGAATTACTCTGATATTTGTATGTTGAATAAAACCTACGTGAAAGTAGGGAGAATTGCTAGAAGTCTCTTGTAAGAACCCAAGCATGAGAAGACAGTGCCTTGTACCAGGCAGGTAGCACTGGCAGTAGCCAGAAGTGGGCAGTTTCAGAATATATTTGAATGTAAAACAGTAGTATTTGCTGATGGATTGGAAATGGAATGTGAGAAAGGGAAATAAAGGGTAAAAGAAAGTTTTTGGTTGTGATAGGATAGAATTGCTAGTTAATGAGATAGAGAAGACAAGATGGCATCTTGGACTGAAACACGTATGTACTAAGTGTGTGTTTGGGAAGATAGTTGTTACATTTTTAGTTGTGGTTATTGAATATAAAGTCTGAATTTCTTGGGACATATTGAGACTGGAGGTGCAAATTTGGCTGTTGACATGTGGGTGGAACTTAAACCTATGTTGTTGGATGAAAACAACCTATTAAGTTGGTATGAGTGGGTCCTGGAATACTTTAGCAACTACAGATTGGGACAGTGGGGTAGGCTGGAGGCAGACCCAACTACTGAGAACCATTTGTGTTTGGGTGTTAATCAATAGGAAGGACCACCCTGGAAGCTAAATGAACACCTTCTAAGAAAGAGGGAAAAATTAGTTCTCTCCAGTGTTTCTAATAGGTCAAGGAAGCTGAAGACTAAGCAATGATCACTAGACATTCATTGGTGATTTGTTAAGAATTATTTATATGTAATAAGAGGGCAAATGTCTGTTAGGCATAGGTCCTAGAGAATAGAGAGAAAGGACATGCAAATTGGATAGATAATTCTTTCCAGAAATTTTCAGTAAGGTGGAAAAATGGATGCTATGGATATTGTTGGGAAAGGTGAGGCAAGCAAGATTTTTATTATTTAAGCTGTTAGCATGAAAAGAAGGATAATTTATTATCGGAGAGAAACCTAGTTAGTTTAGGAAACACAATGAAAATCTAGTTCCAGTCACGATTATTTCTGCCACTACCTTCTTTTCCTTTGCCTTCAGGTAAGTGGTTCTTCTCCATTCAGTATATCCAGCTTGATAGAAGGGCATCCTAGCTCCACACCTCCCCATGACTCCCAGACATCTTTAGCCACTGAGTTAGGCAACAAAAATCCTGCCAAAGCTTTCTGCCAAACAAAAAAATATGTGTCATGCATTGTAATGCAATGTCCCTCAGCCTCAAAATGGGCCAGCTTGGAACTTCAAGTTGATTAAATTGGAATCAAATGGACTCATAATTCTGCACAGCAGCTTTCTGCACAATGGAGTTAAATTTACTACAACTCAGCCAAGGGTGGCACATGCCATATAATTTCACCATCAGCATCTCTTTGGGTTTTGATTTAGTAGGAAGTGGCTTGCTGTTGACTGGAATGCAAGCAAATGTTCCCTCCTAAAAAAGTGAGGATAATGATGGAGCTTTCCCTCCTTCTCACATATGCACTCTCTCTTTCTCAAACTTTAGTACCACTTCTGAGACAATTTAAGATAATTTGGTCATTTAAGTACTAACAGCCACAGCGGTCTTGGAACCACTTACTTTTTTAGTACTAAAATGCAGTAAAAGGACATTATTGCTTATTGGAATTTTAATGTCTTTTTATTGGGCTTGAACTATAAAGAGCATTGAAGTTGACTTTGTATTTGTTCTTAAGTAGACATTGAAAAGCAGAAAGAAATGAAAGAAGTTTATTAAAATTCTCCTCAAATGACTCTAAGTTTGAAACCACCTTGGTGGTATCTTTTGAAAACACTGTTTTGACTTGGACTGAGAGGGTTGTGGCTAGCTCGGGAGGGATTTTTTTGGGGGGAAGAATGAAGAGATTGAAGCAAAGAAAAAGCAGGGGTCTCCAGTCCTTTCAAACTAAGAGCTTTCTTTCCAAAGATGAAAAACTAATTGTATTCATTTTGTGGTTGTCATGAAGCCACTAATAACTCAGATCCACATCATATAACCCTTAATATTATAGCTAGCCTGCTGGAAGCCATTTGTGCCTTGCACTCCAGTTGTAATGAACATTATAATGAGAGGGTGAGGTGGGTCAGCTTCCTTTCACCCTGCAAGATGGGCAAAAGTCCAACCTTGCAATGAAGGACATTTTCAGGGATGAGTTTTGAGGAATGAACATTCTGGGGGCGCCTGGGTGGCTCAGTCAGTTAAGCGTCCAACTTCGGCTCAGGTCATGATCTCGTGGTTCATGGGTTCGAGCCCTGCATCAGGCTCTGTGCTGACAGCTAGCTCAGAGCCTGGAGCCTGCTTTAGATTCTGTGTCTCCCTCTCTCTCAGACCCTCCCCTACTCACTCTCTCTCTCTCTCTCTCAGAAGTAAATTTAAAAAAAAAAGAAAAAGAAAAAAAGGAATGAACATTCTGAAAAGTTGCTTCTGCACATTGAATATCACTCTACTAGAATGAGGCATGAAAGGGTGTCTTGGAGTGATGACTGACTTGAGTAGTTTGAAGCCCTAGAGCTTAATACTACCTCTGCCACTTATTAATTGGGTAAAGTGTCTGAGCGGTTTTCTTCTCAATACAGTGGGGGAAAGGATAACAGCAAGAACGACAATAGCAAATACACATAAGACTATAGTCAAGCACCATTCTAAATCCTTTTTATTAACTTAATTATCAAGAGTTCAGACAGGTGGGTATAATTTCTTTCTGGTTTTGTAGATTAAGAAACTGAAGCATGGGTAAGATAAATAACCTTTATAAGATCTTAGAACTAGTAGGAGGTGTGGACTAGGGTTTTTTTTTTATATTTTTATTTATTTCTAGGAGAGAGAGAGAGACAGCGTGAGCAGGGGAGGGTCAGAGAGAGAGGGAGACACAGGCTATGAAATGGGCTCCAGGCTCTGAGCTGGCAGTCAGCACAGAGCCCGACGCGGGGCTTGAACCCACGAACAGTGAGATCATAACCTAAGCAAAAGTCGGACGCTTAACCGACTAAGCCACCCAGGTGCCCCGTGGACTAGGTTTTAAACCAGGCAGTTGGAGCTTAAGTCTGTTCCTTTAATCACACTCTGGCTCCAATAAGGACCATGAGAACTAAAAAAGATAATGTAATCAAATTTTGTGGCATGTCATAGGTCTTTAACAGATGCTAAGTACTATTGATGGAATTCTGATATCCCGTCATCTTCTATTTTGTGACAATTTGGCAGGTCAATATGGTAAGAAATAGAACTGGTACCACCCAGGAAAGCAAAAATAAAGAATTTAAGCCAATTATCTAATAATTTTAAATGAAAAATAACCAAATCCAACTCAGGAAGATGAGCACTGGGTGTTGTATGGAAATGTTGTCTCACTATATTATATACCTGTAACTAATATTACATTGTTAACTAATTGGAATTTAACTAAAAACTTTTTAAAAGTTTGTAATTCAAACAGGATAAGACCTTTCCACTGCTGTTATTTTGCCCTTGATAAAGTTGCTATCTTCATTCTTTATTACTGCCCTTTGTCTTCATAACTACATTAAAAACCTGGGTGTTTTTTTTTTAATTTGTTTTGTTTTTTGCATCAGTAGCTCTTGTCAACCTCTTAGTTGGCTTCAAACTAATATTTGTTTCATTTTGTTTGACTTCATCTAACATAGTCATTACTCTCTTTTAGAAAGATGCCCCCCCCACCCCCCACCAATAAAATGGGACTCCACTTCTGTTACTCTTGGGATAAAGGGTATCATATCTTTTTCTATTTGTTTATATCCAGGTTTACAAATTTCCAGGTAGTTAGAGACACAAACTGTTTGACACTTTAAAAGTTTTGTGGTTTTTTTCTCCTTTTTCTTCTTATAATACAAGAGTTTCTTGAAAATAACATGCTGACATTAAATAGAGGCCAATAAACTCTTAAAATTATCCAATTTGGCCTTGTTAGTGGAATTATCCATTGTCTTCTCATAACCTGACTATAAACTGAGTGCTTAATTAAATAGGGTCCCCTTTAGCTTGGTAAATAGGCCAATTTATAGGAGCCATTATTTAATAGGAAGCATCTGGAGCTGTACTAGGAAATGTGACTTAAAACCTTGTGTTTTGTTATGTTCTTCTGTCAGTCACTTAATATTCCTGAAACCTTATATTCCTCTTTGTAAAATACAGATATTCATGGCTACCTCTAAGTGCTGTTACAAGTTTGAAGCATAATATATGTAAGTCACCAAAATTCTGAGTCAAAATGTAAGCATTCCAATGTAGTTCTCCAAGTTCTTTCAGAACTCATCTCTTTCCAGCCCACTACTCTGTCATCTCTCAGCTGTGCTTCTAATCCTTGTGAGCCAGTATCGTTGTTCAAATTCCAGCCATCATACCCCACTCAAGGCAGCATGTTATAGAAAAGGATTTAAAAAGGCAGGTCTCCATTAACTTTCAAGGCAATTTCTGACAAATCACATGTATCTGGAGACTTAGTCAGATGTCCACACATAGCTGTGAGGAGGAATAAGTGGTAATGTCATTTACTTGGACCTATGTCATTTACTTGGACCAATGTCATTTAGCAAAGTACCTAGCTAAAAATTGGGCTAATTAATACTGAGGAAGGAGAGAATATTTATTGATAGGCAGTAAGAGTGTCTGCCACAGATGGCAATGGTACCTATGATTTTATTTTTTAAGCTGAACTGAAAGAACAAAGTGAAAGTCTTTACTGAAATGTGTTTCTGTTCTGATATTTATCTTTTAGCTCAAACAATATAATGGATGTGGAAACTATTAAAAGGAGTAAAATGACTAAATCTTTGTAAAAGAGAATGTTTCTTTTATAATGAGTGGATTTATCAATGCGTAAGTGTTTGTATATTAAAGAATCAAGAGCTAAGGGATAATTGTACACAGGAGCGCCAGAGATGTTTATGAAACACAGCTAAATGAAACATCAAAGGCATTTGACATAAACTTTGGTTGAAAATAGGCACTCTTCAAAGCTAGCATAGGGTCATAATCTTTGATAGAATAGGCTTTTAGTTTCTGAAAACATGAACAGATCTCTCTTGTTCTTACAAAGGACAGATTGTTAAACTGATTCATATAATATATAAGAAGAAACAAGAAAAGACAATTAACAAAATGGCAGCGAGTAGATAACTGTAAATACTTTAATGTTAATGGACTAAGTGCTCCAATCAAAAGATATAATGTGGCTGAATGGATAAATATATGACCCATCTATGTGTTGTCTATAAGATAGTCACTTCATATCTTAGGACACACATAAAGTCAAGGAATGGAAAGGATTTTACATCAAATAGAAATGAAAAGAGCTGGTATAACTATGTTTATATCAGGCAAAATAGACTAAAATAAAGACTGCAGTAAAAGACAAAGAGGTTATATAATGGTAAAAGGGTCAGTCAAACAAAATGATGTAATATTTATATAATATATAATACATATATATACATAAATATTTACCCACCCAACAGAGGACCACCTAAATATATAAAGCATATATTAACAGACTTAAAGAGATAAATTGACACCAGTATTATAATAGTAGGGGGCTTTAACACCACACTTAATCAACAGATCATAGACAAAAAAATCAGTAAGGAAACATTGGCCTTACTGACACATTAAGCTACATTGACTTTATATATATATATATCTATCTATCTGATTGACTTATNATATATACTGTGTATTTTTTATCCATTCATCAGTTGATGGATTTCTGGGCTATTTCCATAATTTAGCTATTGTTGATAGTACTGCTTTAATATTGGGGTACATGTGCCCCTATGAATCAGCACTACTGTATCCTTTGGATAAATCCCTTGTAGTGCTATTGCTGGGTCATACAGTAATTCTCTTTTTAATTTTTTGAAGAACCTCCACACTTTTTTCCAGAGTAGCTGCACCAGTTTACATTCCCACCAACAGTGTGAGAGGGCTTTCCTTTTTCCACATTCTCTCCAACATCTGTTGTTTCTGGAGTTGTTAATTTTAGCAACTCTGACAGGTGTGAGGTGGTATCTTAATGTGGTTTTGATTTGTATTTCCCTGATGATGAGCAATGTTGAGCATCTTTTCATGTGTCTTAAACAGACATTTTTTTTTTTTCTGAAGAAGACATACAGATGGCCAACAGGCATATGAAAAGATGTTCATTTTCACTAATTATCGGGGAAATGTAAGTCAAAACCAAAATGAGCTATCCCCTCACACCTGTTTAAATAGCCATTATCAAAAGGACAAGAAATAACAAGTCCTGGCCAGGATGTGGAAAAAGGGAACCCTCATACACTATTAATAGAAATGTAAATTGGTGTGGCCACTATTGAAAACAGTATGGACATTTCTCAAAAATATTTACAATAGAAATGGTCTAGCTATTCCATTTTGGAGTGTTTATTCAAAGAAAAAGCACAATTTGAGAAAAGATATGTGTACCCTACCCTCTGTTCACTGCAGTATTATTTATAATAATAAGACATGGAAACCACCTTAGTACCAGTACATGGATGATTGGATAAAGATGATATGATACATACATACACACACACACACACACAGAGAAATATTATTTATCTATAAAAAAGTAAATCTTGCCATTTGCAACAACATGGATGGATCTTGAAGGTATTATACCAAGGAAATAAGTCAGATCAAGAAAGAAACATTCCACATGAGTTTAGTTATATGTGAAATCTAAAAATCAAAACAAACAAAAACAAAACAAAACCCATAGATACAGAGAACATATCGGTGGCTATCAGAGGAGGAGGGGCTTAGGGAGTGCAATATATAGTGATGAATGGTAACTAGATTTATTGTGGTGATCACTTTGTATGCCACACTGAATTATGCAAATATTGAATTATGTTTTATAACTGAAGCAAATATTATAATTTTACCTCAATTAAAAAAAGAAAAACCAAGATAGCTATCTGTGTATATAGTGAAAAATGTTATTATACAAATATAATGCATTAGTATTTTACAAATATGTATTAGGATCTACAGAATAAGATGTGGCATTTTAGGTATTGCTTGTTCCCATAGACATTCACTATAGTAGACACTTATCCAATACTTCATCTATAAAATAGTACTAATAGTAAATGGCTCTCTCAGCAATAGTAAACTTCTACTTTTAAGGTCAAGGATAAAGCCATAAAGACATAGAAAGCAGGAACATTTTGTATTATATTCAAAAATATCATTTATATGATGCTTAATAAGTACAATTTGTATTTCATTTTGATCATCACTCTATACTTGACCAACAGGTGTTGAGGATATCTGCCTTTGCTAACATTTTTGGGATTATATAGGTGCTGTACATCCTTTGCAAAGTCTTGTGGACTTTTCTACACAGATAAGTCAGCAGAACACTGAGCATGCCTGTAGAATAAATGGTGTGATTCTTATGACACATTTCAAACGAAAGAGGAAAATACATGTGGATAAAACTAAAATATGTTAGTGCATGGAAAATTTAGACTTGGTCTAGAAAAGTCGTTGTACCCTAGAAATAATAATTTAGTATCTAAGTACAGGTATGGCTAAGAGAAAGAAATAAAAAACTGGTAGTTTTTATTATATTACTGTATCAACCTAAAAGTGCTATAATCTTAAAAGGAATGCCTTGAAAAAAACAAAATACTACACCTTAGAGTATTAGATCAGAATGGTTTCTCCTAAGAATGATCTTGAAAGGGGGTTATGCTCAGGACTAACCAATTCATGAGAAATTTAGTGACAGAAAATGATAATGTTGAGACACATTTAAACAACTCTTTCCTCACTAGCCAAAGGTGGGCATTGGTATTGCAGAACCAAAATAAAAGACAACCAGTTAATCTGGAATATTTGAGAATCCTTACTGCTATGAAGTGGCTCACTTTCCCTTTCACTGTCTGTGGCCACACTGAGCACAACTGAGAAAACAGGTCATCCTTCCTTTGGAAAGATCCTCTCCACGGACATATGAGAAAAAAAAAAAAAAGGAGAGAACAGAGTTGGGGTCAAATTCATCTGAGCTCTGCCAAAAGAAAAGTGATGTCTACAAAGCTTTTCTGAAATGTCTAATCAAACATCATCACCATTACAATGTTCATCTTTTAGAGTGGGGAAGCAGGTGTTGGCAAAACTTGTTACTACCCAGAGCTATTCAACTTTTATGCCCTATCCCTTATACCCTTTGATCCTACCATCATGTCTTGTCCTTAAATCCCTGGCTTACCATTGACTTGGTGGTAATCTCTATATATTATACCTGTTTGGCTTCCTATTGCCATCTCATAAACATTTACTTTTGATCTGGCCGTAACTTTAGAGTTTATCTTTCTTTAGCCACATTTCTTACATTCAGCATATTACATGATTGCATTTAAAAACAAGCCTTCAGGGCACCTGGGTGGCTCCATCAGTTCAGTGTCCAATTCTTGATTTCATTTCAGATCATGATCTCATGGTTCATGAGTTCTAGCCTTGCATAGGGCTCTGTGCTGACAGTGCAGAGCCTTATTGGGATTCTCTCTCTCTCCCTCTCTCTCTGTCCCTTCCCTGATCACAGACTCTCTCTCTTTCTCTGAAAATAAATAAAGCAATAACTTTAAAAAAGCAGGCTTTATTGGAAAGTGTTACTGCTTCTAAAAAATAGATTGGTTAAAAAAACAGCAAACAACAAACAACAAAAAAGAATGGATTGGTTATTCTGGGAAACATCTCTTGGAAGATTTGAAACCCAGGGTATGATGGATCCCAGAGAACTACTCGTTCCTTTCGGGTAACTGCAGAAGTCTTAAACTACATAGACATTTGAATAATGTTTTACTTTGGGGAAAAATGGGTTCTCTAATATTCTTACTCATTTTTAGAGAAACAGCATTCAATACCATCAATGCTAAGTTACTTAGGATAACCTCTACCCCATTTAACAGCTTAGAATACAGAAGTTAACAACTTACCAAAAATTGAAAAAGAAGGTAATTTTGCAACCTGGGCAAAGCCATAGGTTTCATGACTTGTACTCCATTGGCACAGCAACATAGGGGCTCATTCTAGCTTCCCAGCCAATAGTTATGGAACAAAGAGAGTAGATCTCAATGCATACATTTTGGGGATTCTTTCCCATCTAACAAGAATAAAGTTCCATGTTTTGCTCTGGTATTTCAAAGACTTGAACATTGTTTGGTATGCTTTTCTCCAACCATCTTTCCAGTAAAAGCTGAATGTTATATATTCCAATTATTTAGCATTGCAACCCTATGTAGGGTCCTTCATGGTCCCTAGTAACATCAGTTAGAAATCTGTGTATGCAGAATGATGATTTGGAGAAATCCGTTTTGGTTTCTTTTTTTCTTTTCTTTTCTTTTTTCTTTTCTTTCTTTTTTTTTTTTAACAGATAGTTTATTGTCAAATTGGTTTCCATATAACACCCAGTGCTCATCCCTACAAGTGCCCTCCTCCATGCCCATCTCCCCTCTCTTCCCCACATCCATCAGTCCTCAGTTTGTTTCTCAGCATTCAAGAGTCTCTCAGGGGGAAAGGGAAATTCGTTTTGGTTTCTAATGCTGGTTTTCCCTAGAAGTGAAAAGACAGTCTTGCTTAATGCGGATTCTCATATGTATAAAACCTAAATGCTTTTAAAAACAGTATTCCATTACATAATTAGAATAATAGCCTCTTTCTCTTTGTTGCTTTCCTTTAATATTTCCAGAAAAGAAACCACGCCTTCAGTGATCTCTGGTTTTTTGGGCTATATGTTTCTAATTTGATTGATCTTTCTCACAGTCTGGTCTACAGATGCATTTTATCATTGTGATAGGGGCTTTCTGCATTTCTGATTTCTTTATATTTTCCCCAAAGCATGGCATCAAGAATTAGATTCAGTAATGCTTGGGGATAGCTGCAGTTGCCTAAGACATCCTTCAGGCAACCAGGACTAATTTAGCCTAATAGCCTGCAAATCACATGATATAAAAAAAACCTAAAGTTTTCCATTTTTCTTTGTTGTTTGTGCCAACATAACACTGATTTCAAGGACACACTTTTAAGGCTGAAATAAATGTTCATAGTCTAAGTTTTGTCATTTGATTTCTTTTAAGTAACAACCTGCTCTTTACTAATTGGAAATGTCATTTTCACATGGACACATTTTTAGTGGCTTGAATGGGCAGAATTGTGTGAGATTCTGAGGTTTCAAAATTTGTTAAGAAGGTTGCAGCAACTGGAATTATGCCTGACAGTCATCAGTTAATAAAATTATTTGGATGAATGGATGAAAAGAATAGATGAATAAATTTTCATTCATTCAATTAACAAATATTGAGGATTCATTCTGTATGGGATACTATTCTTGATGCTGTGGACATATCAAGGTACAAAACACACAAGAGTTCCTCATCTTGGAGCTCATGTTGTAGTCGGATGAAAAGGAAAAAGAAAGAAGTTTGTGAAAGATTATAAGAAAAAATAGCCAATAGGATGGAATATGGATATGCAGTTTTAAATTTGATGCCCAGGGTAAGTCTGAGTAAGAGGATAACATTTGAAGGAAGTGTGAAAGGGGGCCCTGTTTCTACCTGGGAAGAGAGATTCTGGGTAGAATAAAGAGCCAGCTCAAAGGCTCTGAGTTGAAAGCACAACAGCAAAGCCACTGTATTTGGAATGGAGTATGAGAAAAGGAGAGAGGGATGAGAAGTAGGGGTGAGTTTTGGTAGACCTTTAGCACTATTTTGGCAATTGCTCTAAGTAAAATAGATAAATATGGGGAGATTCTGATAGGCAAGGAAGCCTTTTCTAGGATGGCCCGCAAGGTTGGGGAGACATTACCTCTCTAGACCTAAAAATATGTAATATGGGGTAGAGGTATTCTGAACCCTAGAATTCTATCCCTGTAAGCAATCTTACAGATTGAGATCATACAATTCAAGTGTTCTATTTTATAGGTAAGGAAATGGATTAGGGGACAATTATGGCTTGTGCAAGACCATATAGTTAAATGCTAATTATTTTGTTTGTTTTTCAACCAACTCTGGATATCTATATGATAATTGTAAAGAGGTATGAAAACAGAGAAAGTTCTGATGTTGATTTAACTTGTTGAGGTTAAGGCTAACCCTTTGTGGCATGACATATCTGTTTCATATCTACATTCTTTAATATCTATAGTCTAACCCATGACCATAAGAAAGAAGTTAAATATTATTAATTCATGGTCTCTTAAGCAAAAGGCGCACTATACCTAGTGGCTAAAGTTTGGGTTCCTATTGTAGCCCAATGTTTAAATATTGATCTGTAACTTATTAGTTGTGTATCTCAGGCAGGTAGCTTGACTTGTCCCAGGCTCTGTCTCCTCGTCTGTAAAATAGGGTATTAATAATAACCAGTTTATAATTCTTTTGAAGCTGGGATGAGTTAGAGCTGAACAATCTTATGTTAAGTTTTTGAGAGGTTCTTTTAAGTCTTATTAAATATAGGCTAATTAAGTAAACATCTGTTGACATCAATATGGTTTCAGGCACTTGGACACATTAATGAATAAGTATTGTCACTATGCTCATAGCGTAACCAGTGAAAGAGATGTTCTGATCTCAGTATTGTAATACACTGGCTAATTTGTAATAAAAAGCTATACAGAATTCAATGAGAGTACAAAGAGAGAGCCCCTTAAATGTCCCTTAAATGCATATTAACACATCAAATATACCATTCAAAAGAAAGTAGGAATTAGAGGGGTTCCTGGGTGGCTCAGTTGGTTAAGTGTCTGACTTCGGCTCAGGTCATGATCTCACAGATCGTGGGTTCGAGCCCCACATTGGGCTCTGTGTTGACAGCTAGCTCAGAGCCTGGAGCCTGTTTTGGATTCTGTGTCTTCCTCTCTCTCTGACCCTCCCCTGCTTATGCTGTCTCTATCTCTCTCTCAAAAATAAATAAAACAGTAAAAAAAATTTTTTTAAGTAGGAATTAGAAAAAATTAGAGAAGCGAAAAAGTGGTAGAGTTTATAATTTGTTGGTGAGAAATAGACTTTTGTTTTTGAGAAAGAGTGACAGTTAAGCTAAGCCATGAGTTGCTGATGGTATTTATACACCTGGGGTGACACTGGTGATCTATGAAATACCATTTGGGAAAAACTAAACTACATCTAGAGGCCTGGAAGAGATTTCTATGAAGGTAGGTTGGAGTTTGATTTGTGGGAGACTTTCTAGCAGCTTTAGATGAAAGCTAATATTTACGTAATTAACATTCTTTAAAAAGACAGTGAAGTGATAAATAAGAGAAAAAATACTGAAAGCACTGTTGACACTCTAGTAGAATGTAGAAATTAAAAAAAAAAAAAAACACAGTGAATCAGGCTAACACCCTTCCTTCACACCATCAGCATTCCTTAAAATGGTAATGTTCCTCTGAGATATTGATGGTACTTCTTCTTTTGCAGAAGATGTTCTGTGTCTTGGAGGCTGATGTGTCATGTGGCAGTTGCTACGGTAACTAGTTTAAGGAATGCCATCGAGTTACCAAGTAAATAGTCTTGTAAGGCAGATATTATAGCTGGCATGTAAATTAAGGCTGCCCTATCTCTGTCAGCTTTTCTATTCTGAATTCCCTTGCTTTCCATATTTAAGGGTGAACTCCTTTCCCTTGCAAAAATCTACTTTTATTAACTAGCAGAGCATCATTTGAATGCACAGTTGACATTCTCTTGTTTCTTATTTTAGTATTTCATACCTGGGCATTGATTCCCCAATACTACTCTGAGTTGACACTAGTAGACTATTAAGTTGGCTGACATAAGCCCAATCAAAATTACCTGTGGTGATCAAGATTAGCAAACAGTAGTTTATGCTCTCAGAATTAAATAGGCCAAAATCTCCCATGCTTTGGGTGCTTATCTCTTTGACTTTCATGTAAGCTTTTATTAAAGCATTTGAGTAAACTCCAAACTGATGGCTAATAAATGTCTTGGTCTTACCTCCAGACACCCTTTGGCTTCACACTGGGGTGTATGTGGGTAGTCCTCTTTCTGAGCAAGCACTTTATTTTTATAACTGAATGGCCACAGTTGTCACTTCACTCCCAAATTAGAGCACACATGGTCACCTTTTATTTACTAAAATCATGCTAGTGTTTCAGGCACTTCACAAACAATGTTAATGTCAAAATTATTGATATTTATCTCTGTGTGTAGGAAGGCTTGATTGATTCATTTTGGAAAAGTGTAAGATTCATGCAAACTTTCCTTTATTTCATCTTCTTCAATTTCTACTTCTAAATCATGTCACACATCCATAAAATGATACGTTTAGAAAACAATGTTTTCACAGTCCTATAAAATTTAACATTTTTCTTTTTGTCAAAGTTACTATAAGAAATAAGTGAAGATTAATATTTTATCTTCAAAAAAGTATAAAATGTACAAATCAGGATATCATGTGCTCCTACATAAAGTCCCATTGAATGGTTCTTTTGGATTCTAATGACTGAAAAAGCTTAGCAGTATATCGACTTGGGCTTTGACTTTTTATTAATCAATGATTTTATAATCTTTCCCAGTTTTATTTTCACTGCGTTCCTTTTCAATGGCATTTGGAAAGTTAACAGCTTAGTTATATGTACATGTAATAGATTGTCTTTGACTCTTTATTATTTGGGATAATTATCTTACCTCTATCAGTTAAAGATTTTGTTTGGCCATGGGAAGCAGAGATTCATGAAATGATTAAATAAACACAGCCAAACTCCCCTTACAGAGGAATCAGGGGGTAGGAGTTCAGGCTGATGTGACAGTTCCTTCATATCATCAGAAAGCCGTGCTCTTTCCCTCTTTCTGCTCTCATAGTCTCAGGTCAGAACTTCCATATTTGAAGTTAGTCCATGGTTAGTACATGGATGGTGAGGCTCCGTCTGGGCATGTTCTGGAAGAAGGTAGGAGAAGGCTGAGAGGTAAAAGTCATATTTAAGTTGAGTTAACTCCCATTTTTTTCGAGGTGCTTTCCCAGAAGTTACATCTAGGAAGTTCCACTTCTGTTCCATTGACTAGAATTTAATTAAATAGCTACGTCTACCTCTAGGGGGAGCCTGAGAAATAGAGCCAAGCACATGTTCCACACCCTGTGGGGCTCAATCCCATGAACAAAGAGATCATGACCTGAGCCGAAATCCAGAGCCAGTTGCTTAGCGGGATGAGCCACCCAGGTGCCCCTCTTAAAATCTGGTTTTGAAGCAGATGGCATCTAAAAAATAATAATTTACTAAATAATAGTACTAATAGCTCACATCTGCTGAATAACTGTTCTAAATATATTACCTAAATGTTCTCATTTTATTGTTTCAGAAACATGATGAAGTTCTAATTTTGTCTTCATTTTACCAATGAATCCATTGATATATGAGAGTTTAAATACCTTGGTGATGTCACCCAGCTAATACAGGAGACATACGGGTTTCTAAGTCTTTTATTTCTTTACTGACAGGCTCTCTGCTCATTAATTTATATATTCTGTCACCCTACATATAAATGAGTTGATCTATATTCCCTTACATTTTGTGCTGGGTAGTGGGGGGAAGTTTTTGGTCTTTGTTTTCCTCCCTCCATAGCTGAGATAGTCAGAACTTTTCAGCAATTCTACCTTTCTTTTACCTGTACCTTCATTTGTTTCTTCTACTAATTCTTCTACCTATACCCTCATTTCATCTGATAACATCAAGCCCTGAATATGTGGCAGAAGACAGACTGAGCTGGAGATACCAGACTGTCATTTAGAGTATTTGAATCCATGCTTGTAAACTCATCCTGTTTGTAATTGTTCAATATCTTACCTTTGACTGAATTGGAAACTCTCTGGAAGTAGTAATGGTGTTTGTGTGTTTCACTTGTGTTTTTGTTTCCAGTTTTATGTACATAACTAGCATTTATTTCATGTTTTCATTCATTCATTCATTCATTCATTCATTCATTCAACAAATTGTCATTAAACTGCTCTTAGGTCTCCTGCATTGTTTTAGGAGTCGGTGTCACAGCAATGAACAAAATCTCTATCCTCATGAAGCTTATTGTCCGCTGTGTGCATGGCTGAAATGTAGGCTAAAAATCCTGGAATATTTCAGGTGATTATAATGATAAGCATCAAAAGAAGAGAAAGGAAGCTAGAGAAAGTACTGGGGTGAGGGATAGAGGTGAAAATTAAGTTTTATCCTTATTAAGGTGAACTTTGGATGAGAGACCACTGGGGTAAAAATGAGCAAACCATGTGGATTTCTGAGAAGAACATTGCAAAAAAAAAAAAAAAAAAGGGAGCAGTAGGTACAAGGGCCTTTAGGGGGAGAGTATGTGAGGGTGTTCAGGAACAGCAAATAAAGAGCGTATTGTCGGGGCGCCTGGGTGGCTTAGTCGGTTGAGTGGCCGACTTTCGCTTAGGTCATGATCTCGCGGTTCGTGGGTTCGAGCCCCGCATCGGGCTCTGTGCTGACTGCCAGCTCAGAGCTTGGAGCCTGTTTCAGATTCTGTGTCTCCCTCTCTCTCTGACCCTCCCCTGCTCACGTTGTCTCTCTCTCTCTCTCTCTCTCTCCTAGAAATAAATTAAAAAAAAAAAAAAGATCGTATTGTCAAGAGCACATTGATAAACCCAGCTAACAGGTATAGATCTTTGAAGGATAAAGAAGAAACTCAGCTCTGAGGTTACTGTTTCTAGTTCAAGTCTTCACCTAGACTCCAAATCTAATCTTAGAAATAATGTAAATGGTGTAAAAGCTAAAAAGCAAATGGAAAAAGAAACAAAACACTTGTGACTTGCGGATCTCCCTTTCAGTCTCATGTTCTAAGGCAATTATTGTCTTCCTCACTGGAAATATCATCTTTGGCAGTGAAGGGTAACATTTCCTGCATGACAATGGCATTGCAAATCACAGTGTTAAGGGCTTTACATGAAACTGCTATATTAATATATTCTTTGAGCCAACGTGCAGGGTTACCCATCTCTTTTATAGGTAGGTTCAGGGAGATTGTTGCTCGAGTTTCCAAGAAACTAATAGCCAGCAACCTTTGACTTTGAGCAGGGATCTGAGGAATGGCACTTACATTGGTTTCAAGATGGGGGCATGTTAGACATGATGTGTGTTTGGAAAGGCTGGAGTCCAACTAAGCAACAAAAGATTTTTTTTCAGTGAAAGCCTCTGAGAAAACTTTTTGGGAAAGTCTAAATCATGGAGAAAGAAATAAGATCAAGTCTGTAGTATGCTGCTCTAGTTGTAACTCCACATTATGCTGAGACCACAAAGTTTATTTTATTGCCTTTTATTGTTTTGTTATTTCTGTAACCAATTTCCTTTCACTGTAAATACATTCTTTCAAATATTTACTAAATACCTACTGTTTACCAGGCACTGGTTATTTGTGCATTTCTTAATTCTGGAATTTAGATAGTACCTAAAAGTGCATTCAGCTTAAGGGGATTGAATCAAAAGAATAAATGATTCCATCTGAATACTTAAGACACTCCACTGGGAGGCAGAACATTTAAACTTGTAACTGCCATATAAGAGAGAGGTGGTATGAATCATCTCAATAAGGATGATGTCAGTATAGACTCCAATGATACTAGTCTTCTTGGAAGAGGAGGAATTTAAGCTTTTTGATATTTGGTCTCCTTTCTACCATTTTTGCAATCTGCTTACATAATTTGTAATCAATTTTGCAGACATATTGGTTAGTACATAGATAAGTAAGTTATTTTTTAAGAAGTAAATTTTAAGGGCACCTGGGTGGCTCAGTTGGTTAAGTATCCCACTTCAGTTCAGGTCATGATCTCGCAGGTTGTGAGTTTGAGCTTTGCATCGGACTCTGTGCTGATAGTTCAGAGCCTGGAGCCTGCTTCAGGTTCTGTGTCTCCCTCTCTCTTTCCCCCTACCTCGTTCATGCTCTCTCAAAAATAAATAAACATTATTTTTTTAAAACAGTAAATTTTAAAGGAGGGGGGAAGACTATAACAACTTTAACATGGAACAAATTTATTATTAATTTTACTTGCTTACTAAGTCATGATCTACAACCATTTAGCAAAGTATAGAGATAAAATTGGACAAAATTGGGTTTATTTTCTGGTATCTGAAACTTCTGTCAGAATAAAATGAAGGCTTGATAAATTTTGAAAAGGAAAACCTTTCTATATTCTCAAATCTGAGTAGAATCACAGAACAAAACCTTTGCTTAGCTTACCAGTTATAGTATATAAAATAATACATAGCTATTGATGATAAGTTTAAAATCCTGAGGTGTCTAAAAAAATGGTCATATTGCCCCTGTCAGTCCTTCAATATCAGAAATAATTGTTAAAGTTTTGGTCTGTTTTCTTACAGGTTTTGATCCTTATGTAATGCATTTTACACATCAGTCTTCCGTAACTCAAACTGAATGCAAAATTCTGCTTCCTAAAGTTATCATTTAATTATAGAACAAATAGTTTTGCATATAACTGTGGTTTTTAAAACTAAAATTTTCAAATGGAAGTAATTGTAGCTGATATTAAGTGTTAAGGCTTTTCTCATTTTTATTGCAATATTATAAATAAGTCTGATATCAACAAACATTTTCCCCTAAGGCTGAAATTCTGTGATGTCTTTTATATGATTCTTTCCTCAATTTTTCCAAAAGAGAGGAATGGTTATTTTACTTGAACAGTTTAACTTCTTGTTTCCACATCTTTAGGTTATTTGCAATACAGAAATTATTTATTTTAGTAGGAGTAAAAAGATTTTGAAAATATTTTTTATTTCCTTCAAATATTTAAAATAGCACATTCTAAGCATTTTCTAAATATTTGTTAAAGTCTGAAAGAAGAACAGTTAAGAAATATGATTTTTCTTTTATTTAGCTTTTATTTCCAGGAGTCCTTGTCAACAGTCACTTTTTTGACAGTTACCCAGGAGATTATATTTCCTTCAGGTTAAATACAGAGTTGTTGAAATTCAAACATAAGCTCATTCATTGAAGGCTCTTATAATTGGCAGAAATTGACTTAACTAAACATTAGCCTTGGCAAAATAAATTTGAACTGGCAGCCAATTCACAAAATTGCTAATTGTTCTTACTTGACTGTGTATCTTAGTTGGCATCCGGTCCTTCAGTATGACATGCATATATATAATCAATCTCATGTCCTTTTAATATTATTTAAACTTCAGCTCTCTGAACTACTCCAAAGTATTATTCACAAGTTAAATATTTTAAAGTATACTAAATACCAGATAAGGAGAAGATCTCAATCCCTGTGTCTTTGTCTGTCTCTCTGTCTGTACACACACTGTATCTCTCCATGTATATGCATACGTACCTACATACATACATATATACTTTCTGTTGCTAAAATATTTTTTGTTCATTATATACTCATTTAGTCAACTTATATTTCCAGAATGTAGGTGATGGTCTTGGACACAGGACTTTTGAAATATGGTCCCTACCTTAAAGCATTGGCTCTGAGCCAGGCATGATTATATACCCCCCACACCCAGGGACATTTGACAATATTGGGAATCATTTTTGGTTGGCTTGTCTGATAAGGTGTGGATTAGACTAATATCTGGTGGTTACAGGGAAGCTGCTCAATATATTGCAATGCACAGGGCGGGCCACACAACCAACAATTATCTGCTCTAATGTATCACTGTCACTGAGGTTGAGAAACCCTGTCTTAAAAGATCTCACAATCTCAGAATAGGAGGCACACACATTATTACATCAGAGGAATTAAGATTATAAGTACCAAGAATGACTATTTGTGGCAGATCTCCAAAGGAGGATATTGTCAACTTTCCCTTAGAAAAGACTGAAAGATTTGAGAAAGTGATGTAGAGCTGAAGGGGATAGGAGGGGGCAAGGAAAAATAATTTCAGAGAAAGAAATAGCTTGAGCAAAGTTATGACAATGTGGCATTATAAATGCCTCAATTAAACTGGAGTTCAAAGTGGTATTATGGAAACATGTGAATAATAAATCTAGACCAGTAGTCAAAGGCTCAGTGATCAAGATGTACTTTTGCACGCTGAAGAGTTTAGACATTATCTTAGAGGCAAAATAAATGTATTGGAAAGATCCATGGCATAAAAGGTGGTGGGTATACAAAAAATAAACTCAAAATGGATAAAGGACCTGAATGCGAGACAGGAAACCATCAAAACTCTAGAGGAGACAGCAAGAAACAACCTCCTTGACCCCAACCACAGCAGTTTCTTACTTGACACATCCCCAACCGCAAGGGAACCAAAAGCAAAATGAACTATTGGGACCTCATCAAGATTAAAAGCTTCTGCACGCCAAAGGAAACAATCCATAAAACTAATAGACAACCAATGGAATGGGAAAAGATAGTTGCAAATGACATATCAGATAAGGTCTAGTATCCAAAATCTATAAGGAACTCGCCAAACTCCACGCCTGGAAAGCAAACAATCCAGTGAAGAAATGGGCAGAAGGCATGAACAGACACTTCTCCAAAGAGGACATCAAGATGGCCCACAGACACATGAAACAATGCTCAGCATCCCTCCTCATCAGGGAAATACAAATCAAAACCACATTGAGATACCACCTCATGCCAGTCAGAGTGGCTAAAATGAGTAAATCAGAGGACTCTAGATGCTGGCGAGGATGTGTAGAAACAGGCACCTTCCTACACTGTTGGTGGGAATGTAAACTGGTGTAACCCCTCTGTAAAACAGTGTGGAGATTACTCAAAAAATGAAGAATAGAACTCCCCTATGACCTATCAATAGTGCTACTAGGGATTTACCCAAGGGATACAGGAGTGCTGATGCATAGGGGCACATGTACCTCAAAGTTCATAGCAATACTCTCAACAGTAGTCAAAATATGGAAAGAGCCTAAGTGTCCATCAACGGATGAATGGATCAAGACACTGTGGTTTATCTATATAATGGAATCCTACATGGCAATGAGAAAGAATGAAATCTGGCCATGTGTAGCAACATGGATGGAACTTGAGGGTGTTATGCTGAGCGAAATAAGTTGGGCAGAGAAGGGCAGATACCATATATTTGCACATATAGGAGGATTAGGAAGAACTTAATGGAGGATCATGGGTGAGAAGAAGGGGAAAAATAGTGGGGGAGAGGGAGGGAGGCAAACGATGAAAGACTCTTGAATGTTGAGAACAAACTGAGGATTGATGAGGGGGAGGAGAAAGGGGGTGATGGGCATGGAGGAGGGCACTTGTGGGGATGAGCACTGGGTGTTATGGAAACCAAATTGACAATAAACTATTAAAATAAAATAAAATAAATACAAGATGGAGGGTTAGTTATTTTTTAATAGAGAAAAATACCTCTGGCAGCAAAGAGAAAACTAAATGAAAATAAAAATGATTAGAAGCATGGATGTTAATTGATTACAGTGGAAGTTAAATGTCCTGAGAGACTGCTCTGTTTAGCTAGAAGTGTGGTTGATGGTAGCTCCTGTATAATAGAAGTGCTAAGGAGTCTTAATGGATGGAATTTGCCTCTTCATTGAATGTGGGAGTTGAGATATTAAATCTGAATTTTTAGAAAATGAGTTACTTATAACAACAACAGTAGACTAGTTTGTTCAAGGAGATTATCAGAAGAGATGACTGATCCTCTGAAAATAAGTAATATTTAATTGTCAAGCAGAGGAAGAGAAAGTATTCTATAGTAAGGAGTCAGAGGTATGATGGGGACAATCAAGGTGGCATAATGAGAGCATAAGGGTCTCTGGTCAATATGTGAAATTAAGCTGATCCAGAAGAATTCTACTTCTACTCCAAATTGAATAAATTATGAAGGAAGTAGTTTTGAAATATTAGCCCCGATAAAGAATCAAGAAAGAGGACTCTTTAGATTCCAGAGGAAAGATAAGGCAGTAGCAATAATCAGAGGTCCATATTCTCACAGAGTTACCAGAACTGGGAAAGAGGTCCCTAAATGCTGGATCTGACACTTAGCCCAGGCCACAGGCTCCATACACAAGGACACTGGATGTATATTACCTGCTAAAAGCTTTGAGACAGGGAGTTATTCTGCTATGTTCTTGAAAGTAGGACTAGGAAACTTTGACCACTAGCCATAAGTTAAAATTAGTTATTTTGGGAAAACTGGGAATATGAAATAGCTCTAAGCAAACTTGTGAGTTCCAAATGTCTTTTGCTTATATGGTATAAGAAGGGCAGGCTGAGAAATTAACAAAAATTCTAGTATAAACACACTGAAGCCAATTACATAATGAAGAAGGGAAAAGGAACTGGCACTCAGTTGGGGGTTGTTGTAACTGGGGTTCCTGAAATACCCCTGAATCAGTCTGCTCAAGCTGCTGTAACTAAAGACCATAGCCTCAGTGGTCTAAAAAATGGACATTTATTTTCTCATATTTCATACCCTGGTAATCTGATCAAGGTGTTGGTAGGTTTGGTTTCTGGTAGGACCTCTCTTTTTTGCTTACAGTTGGTCACCTTCACTCTGTGACTTCACATGATGTTTCAACTGGACACATATTCCTAGTTTCTCTTCCTTTCAGGACACCAGTCCCATTGGATTAGGGCCCCAACTTTATGACATTATTTAACCTTAATTATCTCTTCCGTGATGAGGGGACAGTGCAGTTCATAACCCCCAGGAAGATGACTTGATACTCAAATATTAAAGTCATAAGAAGCTCATAATAAAAGAAAGCCAGAAAATACAACACGCAGAATTCACAATCTAGAACTAGAGATAATAGAATGATCTTGAGGAGACATGAAAATACAGATGTAAATGTTTAAATAAGTGTTTAATAAAGAAAATAAGCACAGACGTCAGACCCAGAGAAGGACACCGATCTTGAGCTGTAGAGCATTTGAGCTGTATGATGTGAAGATTGTGAGCAAACACAGTGGGGAAGATGCAGATAAGTGTAAATAAGCATTAGTAACTTGGAAATAGATATGAATAAATTAGCCAGGCATGCAGCAGAGGTGTAAAGGTAAGAAGAAAATAAGATAGCATACTATGGAAAATATGCAAGAGGATTTCCAGAAGAGGAGAATAGAGAGCAATGAAAAACATGATGGCTCAGTAGTTTCCCAGACTGAGAAAGGATACCAGTCTTCAGAATGACTTGAGTATACCACATCCTTGACAGGATGATTTAAAACAAATCTACACCTAGATGTATTTCACTGAAACTTCAGAACTCAAACAAACAAAAAAATCTCAGATGCAATCAAAGGTGAACCATCTATTACAATCAAAGGAATGAAAATTAGAGTTACAAAAGCTGTTCCACAGCTATATGGGGACAAGAAACATAGTAGAATGAAAACTTTATATGGTAGATGAAAAGCAAATGTTAAGCTAGAATTCTGAACTCAACCAAAGTATAATTCAGGGGTGGTTTTGAAAAAAAGATTCAAATTCCCACTAAAGCATACTGTGAGAGTTAAACATTCAGATTTTCACTCAGAAAAAAATCAATAAGAGGCAGTTGAACCTCTTCCTTCCAAAATAAGGATAGGATGTTGAGGAACTATTTTGATAAACATAGAAGTAAATGGAAGCAAACTTGGGCTATAAAAGTAACAGAGATGATGTATATTGGATGATATATATTACTAATTTCTTGGTCATTTAAAACAAGGTATTTTACAAGGCACAAACAAGACAATGTGGTATGTTAGACAAAGAAGTTTAGAATGAACCCTATTTGATTTGAGAGGAGGTGAGACATAATGATTATTGGTAAACGTTTAAGTGTATATGTTTACATTTTATGAGTGAACACCAACAGAAAAGAAAAAGAATATGCAATATCTAGATGAAAGTGGAAAGAGGGGAGGAATAAAAAGATTGTATCAGTTTAATAGGATAAAAATGTAGACATGAAGAATAAACGAACTAGGGAACAATCATTTTCTCTGGAAAGAAAGAGTAAAATTGGGGAGGATTGCAAAGTGGGCTTCTATTTTTTCTAACAGTATAGCAATCCTGGGGAAAAATAATCCAACAAAGCAAAATAATTAATATTATTTAAATTTGCGGATCACTGAGATTTGTTGATTGTAATTACTTGGTATATTTATTATCTTTTTTACTTAATGGTTTAATTATGTTAGCAAGTTTCAAAAATGTATATCGGTGTCAGATAAAACTGCATTCTTACCCCATATCTTTTACTCACTGTGTAACTGGGGTGAAGTTCTTCAAGTTCTTTCACTTGCTTAATTTTTAAATGTGAACAATAATACAGTATTCTTTACCTTCCGGGGTTGTTTTAACAATGTAAAAGTTTATGGCACAGTAGTTGGAGAAAATAGTGCATCTAATGTATGGTAACCAGTGGAAATAGAGGCAGCAGCAGCATAAAACCAAAGGAGAAGAGAGTTTTTAATAGAAAAAGGTGGTATCATCTGTTACACACCTAAGCAAAATGTTCAAATTACTTATATTAACCATTGGATTTAACTCTTGCAAAGTCATTGATGAACTTTCTCTGAGCAGTATAGGGGGATTGGTGAGAACAGACGACTGCAAGCATGGGTTGAAGAGGAGAAAAGACAGATTAGAAAATGTTTGCAGCATATTGTTTGAAACGAGGCAAGGAAAAATCATGTACTTATTTATAGAAGCAAGAGAAAAAACAGATTTAAAACTTGGAGACTGCAAATGTGAACTATTTTAAGCAGTTTGGTCATGGAGGAAAATAGGTCAGTGACTAGAGGTAGACAGAGGGTTGTGTGTGTGTGTGTGTCTGTGTATGTCTGTGTGTGTATGTGAGATGGTGGTAAGGAATTTGGCATGTTAACATAGTGTAAGGAGAAATCCAGTAGAGGGGGGGCAAAGTGAGAAAATAGGAACAAAGGTAGAACACTGATGAATCAAAGTCCTTCCTAGAAGGGACAGGAGGGATTGGGATCTAGATCATAGATGGAAGAGTTGGCTGTAAATCACTTGTTTTGAGATTTAGAGGAAGTTGAATGTGACATTTTTGTTATTTTGTTGTTGTTTGTGTGCTTCTTCCTATCAAGAGTGAGACTCAGGCATTGAAATACTCCATGAGGGATGTTTCATAGGATGGAAAAATTGGATTCAGACCCAATTCTTCTCTAAAGGAGGCTTTTTGTATGTGAACAATCATTGCTTGAGACTTCATATCACCACACTCATTTCAGAAAATCATGAAAGGTTCACAGAGGGGATGATGTGTGAAAGTTACTGGCTAAGCCTTTTGGGAAATAAATAGGAACCAAGACTCCACATTTCCATGTCCTCTACAAAATCAGCTTTCCAAAAATAGACTCATACAAGCTGTAGTCACAGTTGAATGTCATGTTTCTATTATTGTGATGACATAAAATCATTAAACCACTGCTAGTAGTAAAAGCAGTCATGTCTGGTAATAGAACTGCTCTGTGCCCATTCAAAGGGAATTGCATTTTAAATGACACATGGAGAGCAATGTCCTCTGGAGGGGAGTGGCATGGACTAATGTTTTACTTCCACAGTGATTTATTAAATGTCCTCTTCTAGTATTGCTATAATACTCAGACTCTTGGTTTTGAACAGTGGTGTCAAAGTTTGAGAAAAGTTTTCAAAACATATTTTTAATCATTTGCTCAACTTTTAATAACATTTCCTGTTTTTAAAATAACTGAAACAACACTGAAAGTCTCTAATATCAACCCCGCTCCTTTAATCACTCAAGGACTTTGCTTGGACTTCTCTTTAGCCCTATCACACAAGCAGAATTATGACTGTGTACTATGCATCATCTCAGTTAATGCTCACACAACCCAATGCGATAGATTCAGCCATGGAGAAATGAGTGCAACTGACATTTCACGATTGAATTCAATCTCCAATATCAATTGGGATTCAAATTCAGTTCTGAATTTTAAAGAAATAAAATTTAAAAGAGACATTGAATTAAATGTCTCTTTCAAATTTGGAACCTATTAAAAATGGACAAGGAAGTTTTGACTTCCTCAGGCTTTCAAATATCAATGTCATTATCAGTAAAGCTGTACTGAGAAATACCTCTTGTGTATAAGGCCAAAGCAGACTTAGTATCATGCCCCTAAAACTGGCCCCTGGGGCAGATGGTGAAAGGTATAGGGTACAGAACCAATTAATTGGATATAGGACTAGAACATAGGTCTTACCTTTCTAGAATAGATGGTACAGGTGCACAGATCTTATACAGTAGAGCCATTTCTCTTCTTGTTGGGAGGGAAGTGGTCAGGGCCTTAGGATTGACTTCTAGCCAACACTTCCAAGAGAGCTGAGTGTTTATCATTTAAGGAAATGGATGATTTCCCCTGGACATGGCACATACTTTTTAAATTTTCCATAGCATCTCATTCTATTAATTGTATTCATTTAATATACTTAAGAGTCTCATTTTCTTTTATATAATGAGCTTCTTAAGAACAACAAGTGTGTTGATCAAACCAGGACAAAATACCAGAAGCTCACACACTGGGACTGATTAAAACAACAACAACAACAACAACAACAACATTATATTGGAGACAGTCACACTGGTAGGGGTCTATGCTTTCCAATTTCCCATTGTATTTTGGGGGCAGCACACAAGGTTCTAGCAAATGTAAGCATTAGACTCCAGGAGGCTTTTAAGAAACAAATTAGGAAAGCAGTAGCCCCTCCCCTGGCATGAGTAAGAGCTGGAATCCATCAACTGTGTTAGCTTAGTCTTAGCTCCAAGTCCGGTGCTGCCAAATTGGACAGCCATAGTTGTGAGAGCATAAGCCTCTTCTCTGATAGGATCAGTGTGCTGGTAGGTAGGCCTTAGAGTTCCAGCTCTTTGACATATTTGACCATGGCCAAATCTGCTACCTTGGCATTTGTCCAGAATGGATTGCTGAAGCAGTTTATGGTAGCTGATTTCCACATGTTTTGCAGGAGGCCAAATCTTTCTTTGGGAAACTGGCATGCAGAGCATAAGTTTTGGACAAGTCAGTTCTTCTCAATGTTGGCCTGATTCATCTTTTTATTCCTTCATGATGCTTAGTACAGTGTCTTGTAACGTATAACTCTTGAATAAGGAGATAATGCATAGATGAATAAATAAATACATGAATAATTATATAGGGAGAAAGTACAGGCACTGAGCTATCTTTGCTTCACACCACCGCTTTATTCTCCTTTTTGAAAGGTATGTAGTGATGAAGCGGATGTCTTCTTCATGATAAATTTCTCTGACCTGAAACTGAGACTTAACTCAGTCATCAAATCATCCCTATCTCATTGGCAACAAAGTCATTATAGAACAAGGGCTCTATGTCTCTTAATGAAAGCCGTCAAGTTTATTTTTTTAGTTCCTTTTAAGATGTGATATGATCTCCTTATTTGTACTAAAAATCCCCTGGAATTAAATCCTAAATTTTAATAATAGCTAGTATTTTGGGATGTTTACTATGTGTGGGTGCGGTGATAAACACTTGACATAGATTATCTCATTTAATCCTCACAGAAACCAAATGAAGTGTTTACTATCATTATACCTATTTGATGAAGAGGATACTGAGATTCACAGAGAACTAACTTGTCCAAAATCATCTAATATCCAGTAATCACAAGTGAATGAGCCAAAAGCACACACAGAAGCCGGGAGCAGAATTTTACTGAGGGGAAAACTTACAGAGAACAGTAGCAGGTGAGCAATCTTCTCAATCACAGTTGCACAGGGAATTGGAACACCAGACGTCATACTTGGGAGGGGTCCCATTCTTCATTTGTGGGGCCAGTACGCTGCATGGTTGGAGAAATATCAACTCTTCCTCTAGGATGGTTTGGAGCTGAGGTCCAAACATTGTGTTTGAAGTTCCATGATGTAGCAGAATTGTAGCTTCCCTCTCTGATCTCCTACCTCAGTATTTATAACTGAAGTTCACCATCACATCCCTTATTTGATCACAGTCCAGGCCCCAACCTTTATGTGTATAGTTGTATAGGGTTGGAGATTTTTTACCTTCAGCTCTGTCTAGTCAGCATTCTACCAGGATGTTTGTCTGAAGTACTCATTTGTAGCCAGTTTCCATATCTTCTGGGTTTTTGTTTCCAAATGATCCTGTTCTTTAAGGGGAGGGGGTGTGGGAAATGTCTCTCTAAGAAGCCAGACTACTGTGTATCCAGGTCAGGAAAATTAATCCTTGGCTATGATGATGTCATTAAGTGGTGGGACTTTTATTCCAGTACTTTAGTCTGATGCCAGAGTGTCACCAGTGTTAAATAATGTGCAATAAGCACTTGATAGAACTATCCATATGTGTATTTCAGGTAGCACCACAGTCTGACCTACATGCTTTTCCTGCATTATGTTTTTGTCGCAAAGTTCTAGTGGACAATTTGAAGTATTTATGTATTATTCACCTATGTCTAGCCCTTATAACTTACCATTATGGTACCTTATGCTCCATTAGAATGTGAGCTTTAATTTGGCTATGAGTCATGTAAAGAGGGTATGTTATTGATGATGGAATTGATAAGCTTATCCCCTGGGATTTTTGTGGGGATGGAGGAGGACAGAGGAGTTCCTAAGAGGTAGGGTCCCATAGAGGGAGTGATGAGTCCAAATACAGAGTTTGTGACTTCTGTGCTGTGTGTGGGTACATTTAGGAGATTTTGAATGAGAGTTAATCATATTAAGAACTTGCATCTGTGTCATTTATGTGGTTAAAGAGTTATGTTACAGTGACTATTATTTGTGTATGTCTCAATATCTAAGTTTACTCTTTCCAGTATTCTTTAGTTTATAAATTTATAAACTTTATAAATAAATATAAAATATCTTGAGCTAAGAGAAACTGTCAGTAATTTAATACGGAAAACATCTTTACTTCAAATATGAGGTTCTTGAAGTCAGAGCTGTGATCTGTTTTGCTAATTGCTGTGTATACCCCATACATAGATACTAGTTAGAGCAAAGTTGTAGCCCCATGAATATTTATTATTTGAATAAGGAAAGTAATGAGGACTCTTTGGCCATGAAAATTGATTATTGAATCATTTGAATTTTCTTGGGATATGAAGTTATTGCTTTTAGTTATGTGTATTTATTAAAACAAATGATGGGAAAGATTTTCATACCAAGAATTCTTTTGTGTAAATATAAAGAGACAGAAAAGGTGATCATCTTTTCTTATCTTTTACTCCTTCCAAGCCATTTGATTTTAAATGGGAAGGGCCAATATTTCCAAGATACTTTTTAAAATCCCGTGATTACACAATACTTTCAGATTTATAGAAATATGTATAGATAGATAGAAATATAAGTGGCAGGATAGTTCATGATTTGAAAACATATACTTATCTCTGGTGATCATCCATTGTTGTGTCTGTATAACCTCTTCCCCTGCACAGAAGAAACAAAAAGAAGAAAAAAAAAACGCATGTCCAATAGGAAGGGGTGAGATAAATCCCTAATTTCCTAGCTCTCCATGTAATCCTAACTCAGCAGAGTATGGAATGAGCAAAGTAAGATAATCATCTGACATTTTTCCTTGTTACCATTTCTAGTCTAATGCTATAGGCAGAATATTAAGCCATAGTGTGTGATGGTTCTGGCCAACAATACTATGACAAATAAACAGAAACTCCTTTAGGCTCTGAAAAATGTAGTGGCTCTAAACACAGCTACACATTTATGTTGAAGAACACATATATCCAACTGAACTTCAAGAAGGTGTGAAGATTTCTTGAGTAGTAGTTGAAGGCAGCCTTCTGATTGTGACTTCTGTGAATTTGGTCTGGTGTTCTTTTTTTTTTTCTTTTCCCCTGGGCCCTTATCCATTTGACTTTCTTCCCGATGACCCTCTCTCTGACTTTCTTTAGGTAATGTGAAAATACTGACTGTTGAGATGCCAAGGGTGAAAGAGATCTTCATCCCCAGTGAACTCTTAAGTAGCAACTTTTTTTTCTCATTCCTAGAGGAATTTCTCTAATCTTGTTGGAAGCATATCTGCTGTACTGTAATGTCTAAAGGAAAGAATAATGAACAAATCCTCTCATTAACTACATTTTAATGGGATTTGTTAAAGTCACCTAACCCCAGTCTCAAAATGGAAACAAAAACATAAATCTTGACTTAACAAATTAAGTAAATATTTAAAAGTTAAGATGATTTGTAGTTAGAATAATATACTAAAAACAAGGTAGCATCTGTCAGTGAATTTTAAACTTTTTTGATTTAGTAGCTTTTTTTGGTAAAATATGCTAATGGACTCTATTCTTATAAAATAGATATACACACAAAATAAAAATTAAAGATAATTTTGAGAGATATATTTGATAAATACTTTTAATGTATCCTATAGAAATGTCTAGATATCGCATTAAAACTCCCACATTGTCTCAGTTTATTGCCATACCATTGCGATTAGTACATCACAAGACCATGCCATGCAGTGAATGGGTTATACATGTGCTGATGCCATAATTGCTTTCTGCTCTCAGGCAGTAAAGTAAGGTCAAGGGCAACTAAACCTCAAGATGTTTCTCCTCCCATTGTGAACAAGCATGATGGTTCTCCCTAGTAAGTCATAGAAGTCTTATTTTCTGTGTGATCCTTAGCATGAAATGGTTGAACACACTGCTGAAGAATTATTCATTTGCTTTCTCTGTGGATGTTTATTGAATACCTCCTACTGTAAAATTTTTTTTTAATGTTATATTTATTTCTGAGAGAGAGAGAGAGAGACAGTGTGAGCAGGGGAGGGTCAGAGAGAGAGAGAGGGAGTCACAGACTGAAACAGGCTCCAGGCTCTGAGCTAGCTGTCAGCACAGAGCCCGACGCGGGTCTCGAACCCATGAACCATGAGATCATGACCTGAGCCAAAGTCGGGCACTCAACCAACTGAGCCACCCAGGCGCCCCTGAATACCTCCTACTAATTATGAACCGGTGAATTAGATATGATTGTGGTAATCAAAGTGGCTAAAGTTTATTCTCTGCCTTTGAGGAAGTCATAGCCTATAAGGAAAGACAGATACCCAAATAACTAAGCACACTACCATATGCCATATATATAGACTTACTGGAACATAGGAGAGAGTCAGCCTAGTTTTATTTGGAATGAGAAACAGGGTGAAGATACACCACCAAAGAAGCAATACATAATTTAATTTTACAAGTGAAGTGGTGTTTACCGGAAAGAGTATACATTGTAATACTGTTCTTCTAATAAAAAACTTTCTATTACAACATTTTCAGTGGTTGCATACTGTCCCATGATGTGGATAGAACATAGTTTAATTGAGCCTTTATTAGGGTACTTCTAGTTTTTGGCAACTTTAAACAATATTGATATGAAGATTTTTTTAGCTAAATCATAATACATGCCCTAGAATATAGTTCTAGATGTGAAATTACAGGCTCAAAGGAAAAGCACTTTTCTAATGCTGAACTACATTTTCTCAAGCCTGTATTATCAAAGAGTAGGGCTTTGAGGTCAGACAAAGTTACATTCAAAATATAAACATTTATTTTGTTGGTTGTTTAATCTGGGGTAAGTTGCCTTAACCTTCATTACTGTTACTTTCTTGCCTCAAAAAAATGGGGATCATAATATTTAATGTGCTGCTTTAAAAACTATAGTAGAGGTTAATAAAAACTTATTAAATTCCCCTTGTACTTTTGACAGTAGGTACCTTGGCAATAAAATTGAAGTGTTCTAAATATTGTAGGTTGGCATAATTAATATATTTCTAACAGGAAATGTGCTTGCGTAAATAACTATGTGGTGTAGTACACACAATTCATTATATGGCCCAAATTAAAAAAAAAAAATCTGACTCATTGTCCATATAAATAACTTTAAAATTGTTGGACTGTGCTCAAAAATTTTGGTCTGGAAGACAGAAAAGTTCTAGCATTGGAGGAAGAGACAGAACCCTGGAATAAAATCCTCATTCTTCCAGTTATTTCCTGTGTGACTTAATTTCTCAGACCCTGGGGATTATCATCTGAAAAATAGAGCATAAGGGTACATTTTCTTTCCGCTTCAAAGAACCAAGTGAGCAATATAAATAAAACATGTAGATAATAGATAGATCTCTAAATTGTTATTCTTACATAACCTATTATTCTTATTGGTTTTTAATAAGAATAATCTTTTTACTTACTGCAAAAGAAGTGGCAGCAGGCAGAACGTACCTTTCCCTCATGCTTGTCAGTGGGTTACACGTTTTTCATATTATATTGATGTGGGGCACTGACTGGAAGGGTTGGGATTTATTTTTGAACTCCTGTCAGCACTCCATAATTAACATTGCCCAGAAGAGAAATGCTATTTTGCCTCCTGCATCATCAACACAACTGTCAGCAAATAAGGAAGTCATCGTCTTTGCCATTATTCCTGCTAATGTATGAAGCAGAAAAGAGCAGCTGGGTTTTCACACGCTGGGCTGTTAGAAGCACTGGCATTTAGTGAAATTTGTTTTCAATTTCTACCTACCTCTATTTGCACGAAGAATGTCTGTAAAGGGAAAAATATCACTTTTATCCCAAAGCCTATTTTTAACCTCCTAATGTGGGAGTTTACTGATTTCAATTCACAGATCTCAAAGTTGTTTATCTCAGTGTCGTTTTTTTCTCCTTGACATAAAAATGCAAAGTTAATGTTGATTGCTTCCTGAGTGTTTTACTTATCTACCTTTCCTACTCTATTTTCTCTGGGTCCTAAATTCCCTGTAATGTTTTAATTCTCTCTCTGGTCTTCAGCTTTGCTTAAATTCATAGTGGCAATGAGTAGACATAATCTTTTTGAATGATGAATTGCAAGGCCTAAATCTTACTGCTATGAGACAGTAATACTGTAGCTCAGAACTTTGCTCTTTAAAAAGGCAAAAATCTGTAGCCCTCATAGTTATAGTATGCCAGAATTAAGTAGGTTAACGTCATTTTGTTGAAGAGTTTTTTTTGTTTTTGCTTTTTTCAATGGCATGATGGGACTGTGAAATAGTACAGCTTTTATAAAGCAATTTGATAGTTTCTCAAAATGTTAGACACAGTTACCGTATGATCCAGAAATTCTACTCGTAGGTATATACCTAAGAGAATTGAATATACATCAACACAAAAACTTGCACCTAAATGCTCATAGTAACATTATTCACAATGGCCCTACAGTGCAAACAACCCAAATGTATATCAACTAATGAATAAATAAAATATGGTACATCACACAATAGAAAATTATTTACGCCTAAAAAGGAGTGAAGTACTGACACAGGCTTCAACGTGTGTGAAGTATGAACACATCACGGGCAGTGAAAGAGGGTAAACACAAACAGTTATGTAGTATATTACTTTTTTACAGAACATTTTCCAAACCAGCAAAAAATAAAAATCGGCACTGAAACGAAACATAGCTTACCAGTATTCAGGGGTTAGAGGCAAGAGACAGTGAGAGGTGATTGCTAATGGATATAAGATTGCTTTCTGAAGTGATAGAATGAGAGCACCTAGGTGGCCCAGTCAGTTAAGCACCTCATCTTTGTCTCAGGTCATGATCTCATGGGTTGTGAGTTCCAGCCCCACATCAGGCTCTGTTCTGACATCTCAGAACCTGGGACCTGCTTCAGATTCTGTGTCTCCCTCTCTCTCTGCTCTTCCCCTGCTCATTCTCTCTCTCTCTCTTTCTTAAAAACAAACATTAATTTTTTTTGCAAGTGATGAAATGCTCTAATTTAAATTAGATATTGGTGATCATTGCATAACTTTGTGAATATACAAAACCCACTGAAGATATATAATTTTCCCCTCAGCCCCTCAAGGAACAAAAAAAGGAAGAGGGGAGTGAGATATATACTCTGAATGAGCATCTTTTGGTATTTGATTTACATCTTAATAAAGATATTATAGAAAAAGGACATTCATTAATAGAAGATAGAAACTGGGAATGGTGGAAGTGAATGGGGAAGTCATGACTTTATCACTTTATCACCGTAAGCTTTTCATGTTAAATATTCTTTATAATCATTTCTAGTTTTAATAATTTCAGAATATCCTTAAACTAAGTGAACCACAATTTACTTAAATATTTTTGTTGTTGTTTGAATTACAGGTGATTGCCAACTATTCACTAGTGTAAGATTTTTTTTTTTTTTTTCATTTTTATTGAGAACTAAAGTGTTTGTGGTTACTCACACACACCTGGTATAGTGGTAAGTCTTTTAGGACCTGGATGTATACTCCAGGAAGTAATTACTGTCTGGGAGCCTGGTAATCTAGAGCTTCTTGCCTTCTTACCTGGGTCACTGCTGTCATTATAACACATTGTAGGACTAGACACCTACAGTGACATGGTCAACACTGATTGAAGATGTCCTTCATATACTCATTTGGAGGGAAGTGGGGAGGTCCATTTTTTTACTCACTGAAAACAGATTTCAAGGCTTCACCTAACTAAATGCAGTAGGCCGGTAATTCACAGACTACTAGACCACAAACTGACAGCACAGGATGGAGATAGAACAACAGGTTAGTTTAAAAGCTTCATGTGTCTTTTCACTAACGCAAGATTTAGTGCATTTAAAGATATTATAATGAGATCAAATCAAATGAATTCCAGAATAAACAAATGAGAGTAGCAAATGGAGATCAAGATGTGCTTTCATAGTTCTTTCTGTACCAGTTAGATCTCGGGAAAAGGACTTAATGCAAGTTGATGTGTGATTGTTTCAGTTTTAAAAGAATGTAATTCAGTCTGTGTCTAGTTTCATTAAGGCTGTTGGGAGGGCACTTGAGTAATTCAAAGAGAAGAGAAATGTGAAGGGTATCAAGCGTATGTACAGAAGTGGGTATTCATCCTGCACTTTACTGTTACCACATGCATAGATGTGTCAACCCTAACATGCAAAGTCTGTTATGATTTCATCTTGTATAACTGACAGCTAGCAACTTTGCCATTCAAAGAAGTAATGTGATCACTCCAAATTTGTAGCACTAAACCTTTGTAGTTTGTGACACATTCACTAAATGGCAGAGAAGATTCAGGGAGAAGACAAAAACAGACGGTCATGTGACCTGTCGGTTAGTGATGGATGCTTAAACTAAATTAAAATGAGTGGGCTAACACTTTCTCTATCAGTTTTCATTTCTTCAGCTTCACAGTTATTTATGAAAGGGAGATATTTGTATGAGAAAAAAATCCCAGTTGGGGATTAATGCTCAAATCCCTACATACTTTAACTTAATATAAACAAATGTTATCATAGAACTTGATGTGTTACCAACCATTTTATGGAGGGATTAACACGTATCCTATCATAATCCTATGCAAGTGTTTTTCCTCTACTTTTTTTAAATTTGAAGAATGATTGACACATGATGTTATATTAGTTTTAGGTGTATGACATAGTAATTCAACAAGTATATATGTTATGTTGTGCTCACCACACATACAGCTACCGTCTGTCACCATGCAGCACAGTTTACAGTCTATGTAAACTGAGAATCAAGAGTGATTTTAACCTTCCAATAACCAGAGTATTGAAGTAAGAATTAGGAAAGGAAATAAGAAAATCAAATAACATTTATGAAGCCCCTATTCTAGCAATAACTGAGAAGATTCTAAAATGTTAACACACTCACCTCTCCAGAAATCACAGGGGGGAGGCTTTATTATTTCCTTTTCACAGAAAAGCAAGCAAAGGTCCTAGGCTGAAGCCTAGTTCTTAGCAGATTTTCAATTCAGTGCAATAGATTTTAGAGCTTACATTTTTACTTTAGACCACGTGTTTTAAACACCATTATGATATTGGGAAGATACTCAGCTTTAACTTTTGTTGTGAACAGTGAATCGTCACTGTTTTTGCAGCCCATGATTAATTTCCTCATATTGCAGTGACCTTCATATTTTATTGGATCCACCTATGTTTTTTAAAAGGTTGCGATTAAGTCTTTAGTTAAGACACTGGAAAAACCCAAGATCATAAGTAATCTTTTATTTATTTATTTATTTATTTATTTATTTATTTATTTATTTATTTATTTATAGGAGAGACAGAGACAGCGTGAGCAGGGGAGGGTCAGAGTGAGAGGGAGATACAGACTCTGAAATTGGCTCCAGGTTCTGAGCTGGCAGTCAGCACAGAGCCCGACGCGGGGCTCGAATCCACGAACCGCGAGATCATGACCTAAGTGAAAGTCGGACGCTTAACCGACTAAGCCACCCAGGTGCCCCAGATCATAAGTAATCTTGATTAGAAAACTTTGCTGTGCAAAAATAGACTATGCTTTATCTTCAAATGTTCACAATTGTTCCTGGTATAGGACCAGTTATAACCCTCCTTTATTCTTCCCCGCCTCACACACGCATTGGTCATACCTTAAAGTAACACACACAAAGGTTAAGAGTAGTTTGGCAGCTCAGTAACTGGAGAGATGTAAGGACTCCATAGCATCCACTAGGGGGTGATAGAGAGGGAAGAGCAGGCTCTCTGTTTACCCTGCAGCAGAGAAAGGAAGAATACTGGAAGCCTCATTCTTAGAGTTGGATTCTGTCTTTTCTAAATACTGCTCTTTCCCATCATTGAACAGTGTACAGATGATAAACTGTGAGGCTCAGTTCCTTTCCAGTCTTTGAGGTTCTTTCCCCCTCTATTCACTCTATAGACTGGCTTCCATAAGGGCAAGTGGATGGATGCCACCTGCTCCTGGCCCCAGCACCTTTCTATTCACATGCAGGTACCAGCCTCTTTACTGGCCCATAACACTCACTTGTGTTGGTCTGCTCCTACTGCTGTGACATAATCCCTGAGACTGGGAAGCTTAACAGATTTATTTTCTCACCGTTCTGGAGGCTGGGAAGTCCCAGCCTAACATCATGGTGCCAGTGTTGAGTTTTGGTGAGGTCCTTTCTCTTTGGCTTGCAGTGGCCACTTTCTTGCTGTGTCTTCATACGGTCTTTCCTGTGTGTGTACACACTAATGGTGTCCTTTTCTCTTCGTGAAAATTCACCAATCCTATCAGATCAGGGTGACATCCTTTTGACCTCTTTTAACCCTAAGTATTTCCTTAAGTTAAGTTCCTATCTCCAAACGCAGTCATGTTGCGGGTTAGAGCTTCAGTGTATGAATTTTGGGGAGACCATTCAGTCTGTACAGGTAGTGTTCTTGGTCAGGGCAGTTATATTCTACTTCCAGATGTTTATAATCACCAGAGGAACTTTAAAAAACCGATGCCCAGGCCACAGACCGGAACAATTAAATCAGAGTCTTCCAGGCCAGGAAAGGGGATAATCAGCACTTTTCAAAAGCTCCCAGTGTGATTATGAATTTGCACATAGGATTGAAAACCAGAGACTAAGTTGTTTGGCCCAATCCACATTGGAGAACATGTTGTGAATCTGCCTGGGGAAAAGGACAAGGATTTAGGGCTGGCATTGTAAGCATATTACAGTATGTTTAGGAATATATACGGTATATTGTCCTTATTTTAACCTATATGCTATATTATATAATACTAAAGAAAATATACAATTTTACTATATACCATAGTATACTTAGGAATATAAGGTAATAAAAAATGTCTAGAATCAGACACCTCAGGTTCTAATTCTGATTACATGACCTTAACATTCCTAAAAAATGACAACACTATCCTCCTTTGTTATGAGATTAAATGAGATTACACAAAGTCTCAATTATTGTCCCTCAGTATTATTATTAGCATTAGTTAAAGAAATTAGATGGGGAATAACCCTAAAATGTCTTTTTTGTTACTCTCGTCTCTGTCTCTGATATACTAAGATCCTCACACTTTGGAGCAAGCTATTCAAGGCTGAGTCCCTGCAAAGCCAAAATTAGCTAAATTTTACATATCAAAGTGGTGAGACCTGGGGCAATCAAGGGGTAAATGGAAATAGCAGAGTAATTCTAAAGCCAGTGGTTAAGGTCACAATGAAGATAACTAGGGGACACTCTGAGCAAAGCTCTAGCTATGCCAGTTGATTTTTGAGCTTTGTGAGGATGCTGTTGGAGCCCTAGTAGAGCATGAAGGCAGCACTTTTTAGGTCACTTCTGTTCTGTTGGAATGTTGTGGAAATCTGATCTGGATCACTGGCGGAAGAACCAAGTGGCACTCGGAGATCTTGGAAGGGAGGAGGTTTATTTTACACTGGTGGGCGCAGAGGAGATCATTCTCCAGAGGTCTGAGCCCCAGAACAAAGGTGGTCATTTGCTTATAAAGTTAAAAGAATCTCACCCACACCAGCAGAGCTGTTTAAAGCAGATTGGATGTGGAGCTCCTGGGTGGTTCAGTCGGTTGAGCTTCCGACTTTGGCTCAGGTTATGATCTCACGGTTCGTGGGTTCGAGCCCCGCGTCGGGCTCTGTGCTGACAGCTAGCTCAGAGCCTGGACCCTGCTTCATATTCTGTGACTCCCTCTCTCTGACCCTCCCATGCTCATGCTCTCTCTCTCTCTCTCTCAGAAATAAATAAAACATTAAACAAAAAATTTAAAGCTGATTGGATGTCTAGGGGTAGAGTGACTTGGGGTCATCACTACCCAGAGGTAGGGAAAGGAAGTGCGGAACACCCAGACTGGGCAGTTTGGACGGTTCGCCATTATGACCTATACGACCTCAAGGAGTTTTCCTTTATTTTCTCCATTAGGAATATGAGATTTTTCTGTGATTAATTTTAAGAATCCACAAACCCAACTTGTTGAAAATTTTCAGAAGATAGACAAATGAGTCGAATTGAGTCTGCCTATGAGAAACCATATTTTCTAAAACACTGAACAGTTTAGTTTGGCATTTCAATCTGTCTTCTACATTTATGTTAGAAAAAGCAGACCTGGTAGGAATGTTGCTGCTGAGACCTCAGAATGGTTAAAAGACAAATCTTTTGTTTGCTTTCTTTTAGAGATGTTCCCTTATTCTCATCTGAGGTGTGTGAGAAGCAGGGTCTGTCTCATCTTTAGCATGTTGATTAAATTCCCACAAAAAGCTTGTCTATGTTTTGAGTAAATCCTTATCCTAATTGGAGTTTGGAAGGAGGTTAATGGTGGCTATTTTCCTGGGTACGTTTTAAAGTATACCACTTGAGTGTAGAAACACTGGCCAGCAGAGGAGGAATCTTCTTAAATTGCTTAGTGGTGAAGTGCCTGGCAACAGAGCTAACCTGTCTCCTTTGAAGTTTTGCCTCTGACATTTACTGGTTTAACATCTGTAAGACTCAAATTACTTACTCATCTGTAAAAAGAGGATAATAATAGCCTAAACTTCACAGAATTGTTGTGGAAATTTAGTTTGCCAGTGCATAGAAAACACTCAGAACACGGCTGGTTCATAGCAGGCATCACTATGTATTAGGGATCGTTGAAGCCTATTTTAAGATTCTTTTGCAAGACCTGCTAAAGAGGCACAAATCCAAACTCTACAGGAAATTCTTTTTTGAACCATACTGATCTCAGTTTGAGTCTTGACTCTATCACTTAGAAGCTGAGTAATTTTAGGCAGCAATCGCTAGTAGCCTTTGTTAACTCATTTCTGAAATAGGGAAGACATAGTTCTCCTTTGAATATTTGGTGTAATGGTTAAGTGGGATGAGCTTCCTTTGCTGATATCTGAGTTTAAGCCACTATTACCTATAACCTTTCAGGATTGCAGTGACCTCACAATTGGTGTAAAAGGTTTGATTCTTACCCATTTACAACTTAGTTGCCATGCAACAGTCTAAACAGTTGAAACTATAACCATGGCACCACCCTTTTCAATATATTTATTGGTTTTGTGTCATTTTTATAATAAATCCTGATCTTACAGCCATGGTCTATATGGCCCTGGACAATCTATCCATGCCTATGTCTCCAACTTTATCTCAAACACTCCCTTGTTAACGGTGTTTCAGTCACACTTGTTTTCTTTTTTTTCTTTTTTTAATGTATTTCTTTATGTATTTATGTATTTATCTATTTTTTAATGTTCCTAGAACATACCAAAGTCTTTCTTATCTCAGGACTTTTGTACATGTTCATGCTCACAAAAAAGTGGGATCTAAGAAGGGCTGGTACTCTTTTTCAACCATACATATCTACTAAAAGTCATTTCCTCAGAAAGGTCCTCTCTTGCCTTATAATCTAAACTGGGCAGTCCTTCAGGGTGATCCACATCATATGTCATCTTTTCAGTATATGTTGCTGTACTTTACCGTTATCTTTGTTCATTCATTTACTTGTGGATTGTGTCTTTTCCTGATATTGCAGACAAGGATCTTGTCTGAATTGATCATTATATTTCATAGCACTTAGCACCTAGTGATTTTGATGAATATCATTGAAAGGAAGGAAGGAAGAGAGAACAAGAAGAAAGAATGAAAACACATACAAGGTGCTAAATATATTTTAGCACTACTAAAGAAAAAATAATGTTGTACCTCTTAAATATATACAATTTTTCTCAATCATATCACAATAAAGCTGGAAAACTAAAAAAAGAAAAACTATAATAAAGACAAAGATTAATCACTGAATGGAAAAAAGTTTTAGTGATAATCAGATGACGCCCTGCAGCACAGACCTTGAAGAGTCAAAATAAAGTAGTTCTTTTAAAGCCCTGAGTCTGAGAATGTCCTTTTCCCCCGTAGGAAAGCAGTGTCTCCCCCAAAGTGATTTTTTGGCTGGCAGTCTCTAGACTTGTCGGGTAGGAAAGTGTTTAGCTGGTTGGAGGTTGTCCTCTGTGTAAGGATTTGGGCACGAAGCTGCCTCTGCTACAATCAGGCCACCCCCAAGATGGTGCCCAATTAGGCCTGCATCGGTGTCAGCAGGCTGGTTGGCCACGTTGAAATCTGGCAGGGCCATCTTCTGTTTTCCATCGTTTCTTCTTTTACCGAGCAGCAAAATGCCTATGTGGATAATCTTAATTCCTTGCAGTCTGCATCATGGCACTTCTATTTCTAGAAGGCCAAGATAATACTTTCCTTGCAAATCTGTTCTTGAAAGCACTCTTGTCTCACTGAAATTGCTTTTCCTGTCTCCACCAGCTGGACACTCAAAAACATTATCTCAAGAAGACCTATTTTAGTTTTGCCATCCATCATCCGAAAGGAAAAAATGTGAAGACTTATTTTGATCTAACAATTGTATGTGGCTGCCTCAAAGAGAGAGACATAGAGAGAGAGAAGGAAAAAAATGCTGAAATGCCTCCTACTTCTCATAAACATCACCTGTCAGTAACATCTCCAGAAGATGTTCTCCCACAGCCTGTGGGCTGTGAAGAGAGATGAATAGAGATATATTCACAGCACTTCTGATCCCGATACTCAGCTGTGATTGCTTAACTTACCCCAGGCACCATTTTAAGAACTGCTCATATATTAGTTAACTTAACCCTCACATTCTGCAGATGAAGAAACTGACGCACAGAGAGATCAGTTGTAATGCGCAAGGGGACCCATGAAGTTGTAGACCTTCGTGGTAAGGAAGAATGTAATGTAAATTAGATAATCTGGATTCGAATGACTTTTAGCTACTACAACCTGTTCCCTCCAAGGCAGTAGCTTTGTTGTCTCTGTGTTTCTGAGTCTGTGTGCATGGGATTGGGACTCTTGAACATATCAAAATAAAGCTTGCAATTTTATTTAAAAGATAGTTATCATCTAAAGCCAATAGCTTTAGAAAAAAATGCTTCCTGTTTGTTTTTCGGCAGAGTTTCAGTCTTGTAATTATAATTCTCCATCTATGGCTGTCCAGCATTTGAGTCCTGGTTACCAAAGAAACAATCTTTTCCTTAGCGTCATGGATGTGATTTGCAAAAATAAATGGTTTATATTCAGAACCATTTAGATTTTTGTTATAGGGCTTACAAGTGTGTATGATCTTCAGAATACAAGCTACAGAGAGTAAGCCACCCATTTTGGCTGTTTAAGTGTCTGTCTGGATCCCATCCTTAAGGAGACAGCAGGAACAGAAGAGAGAACAGTGGACTGGGCTGAGTTTAATGACCCTCTGAAGAATTCAGCCCTCCCCTGGTGAGGACAGCCCAAGAAGCTGATAAAAGGGATCAGTTTTCAAAATAAGAGTTTCCAGTGACTTAGGATCAAAGCATTATAACATCGCACTCCTTTGATATATTATCAACTATGTGTGCATATATGTATATATTGTGAATCTTTTAGAGACTCAGTTTATTGTTAAGTAGTTGTTTTGGGGGAGATTATTGTTATCCTCCAAAGTTTCCATTTCACACTCCCAAGTATTTAAGGAGAAGCTCAAGAAAAGTATATTGGAGACAAAAGCATTTCTCAGTGCTGCTATTTACAAGCAAAAAGACATTAAGTCACTAAGTCTCAGTTGTCATAGATCTAAAATGAGAGCAAAACAGCTCTGGTTTAGGGCTTACTGGAAGGCTTGCAAGAAAATATGCAAAATTATTTTAGTATTATGTCTGATACATAGAGGGCACTCAGTAAATGATCATTTTAAAAGAGAATTATTATATAGAAATTTCCCAAATCCTTAGTTTCAGGCNGGGGGGGGGAAACAGAATTAACTCCCAATTGCCCAGTGAGCTAGTACAATTCTATGTGGATGAATGGTACAGAAACTGTGGGAAGGCCAGCCAAATCATTTCCTGCAATTCTCGCCACTATCACTCTGAGTCAAGTAGAAAATGTTTAGTCAATGTCTACAGAAGTCCAATTTGGACAAACCCACCCCATCTCTAAACTTAGCATTTGAGGCCTCCTCATTAGCTCATTAGTGCAGAGTCTATCAGATTAGTTAGGAGATAGAGAGGGAATGACACATTTGACATTGTCCATTCAGGCAACAGTTGGAGTACCCAAGAGAACATCACCAAATTCTAGCCCAAGATGATGGGCTGCTAGTAATGGGGCACGAAGGCTTCTAAAAGGCAGAGTATCAAAGCTGTTTTTTTCTCACTTTGGCTAAAAACTATTCTACATTTCCTGGTGTGTGTGTGTGTGTGTGCGCGCGCGCGTGTGTGTGTACACACACACGTGTCTAGTAACTAAAAGCATCTCTGGTGCTTGAAAAAAATTTAGAATCTAAAAATAAAACAAACAAAAAAAGAAACCCAAACAAACAAAAAACAAATGCCCATATGCAAACAAAACCAATGTGACTCATTTGTATATAAACACTTTTTAAAAATTTTTTAATGTTTTTATTTCTAAGAGAGAGAAGAGAGAGAGAGAGATACAGCATGAGCAGGGGAGGGTCAGAGAGAGGGAGATACAAAATCTGAAGCAGGCCCCAGGCTGTGAGCTAGCTGTCAGGGCTCGAACCCATGAAACATGAGATCATGATCTGAGCCGAAGTCGGAAGCTCAACTGACTGAGCCACCCAGGTGCCCCTAAACACTTTTGAATACTTAACATTTTTAAGAAAATTTCCCAGTCTAAGATCTTAGAAAGAAAACCAATGCAGAGTCCTCTTCTGAGGTATTTATCAATTTCTATCTAATTTTTCAAGTAGAAAAATTAGTAATTAGAATGCCAATGAAGGGGCTTCAGTTCTTTGAATTTGTAAATAGGCCAAGGTTTGTGGGGGTGGAAAAGACTTGATAGAGACTCAAGAAGAGACAATTCATACATCAGAAAGACCAAAAAAAAAAAAAACATGGAAACCATCTTCAAAATGATGCCCAAGCATTTTCTTCTAAAGAATATTTTCTAATTAATTTTTTTGTGAAATAAGTTAGTTTTTCTCCCACAGAAGTGAAGTTAGAGTCTCCAGGAACAAAACTTTTGAATACCTTGGAGACTCGGTATTTCCATCAGGACCTGAAGGGGTAAGCCCAGAGCTGCCACTAGGTGTCACGTTGAGATCGCTTTTGGGAACACAAGCTCCTTAAATGATTGGTTCCAAACAAGAAGAGACACCTTCTTGATTAATTTCAGCTACTGTTCAGTTTCTTTAAATAGAGATTCTTACTCTGCACATGTCAGATCTTTGGAGTCTTTTTGCTTTGTCTTACAGGTATTTACAACCATTTAAACTTTTCACCCTACCACGCAGGCCTAGCAGGTGGTAGATTTTGAAATAGGGGAGGTTTGATTTAATGGGGCCACATTGTAATTGTGGAGAAATAGAGGCTTTTTTAGTCTCGTATCCCCCATAATCTCCTTCAGTTCCCCCATCCTAGGACACAGGAAATTAACATACAAATTGAGAAATAACCTTACTCTTACTATAAAAATTGCAGCAGGGATGCAACTGATTGCCGCCCTAGAGAAGCCCCATATATGGGAATTCTAGAGTTCCCACTGGTTTTCATGATCACATCTTACCCNGTCATTGGTATAACTTAGGAAAGAATCTGACAAATATAATTAAACAAATTGGAGTGTTAATCATGGAAAAATCTACGAATTCCAGAAATAATATGTTTTAAAAGTAGATAACGTGGGAGGGCAAAGTTGAACTCATAGAGAATGGAAATTCAGCACAATTAAGCTAGTTGATTGTGTTTGAAGCTCAAGGATTCTTTGAGGCCCTCTGTTCTGAAGAGTTTCATACGTTTACCTATTTCTGATACAGGTAGAGCAAGCTCTCTCTCTAGGCATTTGGAGACATTAGTATTATAAATATATATTTTTTCAGGATTAGTAGGTTAACTCTACCTTAAAAAATAAAAAGAGAAATTATGTCAAAAAAACCCATATTTCTGGAGGAGAATAGATCTCTAACTCTATAAAGCAAATCATCAGGGGAAAAAAAAAAAAAGAACCAGATACAATCTTAGAGTAGTCAGGCATAACACAAAGCATACACAAATTGCTAGGATTTAAACACCTGTAGAAAGCCTCATTATATCATAAAAACACTGTTTTTTCACTCCCAGGGAATTTTCTGATATTTAACACATTTCAGAATAATTCATTGATACATTCCTTTCTCCAAAAATTATTTAAAGTACCTACCATTCTAATTGGCAAAGTAGGTATCAAAGAATTGAACAAATGACTTATTTCAGACTATGACTGAATGTGATGTAAAATTAGGGGCTGGAGGCTTCAAAAGGCAACATGGTTTTCTATATAAACTTTCACAGAAGTAAATAGGGTGATGATAATAAGCAAGAAAGTTTAGGCTTAGTGGCTGTATAATCTTGAGTAGATCACAGAGGTTGGTTTACTCCCCTTGAATATGTGGATGGTGTAGGGGTGCCTGGGTGGCTCAGTTGGTTAAGTGGCCGACTTTGGCTCAGGTCATCTCACAGTTCGTGGGTTTGAGCCCTATGTCAGGCTCTGTGCTGAAAGCTCAGAGCCTGGAGCCTGCTTCATATTCTGTGTCTCCTCTCTCTGCCCTTTCCCTGCTCATGCTCTGTCTCTCTGTCTCTCAAAAATAAAATAAACATTAAAAATATATAAATAAATAAAATAAAATAAAATAAAATAAAATAAAAGTGGGTGGTGCTAACACAAAATGTTCAACAAGCCAAAGCAAATGTTCAACTGACCAGTCTCCAAAGTCACTACCCTAGCTGGAATAAAATTCAAACTCCTTAATATAGCCTTCAAGTCTTATTGATATTTGTATCCTAAGATAAAGTCTTGCACATGGAAGCACCCAGAAATGTTGTGTTCAGTTTGAAAGCCTCAGAAGAATCCTGTGGTTAACCCTGTTAGTAGCCACACAGCCTTTTCCAGCCCGTCTGTTCTGAGCAGAGCCAGCCCCCAACTATGGTGCTTAAAATTGTCAACTCTTCAGTAACTCCCTATTCCCTTGCTGCTAAACCTTGGCAGATAACCCAGTTCTGGCCAATGAGACATGAGAGAATAGATGAGAACATTTCTGTCCTGAGAAACAGACACATTGGAGGCCTGCCAGTCCCTTCCTGCTTTTGAACATGGTATTGTGAGGATGAAATGCTCAGAGCTACTACACTCACTGTCTAATTATTAAGGGAGAAACCCTCAAAAGCTGGCTTCATTAATCCTGGGTTTATTTATTATTTGTTGAGAATTCTCCTACTTTTACAAAATGGATCATAGCTGATAAAGTTGTCCTTTATATTGTCATAGAGTCAGTGTCATGAAGAGACATAAAATCCAGACTAGTAAACATTTGTTTGTCAAGTGAATTTATTAATACTTAATTCTTCAATAAACAAAGCTGCCTCGTACCTTAAACTTTGAGAGACATTTTGATTGTGAGGTGAAATGTCTAAAACAGTACTTAAAACACATGAGTCTATATTTTCTTACTACTGAACTGACAGTGACGAAGAGAAAAAAAAAAATCAACTAACAGTTGAGTAAATACAGAGATCCCAGGAGACTTGCTTCTATTCTTTATATTTATATAAAGTTTGAACTATATGTTTGTTTCTTGATTGTTTTCCTGAGGCTTTTATTGCTTTAATGAAATCACACTCCTCACCAATGTATCAGCAGCCAGTGTGTCTTGAAAACAAATTCAGTGAAAATTAACCATCTTTCCTGTAGACCAGACTTGGACATTTTATTTCCCTTGACTCCCCTTCATATATTTTGTTTAAATGCTCTTTTCGGAGTGGCTCAACTTGTAGAGAGTCCAATTTGTAGTTAGATTCTCAAATGCTTGTCTTACCTTTTCCTTGATATTTAAATATTTTCTTATTTCTCACTTCCGGAAAAATTAAAAGATTACTCTCAGTCACACCTGGAATGATGTTTTTAACCTGGATGACTGCCATATGTATAGTGATGTAGATTTCTGTTATAATGCTATGTTTTAAATAGAACAAGGTTTTTAGTCTGATGTATAGTATATAAACATTTCATTGCTAGAAATCTGACAGCAGTTAAGGCACATACAGTGGGAAAATAGTATAAATTTAGTAATTCGAACAACTATGGACTCATTTATTGCTAAAATTTGCTACAGTTCTTTCATTATTTCTGTCATAAATTCCCAAAAGTAAATTACATATTTTAAATGAGTATTTTCAATCCTGCCTATTTTTTTTCACAGAAAGTTATTACTTCTACCTTTCTAAGTAAGTAAAATAAATGATAGAATGGCTTTGAACTCAAGATGCTGGTAATGATAACGGCAGAGGGGATGCCAGTAACATTGGAGGGAACAGCGAATTTTAATGTTATTGATATCAACTCTCGTGTTTTGAGCATTTACTATATGCCAGGCATTGTGAGGAGTTGTTTACTTGTAATATTTGAAGTACTGCTATCCCTGTCTTATCCATGCAAATTCAGTCCTAGAATGATTAAGCTATTTCCTTAAGTGATCTAATGAGAATAAATCTTGAGAAAAAGAAGTTGGAAGAAGCTAGGAGAACAATGAGCATCTGTGATGACTTGAAAATTCAACCCCTACCAGAGTGAATGGTATAAATGGAAGTGTCCTGTGTCAGTGAAAAGAAATTCCATCTCTCTCTGGATTGAAAAGATGAGCTGTATATTTTGATAGTAAGGAGTTTGGGGGAGACCTACAGATTTTCCTTAAAACAGGTGCTGTTCAGTGTTCTTTGAGTGTTTCTGAGAAATAATATCACACCTGCAAATCCTCTAGAGAAACAGAACACAAAGATGTGTAGGACAAGCAAACAGATTTTTCTTTCTTGTTATTTTCCAGAAGTTATTTTTTTTTTTAGCATGGTACCATCTGGGTTGCAAAGCCCAATAAAATGATAAGCCTATCTTCCCAAATGTCAGGATAGACGTCAGGATCCACCACCTCAGGCATTTTTTAGAAATGGAAAGATTGAATCTGGGCTTTATCGGCTAAAGGGCTTATTTTCTAAAATAGTGTTGTCCTAGGTTGTATCTATGAAGACTACTGGTGTACACAGAGATCTGTAGATGAATCCACTGCCAAATAACAACAAAAAATCCTTACTTTATTGCAATTATACCACTTGAAGTTAAGAATAACTGTACATTCTTTGCCCTCCCAGCAAAATGGTACTTCCATGCACAGAACTTCTTGCTTCAGATCAGCGGCTCGGCTTCTTACTCTCAAGGTTTAGTCCAGGGAAACCACAGAAGGAATTTCAAGCTGAAAACAAAAATCAGTTTTAGGCCTAATGCACAGCTTCTTTTCAGTCCCCTGTGTTTGATACAAGAGAATGAAGGTCTTTTATCAGATACTTAATATTCTACCTGCCAAAAACTGGGGACACAAGATAATAAAAAAAATATATATTGTCATTGAATGACTAATTGGATCCTGGCCTTAAGTGAAATGTCAGTCCCTGCTTAGGCTGAGTTGCTGTCTCAGAGAATTTCTTCAGACATGTTGGACAATCACATGAACAGACATGTGTCAACCTATCCACCCACCTGTCCTGCTCTCCATCTATTTATCCTTGCATTAATTTATACATTCATTCACTCATTATAGAACTGCCCCAAACCGAGACCTTCTAATAACTGCTGGGCCATTATTAGTGAACAGATATTGATTTCCCCTCTACCTAACAATGTGGTTTTAACCTTTCAATCTCCCCCACTATGGCCTAATAGTGGAGTTCAATAAGATCAACTTGAAAATTGCAAATTGTCACTGTTGTAAGTTTATGGTATGGTTTGTCACTGTCACACTACTATTATGTTCCTGAGTGTCTTTAGATAAGACATTTAGCTTTCCTATTCCTCATCAAGACAATGAAAGAGCCCGTCCTTTAAATTTCTAACAACTGTTTTTATTTGTAAATCCTGTTGTTTCTGCCCTTCCCTCAAAAGTTAGCTGCTAGCCTCAAGTATGTGTCTCTCTTTGAACAAAATGTCCCAGGTCATCAAGGAACATGCGCACTTCACCCAAGAGAGACATGTCTTTAAGCTTCATGTGGACTTCAGATACACTGAGAGTAGTACATTTTGAAAATGTTCAGATCACCATTTACAAATGTCATGGAATTAATAGTACTTGAATATAGAGCAAACCCAATAGATATTACTTTGAAAGCTCAAGGGGGAAAATGGTTTAAATGAGCAAATCAAAGCATCTAGGAGAATTCAAATAAGAAAACATCAAATCTGTGATAGAAAAAATCAATATATGTTCAGATATACAATTTCCTGATATCCATGGAAAGGGACTTACTCCTTTGATGCATTTATGAATAAGTTCTAGATCAAGAGGTTTGTGACTTATGCTTCAGAAGAGAGAGAAATTTCCCTCATTTTCATGTCCTCAAACTCCATCTAATTTCTAAGGCCCGGCTGAAACTCCTAATCCACAAAAAATTATCTTGGGAACATGTCCCCTAATGGAAATATTTGTGTCTGACATCAACCTGTTATATTTTTATGTTCACTTATTTATTTTGAGAGAGATAGAGAGACCATATGTGAGCAGGAGCAGGGCAAAGAGAGAGGGAGAGAGAGAATTCCAAGCAGGCTCTGTGCTAGCAGTGCCAAGCCTGACACGGGGCTCAAACACAAAAAATGTGAGATCATGACCTGAGCCAAAATCAAGAGTAGGACGCTTAAACGACTGAGCCACCCAGGCACCCCTGTTATATTTTTAGTCTATATTAGTGCTATTTTTCTCTTTCAGTAGGATATTTTCCCTCTTAATAAAGTGTTTCCATGCCTCTTATTCGTTCCATTATACCCAGTAAAGCACTTTCCACATAGTAATTAGTAAAAATTTGATTCATCATCCTAGATTATTGCCGGAATTGTAGCCCCAGTAAGAAATTACTTATAATGATACAATTATTTATTAATATTTCCATGTATATCATTCTGTCTCTGTGGATTCTCCACTCAAAGATTTTTTTTTAATGAAAGTGTATATTTCATATCTGCATTTAATGGGGATCTTTGTGAGATTTATTTCCTAAATTTTGCCTTTTCTGTGCTTTTTATGCTTTCCTTCTACATCTTTTATACTTTAAATTAGGATAGAAGCTTCACATGATAAGTACACATTATTATAGAGCTACAAGAAGCAGCCAGAGATCATCTCTCTGGAAGGGGTGATAGTGCTCACCAAAGATTTCAGTTTCCTTTCCATAGTGCAGATTGTTGATGGAAATGGCTTCTCAGCTTACAACTATTTTTCAGGCCCTCTTGAGTCTTGTTGGCCATGTAACTCATTCCTACTAATAGAATTCGAGCTGAACTGATGGACATCACTCTTTGACTGAAATGGGTAAAAAGTGTGAGGGCCTTCCTTTCTTCATCTTTCAGCAAAACGTAAAGGATCTGAGGTCCTGGGAGATGGTAAAAATACAAAGTACAAAATGAAAGGAACTTAATAACAGAGGCATGCATAAAAATGGATCCACCATAATAAATATTAGATGAACAAAGATAAAACTTATTTTGTTAAGCTGCTAAGAGTCTTAAGGGATTTCTGTTACAGAAGTTATCATTATCTTATCTAATTTAATGACTTTTGAGAAAAGATTAGGAAGCTGAGCCCTGGAGATGTTAGCCGGTTTAAATAAATTACAAGATATTAACAAAACTGGGATTAGAACACAGAGCTGCTGGAATTGGCCATTCTAAGCAACATGGAAAAGCAAAGAAAGCAACAGATTAGGATAAATTTCAAAAGATGTCAAAGGATGAAGGAAGGATCAAAGAACTATCTCATCAATGATATTTTATCTGGAAGGTAAAGCAGAAAGTAGGTGGGGCTCTCTTCCCCTGTCTTCCTCCTTATAGAAATACCTCTTGAATTGGCTAAGTCAGGTTTGACTCAGAGGGCCAGCTTGGTATCTACTACATGTGATGCATTTCCTACTCTAGTTCTGTATATACTCTAACTTAAAAGAAGACACAAGAAAGGAAGTTTGAAAGGATTTATTGATTTGTAAACAAAACAAACAATGCTCCTTTCACATTTTTAGACAACTTGTTTAGTTCATTGCCCATCTAAATCTCTTTTCCATTTCTTTTGTTTGTTTGTTTGTTTTTTAATATTTATTTTGAGAGAGAGGGGGACAGAACATGAGTGGAGGAGGGACAGAGAGAAAGGGAGACACAGAATCCAAAGCAGCCTCCAGGCTCCAACCTGCCAACACAAAGCCCGACACAGGGCTTGAACTCATGAACCTTGAGATCATGACCTGAGCAGAGGTCAGATGCTTAACAGACTGAGCTGCCCAGGTGTCCCTCCTTTCCATTTCATATAATGTAAGTTATCTTTCTTATGTTATTCTATTATTCTGCATCTGACTTCATGGAAGTATAAAATACACATGTGTCTAAGCCTCTACGTATCTCTCTTACCTTGCTGTTGTTAAGTTTTATGTGTCTTATTTTGGGGGGAAAATGTCTTTATCCAGAGAAGTTTCCTGGAGTCAAAGACAGAAAGACAACTGCAAATATTCTGGCTTCCCCTCTTCTTCATGTGCTGTGGGTTTCTGAAACATGCCCTGCTTGCCAAGCCAAAGAGAATTGACACTGTGCACAGTGCTAATAATTCTGATTTTTGAAAACAGCTTCATTTTTGGACTAATTAATTGCTCCTTTCTCAATGGCTAGATTCTCATGACTTATTGGTTTATATTTTGTCAAGCCAGCATTTTTGAAAAGACCAAGCCAAGTTCTGATGAGGCTAATTTAAATAGTGTTTACATTGTTGAGCAGTTTGCAAAGGGCATGTTCACACAATGTGATTTGTTTTGCTAACCTAAAGAGAAAAAAATTGATGAAGAATTGATATCTGGGGAAATGAAGTTGAGAGAGGATGGATGGAGGGGCCTGTAAGAAAAAAAAAATAGAAAAGCAAAAGAAAAACTATATCTGAGATACATCTTTGCTCATTCTGCAATATTCAACTGGGGATAATGTAGCTAAGGGAAGCATTGGTTATTTGTGTGTGTATTACGGAAGCTTACTTCATCAGTGATCTAAATTGGAAACCCTGATGGAAGAGGCATAGTTAGCCCCTTCTCTTCATTGGTGTCGGGCTCCACACGTTTGATAAACCTGCCATTATGGCAAAGAGAATATTTAATATCTATGTCAGTTATCTATTGTTGCATAACAACACTACTATAAATGTAGTGACTTAATACACATTTATTATATGTAGTTTTTGTGGGTTTGAAGTCCAGCATGACTTAAGTGGATCTCCTTCCTCAGGATCTTTTCTTATAAGGCTGCAGTCAAGGTCTTTTCTGGGGTTGAAATCTCACATGAGGATCAACTGGCTAAGAGTCCACTTTCAAACTCACATTGTTGATTGTAGCATCCAGTTCTTTGTGGGATGTGGGACAGAGGGTCTCATTCTTTGCTTTCTGTACCTCTGAAGGCAGCTCTGAATTCCTTGTCACATGAGCCTCCCCAAGGAGCCATTTGTATTCTTAAAGGAAACAAGGAAGGGAGTCCCCCAGCAAGATGGCTACTATGATCTCCTGTGGTGTAGTTAGGTATATCCTGTCATTTTTGCTATACACTATGGGTTAGAAGCAAATCACAGGTTTCACCCACTTTCAAGGGGATTAAACAGAATGTGAAAACCAGAAGGAAAGGATAATGGGGTTTATTTCTCTATAATCATAATCATATAATCTCAGCACCTGAATTTCCTTGATATGAGTATGTCTGAACAGGTCCAGAGAGATGAACTGATTAACCAAGTGTTAATTCAGTGCTCTCATAACAATAGCACTTTTCCCTCTTTTTCATTTATCTGGTAATAAACCTCTTGTAAGATTTTTGGAATAAGGGATACTCATTCATTCATTCAATGAATATATTTTGAATGTCTATTACGGGCTGGGCACTATTCCAGTCCTGTAATAAAGCAATAAAAAGGACAAGTCCCTGACCTCCTGTAGTTTACATGAAAGTGTGAGAAGACAACAGTGAACCAATAACAAATAATAATGTGTAGCAAGTCAGGTGCTATGGAGGTAAATAAATCAAACTAAATAACCAATATCCCACTCATGGGATAGCCCTATTGCAGATGAATGTCCATGAAAGACCTCTGATAAATTGATACTGAAGTAGAAATGTGAATAAAATGAATGAAGCTCCATGTAGCTATTTGAGATTTGAGGGAATAATGACTGCAAAGGAGCTGAGTAATGTGTGTGTGTGTGTGTGTGTGTGTACACACAAGGTTTGAACTTGTGTACTTGATTCTAAAATCAGGATTTGTGCCCCAGACAAATGATTACATATTTTGAGTTGCACAACCCTTTTTAAAACATATGTTATGCATTAGGAAGTGAAGTGGATAGAGGTAGAGCTTATGTGCTTTTTTCAGAAGGTGGGTGGGACAAGCCCAGGAGTCATCTTGTCTACCAGCCATCCCAAAGCTCCCCAGTTCCAATGCATCATCCCCTTAAGGTTTAAAATGCAAAGCTCAATTTATAAACGACCTCCTCTGGGACCACCCTCGGGTTAGCATGACTAAGAATTTTTGCCACATTCTTTATTAAGTCTGACTTATTCACAGTTTGATTGGATCACTACATAGTTTGGCTGTCGTGATAGGGACTGGTGTTTTCTTTTCCTTTACACTCTCACGGAGGGATGACCAATAGGCTGGAAAACAGATGGATTTGGCTAAATTGGTATCAGGGTGAAAGGACTACATTTTATTGGACCAAGAGACTTCTGCTACAATCGGTCAACTCTAAGGTCAGTGAAAGAGCAGAGGACATTTTGCATGTCATAAATAAAGGAGTCCACAAGACGCTCTTGGTACTCAATGTAATTTAGAGAAAATTCCAGGCAAACTGTGGGTCTAAGGAACTGTGGCTTATCTATGCCTACCCTAATTTAAAATAAAAATAGTGTGTGAGACTAAGTGCAAACCAATATTCTTGAAATGAATAAGGCACTATTAAGATAAATTTCTACAGATTGTAGAATAAAAGTACTTTGCCCTGAAGGAGAAAATAGCTGGGGAAAGAGAGGGCAGGGAGGGGTTAAGACAGATTACAATGATCAATTATTAAGACAGATGAGGCAAGGCCAGCTGATGCTATCACACTTCATCATTCAAATTCTCATTATTGGAATATACACCAGTAAGTTACTGCTGCAGTACTTTCTTCACCGTGACAAGAGGCGTTAATTTCTGAGGCGCTGAACGAGTGACAGTGAACGTCAGAAGGGGCTCGGTGCTAAATGATTGGATTGTAATTATTCTGAAAGGGCTTTCATCATCATTACCCAACATTCTGCAGATGCAGCATGTTTGAAAATAAACTGCAGCCAAACTAGTGCCACATCATTTCAGATTTTAAACATCGAGCCTCTGGTTTGCTGATATATTTTTGTGTATGCAAGTGTGGACCAACACAAATGCACTCAGTCAAGCATACATCATTTTAAAGTTGTTTAGCCGATGCATCGACATTGCTGCAGATGAGGAAATCTGTCTGCACAGTTCTTAGGCAATGATAAATACAGTGGAGGAGGACATTCATTCATTCCTTGCTTCATTCATTCCCACAAACTTAGTATGTTAAGCACCTGGCACTGTGCTGTTCTAACAATCAAGACGATGAATAAAACCCTGCCCAAAGGCATTCTCTATCTACTGCGTTCTTCCAGTAAATGTTTGGATTCTCTTCTTGTTTACACCCCAAAAGGACAAGCTAATTGTCTGTTTACTTTAGCAGTTTGCCTTAATTATAAGGCTTTCAAGGCCATTAGTAGATGAAGCTGTTTACATTTCACGGGTGAGTTTGAGTTTCACCGCTCTGGTCCTTCACTCCTTTTGCCCTCCACCTGGGGCTCTAGGGTTAGGGGAGGGGACAAGTGGGCAGGGCAAGAGAATGTATATCCTTCTTGTTTATGTAAAAATAAATACAATATGTAAAGCGAGTGGTCTTGCAAACGTGTCATCAGCATTGAATCTGGACCACACATCATTCTGAATGTAAGTTCTTACAAGTGTACAGAACCCATGTTCATACATGATCGTTAGGTCCCCGCTTTCTATTGTTTGCAATGTAATTATAGGACAATAGACTCAAGAACTGGTTAGCTGCAGTGCTTCATAAACTGTCACAAGAGGCCATGAGTGAGGCCAGCATTAAATCCTAGAGCCATTCCGAGAAGGAGCCCATTAGTGTGGAGCCGTGGGACTGCTTTGTGACTCTAGAGAAGTGAAATGTGAGCTAGCTGGGTACAGCTGAAATAGATCCAAAGGTGGAAAAAAAGTGTTATCCTGGAAGTTTATTTCCTAGTTACCAGTTTCCCTTTTGTCTTCACTATCACCCCCTTCTTTTATCCGCCTCTTGTTCTCATTTCAAAAGATACCTTGTGTCTATCCATTTCTCTTCATCCCTTCACCACCTCGGTATGGGTCATTATCTTAATTAAAATAATTTCCTGGTGGGCTTCCTTTCCTCGATTCTTTGTCTGTTTAAGCTTTCTGCTGCAATCTTAATACTGCAGCCAAATTTAAAAAATGTAAATGAGATCACGTCATTCTTCCACTTAAACCTTCCCTGTGCACATAAACCTAATCTGCTCATCATGGCTGGCAGATACCATGTGATCCAGTCCTCCACCCCACTCTCCAAACATAGCTCCTGTCACTCTTTTCTCCATGCATTCCAGTTGCACTGGAAGTCTCTTGGTTGCCATAACTCACAGGGTCTTTCCCATGTTGGACTTGATGTCCTTGCTGGAAAATATGAGATTTTGCAATGTTCTGTGTATAATGATACTTAAATACATCCTGGGAGTCAGTGTTGCTGAGCATATTTTGGAACTGTCAGACAGTAGAAAATTATATCTGCATTGTATACACAAGAACTTTTTGAAGGCCTAATAAGTGACTCAGCTGACTTACTCAATATCTAATTAGAAACTCGAGAAATTCTTCGAGGATACCTTCACTTCCATAATAGTTTCAACCATGGAAGAGGTTCTTGTTACCAATAATGTGCAGATAAAGAAACTGTGGTCCAGAAAGATTAGGTTGCTTATTTAAGATCATGCACCTAAGGTAGTGGCTACAGTCAAACTCTAAACCTAGGTTTTCTGACTGGAGGATGTGGTAATTTCTCACTTGGATGCATACTACATGTATTAGAAAAAGTGCCAGTTGTTATACAACCTGAAATTACAGAGATTCAAATTTCTATGTCTCTAATGAAAGTTCACCTCTAAAATCTTGTGGTTTTGAGTCTTTTTACTATAAGATTGGATGAATGAACACAACCAGAAATTCCTTTCATAGTTATGTTTACAAAGTAATTGTGATAACTATGAGTCAGCTGGATGATGTGAATGGTATCACTTGGTCCCATATTCTCTATCAGATGATCATTCAATCTTTTTGGAGTATCAATATTTTAAGCATGGGTTTTTCAGCATGACTTATTAAGTGGCTATATTATTCAAAAATACTTAATATATCAGAGGTAAGTAAGTGTTAAGCCTTTGGGATTGTGGACTGGGAGACAAGATGGTTACACTCATGCAGATATCATCACTATAAACTTCTTTGACAAATTCTAATAGCTGCTAGTGGTTTTTCAGGTAGTAGCTCAAAGGGAAAGAATATTAAAGTAAAGGCATTTTTTTAAGGAAATTCATTAACATGGTAGATGGGCTTGTCTACAGGGTAGATAAAAATCTAATAGAACTTAACTTGCTTTTGAACAACAGTAAAACAGCTAAATGATAGTTATTGGTTAGTATTATGTATTTACCTCATTAGTGAATGATAATCTTAGAGAAGGAGGGAAAGGGGTCAGACTGTGGTAGCTCATTTGTGAGTCATGGTTCAAGCAGGACTGCATAAATATTAGCTCTCTTTTGTTTTACTACCAATTTACTGTAATACTCTGAGGGTATCTATTATTAAGGCTAGGTATTGATCCTCAGCATTTAATTGATAAGCTCAATGTTTCTCTTTCTAACTTACTAGGTTAATATCAAGAATACTTTTCTAAAGGAGGCAAACAGAGCTTGGAAATGCTATATGGCAGCAGTTGGTTCCTGAGTGTTGGGAAATTTATTTTCTGAGTCATTTAGTGAAAATTGTGGTAGCTCAGAGAAACAGATGAACACTGAGAGTATAGCTTTTTGTGCCTTTGTCTTTTCTAAGAGATCTAGTTCTTTCCGAGACCACTCTTTCAATATGCATCAGGTTTCCTTTCATCCAAATTCATTATTTATAAAAACAATCCCTAAAAATTCTAAAGCTTATGTTGACAAGGTTGTGTGTATTTGGCTATAGGGAAGAAGGTAGGGGTAGAAATCTGAAGAATCCTACCAATGGACAATAAGAAGGTATAATGTCTTGGTTTTCATATGGCCAAAGTCAAAGAAGAAAACATTTTAAATGGGAAGGGGAAATTACTTCACTCATTGAGTAGGGAAACAGTTCATTATCCAGCTATTAAAATTTGTTATCTGTTAATGACCAACATTCTTAAAAGTTCTTGCAAAGATAAAGACTGATAGCAGAGTCCGAAGGAGAACATGTCTTGCTAATGATGACCAACAAATGAGGATGCTGAGCTGAGGGTTAGCCATTATGTTTTTTTCTCATTGCCTCTTAATTTATCAAACTGGAAGGTGATTATTGCACCACTTTTTAAACTCTTGTTGTCGACATTTTGTGATAGCAAAAACTGTCTCATAGTGAGGATAATAATTAGCCATTGGATCAAAGATCTGTACATGGACTGTGTTCCTGTAGAATATGGGAAAATTGTGATACTAAAAGATGCCAGCTCAGCCCTTGGGTGATTTTAGTTGTCAGTACTGTCTAGTCATTCTTACGACCTCGTCAGTGACATTGTAGATCAAACATTCACATATGCAAACAACACATTCACACACCCAAATTCAAATTTTGCTTCTGAATGAAAAGGCAAGATGGAACCAAATGATTTGTCATCTTCATTTGTTTCAAATGGGACTTAGTCCTTTTCTGCTGGAGACCTTTGGATTCAAAGTTCCTTTTTCTACAGGTAGGGAAGAAACAGCAAGTTTATGCATGAAAGCTATTATTTTTTTAAATGCTTTTTGTTCAAATGACTGTTAAAATTATTTTGGCTTCTCTTAAATTCTTTTCTCAAAAGTTACCTCACTTTATGCCAACATTAACCTGGTAGCAGGTCATATTTTGTCCACTTTACTCAGTAATATATTTAGTATCGTGAGCCAGCCACACACTTATTTTGGGGGTTCCTGCCTTTTCTTGCTCAAGCTCTAGTCATACTGATCTTCCAGTTCATTTTCCATCTCAGGAAGTTTTCATGTCCTTTTAGATCTATCCACAGAATTTTTTCATGCTCCCCCTCTGTCTGGCTGATTCTTATTCAGCATTCAGGTCTCCATCCACTTCAGTAGCATTTCCATGAGGAAGATTCTCCCCACCCCCCTGATTAGGTGTCCTGTCATATGTAGATAAGCTGGTCCTACAGCAGCCCTGACTTTTCCTATATATCTCTTATCATGGTTGTTAATTCAACTCATTGTTTAATGTCTGTCTTTTTCATTGACTGTGATGTCTAGGAGAGAAGAAAACATGAGTGTGTTGTTCCCAACACTTAACAATAGCATGGGTATAGTAGATGCTTGGTAAATCATTTTCCAATGAATGAATGAATGGTGTGTATGCCATAAAGTTAATTAATGATGCAATTGTGATTGAAGCTTAGTTCTCTAGATTTCAGAAGCCATATTCTTTGCATTGCAGAGCGTCATTGCAAGCCTGGCAGTGCTCAAAACCTAACAAAGTGAAGCAGAGAGAAGTGTATGGCTTTTAAGTAAATGTGAGGGAAGAGGCAGAAGAGAAAGGAATAAAAATGATAGAAAAGTAAAGAGGCAGAAGACTGTTATCAGGGTGAACTAGAGAGGTAATGAAAGGAAATGAGAAAATTACTGGAAGCAACTGCATTCCAGTTGGCATTTCCAGATCAGACCCTCAGGCCAGAAATGTATTGTTTTAGTGAAAAGGCCATTGTAATGTATCCAAAACTCCTGTTATGGGCTTAGCAAAGTCATGTGACCTCTTTGTCCTCAATTTCCAATTTTGTACATTAAGTGTTAGATCACACAAACTCTAAAATACTCATCTGCAAACCAGATCTGTACCCTAAATGGTTTTACAGTTCATAGAGAACGCAACTCCAAGGCCTTAACCACATCTACCCAGGGATAAACGGCCTTGGGAATTGCTTCTGCTCCTAAATGCCCATGTTTCCATGATCTCTCTCATCCCTCATTGTTCATGTTTCATGGCCATGAATTCGGTTCTCCATCCTAGTTGGACCAGTGGTATTCAAATCTGTCAATCCCTGCACATGTGGATTATGTGGGAAGTTTATTAAAACAAAACAAAATAACATCAACAACAACAAAAACCAGATTCCTGGGTCTTCCTCTTGAGCAGTTAGAATTAAGACATCTGATATGGGTCCCCTGAATCAGAACGTTTATTAATTTCCCTGGTGAATCTAAGGCAGCTACCTTATGGGCCTGCTTCAGTTATGTAATGGGCCGAGTGACACTAGAAGAGTTAATACTGAACACTATCATAAGAGCACGCATTCTGCAGAAATGCAAGCTTTAAACCCACATATCCTGACTTATTCTCAATTTGTGGTACATCTGGCTCCTTGATCTGCCCCCTTTCCCATTCCTCACATTTAGCATTGGCATTTGCTAAACTGTTTTTCTTTATTTCTTGTTATGTTACTGTTTGTTATTAAACAGTGACTGCGTTTTCCCCCTAGACATGACTGTGTTTTAGTGATGGGAGATGTGATTGCCCATATATAATTGTTAAGGCACTTTGGAATACTTCTGGAGAAATAAGACTATATAAATGGAAGTCATTATCATTGTGCTCAAATTGGAATTTCTAGTTTGGGTTTGAGGGCTTGGGATGGAACTTACTTTTGATTGCAGGGGAATCAACATTTCATATCATTAGTGATTTGACTCATCCAAATTAAGGCCCTGATTCTCAACATTGCTCATTTAAGTATCAAAATATCCATCCAATGGTGAAGACAGGGAGGAAGGAGCACATATGCAGAAAGATGACAGTATAGAACATTGAGTTCCACCATATTTGCTTGTGATCATACAAAAACCTCAGCAGGCAAACAGGGATTATATTACTGTCCTCTCTAGAGGTGCTAAAGCAAATCCCAAACTAGACTGCTCAGGACTCATACATAGGTAGGGAAAGCAAAATCTCCCTCCTTTTTCAATAGGGCACATTTTGATTTTGTCTTAGGTTAGTCAGCAAAATACTTCTACACAACTATGATTTGTACTTTTGGCACCAGGTTACCCCCTACAGTGAACACAAACTCCTCTCTTGCTACTCTCTTACCCAGACATACAATCCTCCTTGTTAGAAGTCAAATATGGGCCCTCCTCAAAGGACTTGCTATTTCCTCTGACAAAATTTTCTTCCTCAAAATATAGGGGCTCCCTCCATCAGTAGTTCAGGTCATAGACCAGTTGGTGGTGGGGCCTTACTCTGACTCTTCTACTTAAAGCTGTACTCCAGGGGCACCTGGGTGACTTAGTTGGTTAAGTGTCCAACTTTGACTTAGGTCATGATCTCATGGTCCATGGGTCGAGCCCCGTGTTGGGCTCTGTGCTGACAACTCAGAGCCTGGAGCATGCTTTGGATTCTGTGTCTCTGTCTTTATCTGCTACTCCCCTACTCATGTTCTCTCTCTCTCTCTCAAAATAAATAAACATAAAAAAATGAAAAAAACAAAACCTGCACTCCCATTGCTCCACCTCTGGTATCTCCCTATCCCTTTCTCACCTATTTAATCTTCATAGCATTTATCATTTTATATTAGTATAAACATTATGTATTTATCGATTTATTATCAAATTTCCCACCTAAAACACAAGAACAGGGATTTTGGTCTTTATTCACTTCCTCCTATATGTTCAGTATCTAGAACCATTCCTAATGTTTTCTAGTCACTCAATAAATTATCTGAATAAATGGATGCATAATTGACGAATCAACCAGTACAATAAGCCAGACTGCATGCAAAATAATTGACAGGGACTTATCAAAAATAAGAGAAACTAACAAATGACCTTAACTTTAATTTAAATTGTAATTTAAAGATACTTATCTTTAGATGGTTCTTTCTCTATCTTCTGCTATCTAAGGAAAGATCCTTCTGGGTCCAGATATTCCCAAAATCATGGCTTGAGGTATCGTTTAACTATGTTACAGCTCTACTACTGAAATTACTCATTAAAAAATAACTGGATGGGAAATATTATGTATTTGTTCCAAAAATGTTTAATGAATTCCTACTTTGTGTCATATGGCCAGGCTCTGACAATACAGTAGAATCCAGTTATGCACATACTACAGTCCCTGCTATTGTAACTTTAACTTTTAGTTGGGTAAGATGGACAGTTAAAGAAGCGGTCCATGTGAAAAGAAATTTCCAGAATTCTCTGGGAGTGTATAGAATGAGTACTTACCCATAGAACATAAGCACCTCTTTTAATAAAACTGAAATAGGGAGTAAGAACTAGGCAAGCTGAGAGGGGAAAAGGGGACCTAGGAAGAAAGAGAGCATATTGTTACATATTCAAAAGAGAATAAAGCTGTGAGGGTGTCAGGTAAGAAGACAACGTGACAGGCAAAGTGACTGCAGAGGAAGATCTGGGCCTTGAGAATTATGCCGAAGAATTTGGGTTTTATCTCAGCAGCAATACATAGCAAATCCTTAATGCATTCACAAATAATCTTTCTTCAGCTTTTGAGAAGATTATACTTCTTTCTCTACCCTATTTGAAATTAGGGGTGGCCATTGGCTTGCTCTAGTCAATTAAATGTGAGTAGAAATGCCATGCTTCACATCAAGGCAGAAGCCTTATTTATGAGCCAGTACAGATGCCCCTTGAACAACATGGGTTTGAACTATGGGGGTCCACTTATACATTTTTTTTTTCATATCTAGTATAGTACCATAAGTGTATTCTCTCTTCCTTATGATGTTGTTAACATTTTCCTTTCTCTAGCTTAATGAAAAGAATACAGTACATAATACATATAACATACACAATATGTTAATTGACTATGTTATCAGCAAGGTTTCAATTCAACAATGGGTGATTAGTAGTTAAGTTTTGGGGGACTCGAAGGTTATATGTGGACTTTTGATGGCATGGGGGGGGTCAGTGCTTCTAACCCCCACCTTGTTCAAGGGTCACCTGTACTTAAGAGTCTTCTCTAGTGCTGTCCTGATACAGTGAACACTGAAGGCCCATCAGCCTGGATTCTTGAGTGCCAATGGCAAGGGGAACTTCTCTGCTAATCCACAATAGGTATGTAGTTTGCATACAAAATAATATTTTACTTGGTTAAGTCACTGACATTTGGGAATTGTTCATTCCTATAGAATAATCTAAGCTCTTAGGAATGATGAAAGAACCATTAACAAGTATTTAATATAGTGATGTGGGTTTTTGTAAGATTACTTTGGCTGTTGTGAGAAAAATGGGTTGGAATAAGAAAAAAACAGACCTGGAGACCTGTTTTGAAGTTGTTGTGGTAATCTGAGAGAAGCTGCAGGAATCACATGTAGGTTACAAATATTTCAAAGGGGAATGGTAACTGGGAACAGAATTTCAGGCATCCATAGTGGGAATACAGAAAAATGGACAGATTCAAAATATATTTGGGCAGTAGAATCAATAGAATTTGGTGACTGATAGAATATGAGAGTGTAAAAGAAGAAAGTCATTAATGAAATTCTCAAATTTCTGGCTTGAGAAACTGCATAAATTCAGCAGGATACAGAACCTTGAAAAGAGAATGTAGTCTTTGAGACTCTGAGGGATAAGTATTCAGTTTTAGACATGTTGGATTTGAGATGCCTGTTCAAAATCCAAGTCTAGGTATAGGTAGGCAGTTGGAGCCCAGGAGAGAGGCCTAAGCCAAAAGTACAGATCTCTGAAGCATTAGGAGATAGATATAGGCTATACATGATAATTTAGTCCATAGCTATAGATGAGATCACCCTAAAAGTGTGTACACTATGACAAAATGCAACTGGGCATATCACTGAATGGCCTTGTTTAGTTGGTAAGAAAATGCATTATGACAGGAAATGTCATGGCCACATAATTCTGAAAAACAAAGGAGATAAAAACAAAACCCAAACCAGATTTGATTCCAGGCAACCAACACTGAATTTGGGAGTCCAGAACAATACCTACATTTTGATTTATTTTTCATCTTCTACCAAAGACTGGACCAGTTACAAGAGAAATTATATATTCACTCTCCAAGGATAGAAAACTTAGTGATCTACTATTTTTAAGCTGTGACTTCTATGAGGAAATGTATTTACATCTTTATTTTATTCTGTCATTTGAATCAATAGCCAGGAAATAAAATATAGAGTTTTCAATGGAGATAAACTATTCTTCCCATTTAATTATTTTCAAGGGATCTTCAGTGATAAGCTTATCCATATTGCATAGCTTCATACATAAATAACTTGATAAACTTAGTTCACAAAATGAGCTCAATTATGATGTTGCTATAATGATAAGTTTATTTGCCTCTTCATTCAGAACTTTTTTTTTCCGATGCCTACCATAGCAAGGCATAATTGACAAATTGCTTGTTATCTTTTGGGAATAAAAAATATTGATGAGATGCTCAGGTATTCTGTAGTTCATTAATCAATGGTTAGCTGTGACCCACTATTCATATGCATTTAAGCATGCAAAGGGTTGTGATTTCAAATAAATATTTATTCACAATTGTGAATTTAAATATTTGGACATTTTCTGAAAACATACATTACTTTATTCATATTGGTTTGGTTCACTTCATAAGAATACTGAAAAGTCCTCTGATATGATTATTAAATAAAAATGAAAACCTCTTATTTAAACCATGAACTGAAGTGAGAGCCACTAATTCTGTCTAGAGAAAGTAGGAGGTTCTTTGTGGTAAAATGATTTTCAGCTTGTGTTTTGAAGCATAAGTGTGAACTACCTAGATAATCAATTGAGACACAGTTATTTCAGGTAAAAATTGCAAGAAAAGAACTAAAATAGATTATGGCCAGTCCTTTTCAGGAATTGTGGAGAATTGTGGATATAGGGAATGTGGTAGAGTGGTAAATAATGAGACTGGAAATGTAAATGCTCATCTAAATTTCAGGGTAGCTTTCATTTAACCTTAAATTGATCCCCTCCCTCCAGAGAAGAGATTGTGGAAATGCTAGTTTTGAAACCCATAGCTGTTAATTTCAACTTAATCATGTTTGCTGGTGTAAAAAGATCTGTGAGTTGGTCTGATACAATCACTGCACAGTAAAGAATATGACTTTTTATGATTCTATGTTAATTTGCAATTTCAACATTTCTCATAGAAGGAGCTGGTTTTCCCATATGGCCCCACTAGATCATTTAAAGTCAATTCACAATGGTGCCCAGAAGACTCTTCCACTCTGGAGAATTTGTTGGAACCACATGTATGTCACATATATCAGAGAGCAAAATGCTATCTTAGAAAACAACCCGGAATGACTATCCAAATGTCTAGCATCTGCCATTAAGTAGTAGTTGGGGGAACTTGGGTTTCTGGACCCATCTCAGCATTTCGACCTTAATCTATTTATATTATTTATAATTTATATTACTTATACCATGAAGAATTTGAAGGAAAAAAAAAACAATATCTAGGGCCCCTACAGGTTCTGTATTATACAATTTTATTATCTTGGGAACTCTTAATTCTCTTGGAGTATGACATATAATGATAGAAACTATATATTGAATCAGTCACCTTTTCAGTCCATATTTTGTTAGGTTCAAAAAATGTATTATTGAAGAAAAAGAAACAGCAGAATTAGTTTTATAGACATGAAGCTTACATCCTGGTTGTAGGAGAGAGATTATTTTTATTTTTTATTTTTAGAGAGATTGTGTGAGTTGGGGAGAAGGGCAGACAAAAGGGAGAGAGAGAGAATCCAGAGCAAAAGGGAGAGAGAGAATCTTAAGCAGACCCCATGCTCAGCAGGGAGCCAGACATGGGCTTCTGTCCCTGAGATCATGACCTGAGCTGAAATCCAAAGTCAAACCAACTGAGCCACCCAGTAGCCCTTGGGAGAGAGATTTTTTTTTTTCCCCAGTGGAAGGGCAGGGCACAAGTGAGCAAGAGGCAGAGAGACAAATCCCAGGAGGGGCAGAGAGAGAGAGAGAGAGAGAGAGAGAGAAGTGGAGCTCATTGGAAGCAGGGCTTGTGCTCACCCCAGAGTAAGGCTTGAGCTCATCCGTTGTGGGACTCAAACTGATGGACTTGAGATCATGACCTGAGCTGAAGTCAGATACTTAATGACTGAGCCACACAGGTGCCCTTTGATGAGATAAACCCAAACATAATCTGTGAATGAAACATAAATGGGATAAGAGCTGGAACAAATAAAGGAAAACTGCAGGGATAATGTGAGTGCACAACAAGAATCTGATGTTGTCAGCATGGGGGCCCAGGGTGGATTGCTGGGCACTGTGCCTTGCAGGGAGGGCCTCTCTGGAGAAGTGACCTTTGGAGGAAAGAGATGGGCATGAGCCTTCTCAGAATGGCTTTGTGATTGTGGTCAGTACTGAGGACTCAGCAACTTCCTCAGAAGCATATGGCCTTGTGGTATATAAAGGTCAGGAAAGGGAATTACAGAGCAATATTTTATGGGCTTGCTAGAGTTGTACAATTTAAGATGTGGCAGAGATTTTATTTCAGATCGTGAAAATTGATTTGATGGCATTCAGACATTTTTTGATTAAGAACATGAATGCAAAATTGCTTTTTTGTAGCTTAGCACATTGAGTTATTTCTCTGAATTATGTTTCCAGAGAGCAAGTAAGGCTGTACACCAGGTTCACCCCTCCTTTGTTAACACCAGGCTAATTTGAGTCATTCTGAGTAATTGCAGTTGTTCGTGCCTTTTCTTTGTTGCTGAGGTTTCATCATCTGCCTTTTGCCTCTGCATATCAGGTTTGCATGCATTTTAGGCAGTAAGATGGCAGCTTAGTGTACCTCAAGAGGGTGTTAGTCAGAATTGGTCATAATGGGGTGAGATGCCACAAGTGTTTTTCCCAGAACCTGGCCTGGTGATCGTTGATAGATTTTCACAGCGATGTAAAGGAGAACAGGAAGGAAGCACACAGGGGGTCTTTCAGGCTGCATTTGGTAACTGGAAGCATCTAGATTGGTTGCAGTTGGGGGGGGGGTATGGCAGGGAGGGAACATAATTTTAGTCAAGTAAACCCACCAGCTTAAGTCATAATAAAAATATTTTCTTACAGTTTCATTTAGAACTCTGTGCACTTTGACATACTTGTAGGTCATGCAGATAAAAATATCTAGTGTATAAACGGGTTTGGACATTAAGCCAAAAAACTGAAACTTGTTATCACTTAAGGAGTCAGGAGCGCATGTGGTATTTGAAGTTATGAAGATGGTTGAGATCACCCAGGTAGAGTGTATTCTTGATCATATTTCTTTCAGAAATGATGCCACTTTGGGGTACGTGAACCTGTTTTTCATGGGATAGGATTACTTCATATTAAATTAACCATTTATGGATGACCTAAAAAACATTTTCAAGTCTTATGTAGTGATTTATTTTCTATGAAATATCTAATCCTGTTTTCCTGTATTCATTTTATGATAGAATTGAAAGTACATTGAACTGTGTATTTTTTACTTACTTTGGTCACATAAAAAATGAGAAAGCCTACTACTTTCAATTGCTATCTGGGATCTGAGATCCCTTTAAAGGCAATTGTCTTGTCCTATTTATTGCTGTAAATTGCATTCAGTGTTGAACATAATTTTTAATTTAAAAAAATCATGCCAAAGGATTTTTTCTCTCATCATGCTATATAATGGATCAAACTGAATCATGCTAAATAAAATAATATGCAGCCAAATATTCAAAATGGAGAGTCAGCTTTAAATTCTCTTATATAATCCCTTAATATTTACTTACATTCAGTGTTCCTGTCCAGCATATGTTATAGATTTACCATATGAGGCAAATATATGATCAAGTCATTAGGTTATAGCACAAGCCCCTGGTATTTTCTGAGACTAGTGGGCTCCTACGGATTGGTGTGCAATTACATGAGGATGAACTAAATGAAATTGCTATCGTCACGGGATATAACTCTTTGAAGAAAAGGCAGACTTTAGCAATTTTCTAGGCTGTGTTTTAATTTGAGACTTTTTAATTGCTTGCCTTCCACACTGGAAAGATGTTAAAGAATTAAGGAGAAATCAAATAAGGAATATATTGATAAAATTTATAGTCTCTTAATCTGGAGATTGTTAGGAGAATATTTATAAGTAGGGCTTGGAAACCACACTCTATTTCTGAGCAAGTTAGGTAACATTTCTGAGTTCATTTTCTTGTTTGCAAAACAGAGATAGTAATACTATTTCATAATGTTCTTGTGAGGGATGATGATTATGCATGTAAAGTATCAGGATATAGCCTTGTTATATGGGACAGTAACTTCTATCTCAGATTTGCATCAACAGCGGTCCGGTGTTTGTAGTGATGAGAGAAGGAATTTAACTTCTATGATAGCCAGTGGCTTTAGCCTAAACTGAGATATCCCTGCTTTAGCAACTGCTAGAGGGCATTTCTGCTGATGGTTTCACTGTGAACTACCCCAGCACACAGTAGCCAAGTGAAAATAAATCTTAGTGATTTTCTTAGTCATTTCAATTCTGAAACAAAACACTCTGGATGTATAATTGAATATTCCTTTAGTCTTCCAAGCACTTTAAATTTGGATTCATGTATTTCTGGATCAAGTGGTAGCCAAATGTAAGGACCTGTCTCACCTTTACTTCACCTTAGTCATTTGGTTGATAATGGTTCCCAAAGCCAACATTGTCATGAAATTGACACTGATGATTAGATAGAATTCTTAGAGGCAGTTTTCCTCTTGTATCAAACTGAGAATGCATTCATTCATCCATAAGGACTTAAAGATGTAGAAAGGTAACCTAACTTAGTAAGAGAGAGCCTTGATTTTGGAAACAAGCATCTTAGGTCAATTTTGGAATTTACTGCTCATCAATGTAAGCTGTTAGCCAAGTTACTTAAGCTCTCTGTGCTTTTGCCATCTCATTTAAAAGAAAACTAGGATTATACAGGTAAAATTAGTTGCACTCTGTGGAGAACTGCCTAGGCAGCATATAGGTGGTCGATGAATGTTAGCTAGCACTAAAATGTAAGCATGTTATCCACGGCCTATCAGATAATCAGAGAACCATGAGGTCCTGATGTCCATGTTCATTGAGGCCACTCTCCTAACCACTGGACCACTTGATTTGCATTTTTAACAGAAAGTAAATTTCTGGTATATACAGTCATAGCTGAGAAATAATCTCCTGTTGATTAGTCAGTCAAAGTACTTGAATCACCTCTCCACATCCCATTCAGTACATAATTAGTGTTTATTTCAATTTTGCTGTTCATTATGCAAATTGACTGCAAAAGCATCACAACTGGGGAGTGTGTGGCTCATGATTTTTTATTGGCGGTCATTGAGATGAAAGATGGGCAGGTAGTGGGAAGCTTCTGCTTAGCTTAATTTGGTGACACTATTCTGTATTTTGGCCAAAGTATCAGTACCACCACATTAGTTTTATTATTACTGTTAATTAGCTGTGGGTGTCAGAAAAGTGTTTCCAGTTGTGGAGTTGATTAGATGATGAAGTGGTTCCCCACAGTTTGATTTGTAAAAGCCAGATTGGACAAAGGTTTGGAGTCAACACACCCCAAGGAGGAGTGGTGTGAGTTAGGTGATAGAGTAAATGTTTTCCATTTCCTGCTATATTATTTGATGATGAAATGTGCTGATCTGCTAGTGCTGGAGGCAGCCTGTGTTCCCTCTGCAAATGAATGAGATATTCAGGTGCATCTCACAGCCATTGTCCAAAAGGGAAAGCACTGTCGAGAGCTACAGCCTGCTCAAAGGAATTAGCAGAAGAATTCACCTTCTCTGTTGGGTAATAGTGCTGGGAAAGGGTTTTGTTTTCATCCCAAGCAGGCCAGCAAAGTGGTACATTTGGCTTTTTGAAAGATCTAATAGAGTATTGGGTGATCTTAAGTGATATTGTTATTCAAGTGTCTGAGTTACAAATTTTCTTCCAGAAAAGAAAATCTATATCCATTTATCTCCATATCTACCTACCGACCTACCTACCTATCTACCTATCAGAGCAAAACACACTTCATTGTTTTTGCTGCATTCATCACTTAGTGGTGAAAGTCATGGCATTGTAATAAACTATATCAGACTTTGAATCCAGAATTTGTCGTTAATAAGCAGTTGACAAACTTTGGGCATGACACTTAGCCACTCTAAGCTTTAGGGTCATTTGGGGTAGAGGATGGGTAATATTGGGTGTCACATGGCATTGTTAAGGAAGAATTGCAATTGTGTATGTAAAATACCTAGTATAAAGTAAGGATCCTACACATGTTGGCTTGCCCTCATTTCTCAGACATAAGATGTACCATATTCAATCAACCCAATTTGACAAATATTGATTATGTCCCCAGAACTGTGCTTGATGCTGGGGAAACAGTGCCAGACAAGACAGATAGGACTCCAGGCCTGGGTGGCTAACAAATTATGATGAAATGAAAACATGCTGGGTGAGCATAGTGCAAGTAGACACAGGGTCCATTGTTCTGGGATATGGAGCTTGAGTTGGGGAGAGGAGCAGGGATCAGGAAAAAGCATTTCTAGCAGGCACCTTTGAGAGAGTGAATTTCTCAAAAATAAATATCTGATTTTTATTTACCGGAGGCGGACCCACCCACCAATAACAATGTCATGTGCATTGTGCCAGACATCACAGTGTGAAGCTTCATAGTATGATTACAGGTGGTTTCTGTGACCAAGGAATGCATGTTATATTAAGCAGTAACATAGGCATGATAAATAAATTAAGTATTTTCATTATGTTTCCTCATACTGAAGATCAGCAAGGCTGTCTACTCTAGGGACTAGGGAAAACATAGCTATACACAGTGGCTTCACCGTCAGGTTTTGAGGACCAAGCAGATTTATTAGATGCTTTCCACATGCCAGTCTCTGTGCTAAAAATTTTACATGAAACATCTCATTTCACTTCATGAGGTAAGTATTGCTTTTTGCTTATTTTTGAGATAAAAATTTGAAGACTTAGAGTCCACATTATTATTTGTCTAAGGAGACAAAGCTAGAACTGTATATAAAATAAGAAAGGTTTTACAATCTTCATCCTTAACTATTAAGCTATTCCAAACCACTAGACATCCAATCTCCTACAGGTTTGCACAGACCTCAGCTAGGTTAAACATCACAGGGAGCGAAGGTATGCCATTTAGTTTTCATAGAAATTCCAAGTAACAGATGGGGAAGAGCCTGGGCAGTGGAGCAAGGAATTTAGAAGCTACATGACATGGTACTGGTTATTGAAACTCTCTGAGCCTCAGGTTCTTTTGAAATGGCAATATTAATAATTTTTACCCTCATTTGTAGGTTATGAGGATGAAATATTGTAACATGCTAAGGGTATTACTTGGTCCAAAGGAAGTGTCGTTTCCTTTATCTACCCAACCATTTGAGTTTTCTGAGAGAAATCTCTGTGAGATCCTTCACACAGCAACATCCCTGAATCATTAATAAAATTAAAGGAATCACTGAGGGGATTCAGTAAATAATGTTCTTCCCTGTCTAGGTTCTGGATTAATTGAGAAATAAGATAAAAATGAGAGAAAATATTAATGCATTTGGAAGACAAAGTAATGACTTTACCAGTGATACGGACAAGACTGGAGAACACAAACACAGTTTAGTCTGAGAGCCAAATGGTCATGCTAACTAAACGCTGTGCTAGACAGACTTAACTGTCCAAAGACATTGCTGTATGGGTAAAATGTATAGCATGAAGGAGCAGAAAAACACCTCTCTGAGGATGGTTTGCTCCCAAAGAGTAGAGACTAATCATTTTATTCTTCTTCAATTTAGCAATCATGTAAGTCTCCGATTTCACAAGACATTGAGTGGTTAAAGAGGGTCCAGAGAATCCATGAATGTTGCCCTTACTTTCTGCCCTGTAGCATCAGGAGGAGCATTCCCCTCACTATCAATCATGATGTGGTTTATTCTATTTGTTTCTGGATTAATGTCCCATTGGTGAGACCACCCATTCACGTGAGAGACTCCTGAAGCCTCCAGAGTTGAGACCAGAGCCACCTCTGTAATGTGCTTCCTGACAGGTCAGGGGTCTGGTGTGAAAACATGGCACTAGGACTACACGCCTCTTGTCCAGCCCTAGACCTGTGTGCTGATCCCCTTGTGAGGGATACACATGTCAGCCCCCAGGGAAGACCCTCTCCTCAAGCTCTGTTAGCTTGAGCACCTTCATTCCGTGATCCTTTGTCCCAGCCTGGCCGACTATCTTTGTGTTTGGTTCTCTGCCCTGTGGCTTCTCATCACCCTAAGCTTCCAACTTCTGACCTCACATCCAAGTTCAGCCAGCTGCTAGGTCAGTGACCCATTCTTCAAGTGCAGCCAACATCACCAGTGTTCTGCACTGGATGCCCCCCTTGCTTTTGTGGACTTCTTTCAGACTAAAGGGAGAACTGTGAGCCACCAGACTGCCCCACACAGACCCCCTGTCATTTCTAGTTCAGAGACATCTTCCAGGCCTGACCCATAGGCTACTGCAGTCTAGCCACTGATGGCTTAGAGGGCTGCCTGAGAGGACAGGCACGATGATGGGAGAGAGGAGCACATCCCACACAGATCACACTGGAGGTCTCAGGTACATACAGTGCCAGGGGCTGGCAGTGACCCGAGGAGCAGTGGAAGAGGGTGCAGTCAGGAAGGACTGGCCACGACCTGGTGTCATCGCAGACTGACAGGTCAAAGGGTGGCGTTTGTTGCTCGTTAGCTCTCTGATGCTCGGGCAGCCCTGTCAGGTTGAAAACGTTAACATTATTGCTCTAATTTTAATGATCAATTGCCTCTATAACAATGGAATGACCCCGGTTATTTTATCTTACATACAGGTAAGATGTACTCTATTAGACTCAACATAAATCAGGAACTTTGGGTACAGCCAACAATGCAATGTAAAACCAGTTTTTGACCCAGCATTTCAATAAGGTTAACTTTCACAGCCAGAATTTTTCATAGGTAACTTCAAGTGTCCATGGTATGATTTTAATTAAAAGGTATCTTATACCTGTAGGGTTTCATTGAGATGCCTATGGGATTCTTATGAAGTCAGAAGAGGTACTTAACACCACTGTATCCTTAAGAGTAGATAAAGGGTCCCATTAAATCCAGTATCTGGATTTAACACTATGTACTTTAAGATGAATATTGTAATATTTTCCAGCTTCTACTAATAACCTGCTCTAGAGGATGTAACCGTATTTAGGAAAACAAAAATAAGCAGGAGACACTGTGATTAAGTCAGTTTAGCAAATTTCTTTGCTACAAGATTTCTCAGACTTTACTATGTTCATGTTCATTGAATATATGCAAGCAGGATATATGGGGCATTTATTTTTTTAAATCGTTAACATTTATTTATTTTTGAGAGAGAGACAGAGAGGGGATATGTGCATGTGAACAGGGGAGGGGCAGAGAGAGGAAGACAGAGGATACAAAGCAGGCTCAGCATTGTGAGCACAGAACCCGATATGGGGCTTGAGCTCACAAGCTTGGGGAATTTCTAGATTTATTAATCATGGAGTGTCTTTATAAAGAGTCACACCTCACAAAACACTGATTTACATGGAATAAGCAATCTCCTGATATCTGTCACAGGCATTTATTTTTCTTGCATCTTTATATCAATGATGAAACCCATATTATTGCTCTACACGACAGCTGCTCCATTTAGATGACCTGTAGCACAAGAAACCAATGTGCTCGAACTAAAATCATCAATTCTCCACACTCCTTTAAAGCCAATATAGTATGCTTTTATTCCCCTCAATCTCAATTAATGGAAGCAGAAAGTAGGTGTTTTGCATTGGTAATACCTGAGTTACCATCATCTCAACTCTGCCTCCTTTCCGCATTCCATATGGTTGGCCGCCATGTTGTCTTGATTCTACCTCACAGAAGAAACTGAACTTTTCTTGTTTTCTTTTTCTGTTTTTTGTTAATATTTTATTTATTTCTGAGAGAGAGAGAGGCAGAGTGAGCAGGGGAGGGTCAGAGAGAGAGACACACACAGAATCAGAAGCAGGCTTCGGGCTCTGAGCTAGCTGTCACCACAGAGCCTGATGCAGGGCTCGAACCCATGAACTATGAGATCATGACCTGAACTGAAGTCGGATGCTTAACCAACTGAGCCACCCAGGCGCCCCTGAACTTTTCTTTTAAATATGATGCTCCTTTCTTTGATTCAGACTCTTACTATATCTTTCTACTACTAGAATTTCCTCTTTTGTGTTCCCATAGCAATTTGTACAAACTTTTTATCCCCGTAGAAAATTGTATAATAATCATTTGAGTATGTTTCCTCTGCTAGACAGTGAATTCTGAGAGAAAAAGCCGTGCATCATTTTTTAAATTTATTACTGTTGAGCCACCTACATTTTACTCATAATATTATTTAAATAGGTAAATAAAAACACACATGCAATTTGCATCTTTTCAAGACTTTTAAAACTAATTAGAGATAAATGGACATGTGGCCATTATTCCTCAGATTGACAACTCATATTCAGAACAGAATTTTCTAGTTCAAGTAGTTAAAAGTTTTGAATAAATTTGGAAAAAAAATCTATACTGAGAAAATGTATACAGAAGTCTTCAATATAGTCTATATTTTAGGTTTGTACTTTGATGAATGCTATTAAAAAGTCTCATACCAGAAATACATAGAGGAAGATATGGAATTTGAAAGTTCTAGTCATATTAATGAAGAGAAATTTCCAGAAAATATATAGATACAGTATGGCTCTGCATATAAAACAGGTGTGCATGCATGAATACACAAATGTAAAGTAAAAGGACTAGAAAAGTGTCATAAAGTGGCTAAATCCAGGTAAGGAGAGTAATGAACAGTATGAGGGAGGCAGTGAAGAGAGAGATAAGAGTCAGCTTTCCATTTCTCTAAATTTTTCTCTCACTGTTAGCACTCTGGGACAACAGTTTTATTCCCTTCTTCAACTCCTTAATTTGCTTATCAGCCTTGTCCATTCTGTCCTCCAGCCCAGCTATTGAGCTTTGAATTGCATCCGTCTTGGTTCTAAATCGAAATTCACCCTGCCACCTCCAACCCCTTAATTTTTTTTCTATGAGAACTAGATTTGTCTTATGGATACATTCAGCCTCTTAATTATTGGAGAATGTAATTTTAGCCCTATAAAAATCTTTGGTGTGCTCTGTTAACTCTGTGGTCTTGCATATCCTATTTGTTCCTGTGCATTGAGTTTGATAATTTTTATGGTATTGTTTTTCAAGTGCTTGATAATTCTTGATTGCCTACCCTTCTTTAGATGGGAACATAGCTGCTGTCTGGTGCTGATGAACTTATTTGCTTATGAAAGTGTGTGATGGTCTGAATGTCAGGGACAGTGGGGGGTGGGGAGGTGGAGAGTAAATGGTAGTTTTTATTCTGCTTGTGGAGGTAACTCTCCATTCATGGCTTCTTTCCTTGTTTCACTCACTGCTGTATCCTGGGGCGAAGATGTCTGTTGCCCATTCTTTGTATACTTTTCAGAAATCCCTTCAAATTCTTATAAACCTAGTTTTTTTCTTGTTTTTAAATAATATAACTAGGAGCATGATGACTCTAGAATCAGGCTGACAGGGAACGAATCCTGGATCTGCTGCTTACTAATGGTGTCAATTTGAACAATTTGCTGATTTTTCTGGTGTTGCAGATCTTGTCACTATAAAATGGGGGGGGAATAATAGTATACTTCTAGGCTTGTGGTGAGAATAAATGTGTGAACACATGTAAACAGTACCTGGCATAAGGCAACCACTCATCCAATCCACTTAAGAAAAAGAAGTACTTTTCTTTCATTTGAAAAGATTTTAGAATTGGGACTACCTGTCCAGGCTCAGTCGACATAACTGAGGCAATTCTCTTTTAACCTAATGTTTGAATTCTCATTTGCAGTATGTACAGCAGAGCATGTGCGTTTAAAAAATCCTATCAGTGTTCAGTTAGGAGGTGAACAAAGCCATGTGCTTGTTCTCCCTTCTGTTGAGATGATGACTTTCCTTGCCCCATGGTTATAGGTCTCATAAACCGAGGTTTTGGAAGATAACCTGGGCATTTAGTGCAAGATTATAGGAGCCCAGATGTAGTTTTGTTGTTGTTGTTGCTGTTACTTCCCATCAATTGTAGCTTTAAGAAGAGCATATTCTACTTAGGAAAAAAATTGGAGGTAGGTACAGATACTAATGTATAAATGTTTGTGTTTAATGAATTTGATGTGGCTCTCCTTTGCTATATCCATAGCCTTTGTGATCTGGCCTCCTTTCTTTCTCTAGTATCCTTTATTCCACAACTCCCCTCTCTTTCTCTAGTCAGACTAGCCTCCTAGTAGATCTATGAACTTGTGGAGCATCCTTCCTTTATAAATCCTTTGCTTTTGATCTTCCCTGATCTGAAACACATATCCCACATGTGCCTGGCTAATTACCTTTCTTCTTCCAAACTTTGACTCAGATCCCACCTTCTCAGTGAAACCCATCCTGATTACCCTATTTAATACTACAACTGTGACCCTGACTCCTTTTGCCTTTTTTTTGCCATACTTTTGCTTTTCTTAAGAAACCTATCACCTTTATTCCACACTAGACAATTCACTTGCTCACTGTGTCCCTTATAATATGGGCTCCACAAAGGCAGGACATTTGCTCTGTTTGCTGATGTACTCCCAGTGCCTGAAATCTTGCCTGGCCCACAGTAGGTGTTCACAAACTGATTTGCAAAAGACTGAATAAGCATGTCAAATAATGAACAGCTCACTAGTGCCAGGTATGTTTTGTTGTTGTTGTTGTTTTAATAAAAAATCTATTTGTAGAAAATGTTGACAATGGTGCCAGGCCTCCCATTGCATTGTGAGATATTAAAGGGGCCAAGCCATCTTCATTTGCTTCTAATAAGTAAAATATTTACTTGATGCCCAGGCATTTTGGAAGGAAAATTAGTGACATGTTACAATTAAGGTGATAGTACTTGCCATTTGTGGTTAATTTCAGGGGGTCATGTTGGGTAATCACGTCCCCTCTCAGCTTAGAAATCTCAGGAGATCTTCCACCATGCAGTTGCAGTGATGCCAGGGCAGACACACATGTGCTCTGTTCTTTCTATTGCTGTGATCTTTTCTAACAAGTCTGTTTATTTTTGCTTTGCGTAGATGGATCCGTGGGTTTTACAAAGAGTCGATTCAGATCATTAAATCCTACACAAGGCTGAATAACAAAACAGAAAAATCTGTCCACAAAATGCTAAAATCCTTCCTCTGACTCAGAATCTTGCTTTTCTCAGTCTTTGAGTCATCACGTGGAAGATGGCTTTATTTGTTTAATTCCAGATTTATGGTGCTTTTATCCTGAAAAGGGTGCATGCTAGGAGGAAGCATTTATTGGGTGAGAAAGACCAGGTTTTAATTTGGAAAGCCATAAAAAGCTTAAATGGTTTTTCTCAACTTAGGATGAAAAAGAGAGAGAGAAATGACTGATAATAGGCATACTGGTATTGTGTCTTCAAAGATTTTTTGAGTTTTTACAAACCCAAAAAATATCCGTGAGCAATGCCTAATATTAGAATAGGAATAGTAGGGAGGGTAGGGGGAGCAGTTATGCATAGTCTGCTTTAGTTTGATGAGGAATAGGTATGTCTCATGTCACACTACTCCAGAAGCTCTAAACTGATAAGAACCCGTCATTCAAGGAGTGAGAGCATGAAGCTGTTTTTAGGAGTGCTATGGAATGAGAGAAGGAGTTAAGCATCCCTGATATATTTAGGTCAAGCAACCTCACGTATCTTCATCAGCCTCCTTGAATGTCACCCCAGGTGAACTAAGTTAAAAGCACCATACTTACTGTGCAATGAAGTTTCAAGATAAACACCATACCAATAAACATAGAATCTGGGTAAAATATGTTTTTGACGAGGGAATGTCAGGTGGAGTTACTCAGCCGCATTTCCAGTAAGCTCGCAAACCCTGTTCACAGTGAATAGAAATTCTGGGACTATGACTTGCCTCTGTAAGGTACATTCTACAAAGATGTTGGGAGGAATTCAGCAAAGACTTCCCACAAGATGTGGCTGGCAGGAGTGTAGGAGCCAGGTCTCTCGAGCTTGCACTGCACCACAATTAAAGCTCAGAATGAAGACAAAAGTTACCCGCACCAGAGTCACCACATTTGAATTGGCTGCCACACTATTTTTTGGTAACATTTATTTTATTTTTGAGAAAGAGAGAGTGAGTAGGGTAGGTGTCGAGAAAGGGAAAAAGAGAATCCAAAGCAGGCTCTGTACGATCAGAGTAGAGCCTGATGTGGGGCTCAAACCCACGAATCGTGAGATCATGACCTGAGCCAAAGTCAGACACTCAACCAACTGAGCCACCCAGGTGCCCCAGCTGTCACACTTTTAATGCAGCTAATTTGATCTTACACAATCAAATAAAATGATAATTGCCACTGTTTTGTACCTTCTTCATTTTGTATCTTCTTCCCAAACTACAGAAACATACTTCTCACCTATTCTGACTCCAGGCAGCTCCAGGCCGTTGTATCAAATCTTGCCTTCTGCAAAATTTTAGAAAATTCCATTTGTCCAACTTTTCATGTTCTGTTTTTTGTTTTGTTTTGTTTTCTGACTTTAGGAATGCCCCTTCCACAGGAAAAGTAATCCCGATGAACCCCTGAAAGCTGGTCATGCCATTGTATGATTGAATACATCTTAAGATGATAATTGTTTGTTTCTTTTTCTTTTTTTTTTTTGTTTTTTGTTTTTTGTGTTTTTTTTTTTGTTTTGTTTTGTTTTGTTTTTGCAACTATTATCAGTTTGTTCCCTGGTGCATAGGTTTGAATGTCTGGATGTTTGCTAGAAAGTTATTAACTTCGCTTCTACCCCCAAAAAGTCTTCATTTTTGTTTTGCTTCATGTGACGCCACACACATTTTAAAAAACCCTTTTATTTTTTTGAAAAGGTGTTATTGAAACTTGAAACTTTATAATTCAATTTAATTTTGATTCACCAGATATTTTCTGAGCACATGGTCTCACAACCAGACACGGTGCAATGTCCTAGGAAAAGAGAAATCAATGAAAAAGTTGGTATTCTTCTCAAGGAATGATAGATTTACAAACACATTATAATATATTCATAGTGATAAGGACCATAATGAAATTAAGTACAAAGACCAGAGATAGTACAGAGGAAGACATCAAAGTTGTACCTAGTAAAGGAAGATAGGCTAGAGAAACGTCATAGAAAAGTTTGTTTTCTCTCGCATCCCTAGCATCCAGAACAGTGCCTGATACACAATAAGTACTATAGAATTATGAGTCAGTTTTGAAGTCAAGGTAAGGCTTAGCTTTATGGGAGTTCTAGTTTCTTGTGGCTGCTCTCGCAAATTACCACATACTTAGTGGCTTAAAATAGTAGCCATTTGTTCTCTCACAGTGCTGGAGGCCTGAATTCCAAAATCAGTTTGGGCTAAAAACAACATGAAAATAGAGCTGCATTGCTTCCAGAGGCTTCAGGGGACAACCTTTTCCTTGCCTCTTCCAACATCTAGTGGCCGCTGGCATTTCTCAGGTTGTTGCCAGATTACTCTAAACACTGCTTCCCTAATCACCTTCCTTCTTCCTCTTCTATGTGGTGTCACATCTTCCTCAATCCCTCTTTCACAAAGACTCTAATGGTGGCATTTAGAGCCCATGCAGATGATCCAGTATTCTCAAGATTCCTAATCACATCTGCAAATTCCTAATCTCATCTCAAGATTTCTAATCACATCTGCAAAGACTCTTTTTCCAAATGAAGTAACATTTATAAATTGCAGGAATTAGGATCTGATATTGTTGGGGCCACCCTTCAGCCTCGTGCAATAGAGAAAGAAGGAAACCTTAAGAGTACAGCTTATGGGACTATTACAGTACTAGGCATGATGTTAGTGAGAAAAAAGAAATACTATGCGACAGGATACCATTTCTAGTAAATTAATTTGGTGATGGATGATGAGTAGTTAAACACAGTGCTCTTCCTAGCCTAGGACTGTCCCATAATATTTGCTTCCTAGAAATTCATTCTCTGTTTATTACAAATCCTATATAGATTCAACATTGTTCTTAATATTGGAGGCTACTCATCGTTTCTCCTTCAGTTAAGTGGTTTTATCTCCCTGCACTTTGCTTTGAGCAAATTTAATTATTCGTTCATAAATTTACTCTGTACATATGTATTGAGTCAACAGTGTGAGCCATGTACTATGTTCTAAGGATGCAAAGATGGAAAAAACTGAGAGGTATGCACTTCAGTTGAACGATGCCTGCAATGATGTACAGTGTGCTCTGGCAGCTTCCAGTCTGGTGTAACTTAAGTGCTTTTATGGAGATGAGAGTTTCATCAGATTCTTTAAGGGTGGTGGAGTTTACAAGATAGCCTGGAAGAGGAGCAAACCCCAGGCAGTTGGAGCCGCATGAGAAAGGGGCACAGAAACTAAGAATTATGGATTTGTGAAGGTATATGTAGCTTGATTCACCTACAGTATAAAATGGAATTGGGGGTGAAATATTAAGATGGAGAGGGAGGCAAGAGAGAACATGAAAAACTTTATTTTTCTTGGATAGGAATGAATCTTGAATATTACAGTATAAGACATACCTACTGTTATTAGCTTCTTTTCCTTGATTGGCTAGTGATATTGGTTTATTGATAATCAGAATTTTCCCCCTTTTCCTGGAAAGGAGAACAATGGCCTCCAAAAACTGCCCATTCTATAATGTTATCATCTGTCTTTGGTCACTTCTCTCTAATTTTGTACAATATTATCTGTTTATGAACCCTGATGGCTCTCTAGGCATCGTTAGTTTGGTATTGGAATGTTAAATTATGGAAATTTCTTGAAATATTCTCTCTTATATTTGAAAATATTTAGTAGCACAAATGAGTGCATTTTAGAGGTAAATTACCATGTGTACACTTTGTAGATGGCTTTCATAGGATTTTTCTATGCTAACTAGACCTGAGTCCATAAAATTATCCTTTCTCCTGTGGTGGCTGAAGATATTACTAATGCCTCCTGCTGATCCAGGAGTTGAATTTTTTTCATTGCTCTGTGGGCCATCAGGCTATCAAGGACTTCAGAGAAAATGGGGATTGAAGTTTGGATTTTATAGGCTGGAAGAAGAGTTAGCACAATGCAGCAGACTGGTGTGGGCTGTGATTTGGCATAAGCCTGGGTTTAAATCTGAGTTCTAACATTTTGCTACCTCTGTGACTTTGGAGAAGTCATCTTCTCTTTCTGAGTATCAGTTCCTTATCTGTAAATGAGGATAACAGTGTAGTAGGTATTGTCAGCAACTATTCACATAGGTGTGGGCAGTAAACAGGGAATCCACAGGGGCCACGGACCTCGGTAGTCTTTTTACTGCCTGTGGACCTGGAGAGTGAGGGATGTAATGGTAATCTGAAGTCACAGAAAACTGTGTGAAAAGCACTACCTAACTAGACCTTCTGTCCAGGGATTCAGCCAGCTGTGACCCCTGCAGGAAAAAAGCCGGGGATATAAATACCCTGACATTTTTCTCCTTCCTCCTCCTGATGCTAGTTTTCCCACTGGTGAACTCAAGTGAAAGGCATAGCACTAGCGGACTCATAATCCACACAAGTTCACGTATAAGGATAGAGAAGGATGGATAGTAGATATATCTGGGCAAATGGAATCTGTTCCCTAATAGTACTAACTACTTTTTAAGACTCTATGGGAAATAATGAGATAAACATGTAAATTATCTTGTACTGGCTTTTATATGTTAGCCATTATAAAAATAACAGACATAGTTTCTTTTCCCTCTGAATTTTCATTAAAAATGTTTAGCTATTAGTGTAATTCCATCTTTTAAAAGAGTTACATTTATCTATTTAGGTAATTAGCTATTGGAGATCTTTGTTAGAGTCCCAAGTATATGATATTCTTGTAGGCAACCATGTGCAATGGTTGCTTATAGAATACGGGCTGTAGACCCATAGGGACCTGGATTTGAATGTGCAGTTCTATCACTTCATGTTTAAGAGACCTTTACAAATTGATTAATTTCCTTAGCCAGATTTTTCAGTTGTGAGGGAAGGAGGCAGATCAGCACATCTTTGTGTGTTTGCTGTGGGATTCTGTGAGTGCATGCTTGTACCACATCGCACAAACTCTGGTCCTGTGTGTTCTCTATATTGTTCATTTCCTTCATCATGTGGATACCTTGTCCTGTCCATTTCATTGTGACTCATAGTATTAAGCTAGAGGATATTTCTCTAATGCCTTCAAATGTAGCATACTCTACATAAAAAAAAATCCAAAACAGCCACTGTACTTTATTTTATATAATCAATAGTAATAAAGATTCTGCAGTCAGAATTTAGCTGACAGTTTTGTTGGTGAGGACCTAAGCTGAGGAGAAACTAGCACCTCTCATCCTCAACAGGAGGGTGTCCTATGGAGTTAATGGAGAGCAGAACCTTGTTAAATCAGCAGACATATTTCAAACACCCAAACTACAAAGAAATATTTTATTAGAAGGTGTGCATATGAAGCTTACTGATAATAGTAAAATTGATTAAGATGCTTTGTGTATCTGGTGTGGGGGGAAGTAGGTGCGGTTCTGAGAAGATTTCCACAAATCTTTGTATTTAAAGCACAAATACGAATCGTACTTGTGTTTCAGTGATTAAAGGATACTTTTTATTTCTTTACCTGGATATTTTATTTCTCTCACTTGCCTTGCTTTATTAGCAGGAAGAAAAATAATACAAATCATTTTCCTCCAAATTATACTTTTTTTAATGTCTTTTTTTTTTTAAATTTATTTCTAGGAGAGAGAGAGAGAGAGAGAGTGTGAGCAGGGGAGGGTCAGAGAGAGAGGGAGTCACAGATTGAAACAGGCTCCAGGCTCCGAGCTGGCAGTCAGCACAGAGCCCGACGCGGGGCTCGAGCCCACGAACCGCGAGATCATGACCTAAGCGAAAGTCGGACGCTTAACCGACTAAGCCACCCAGGCGCCCCAAATTATACTTTTACCAGAAAAAAATGTAAATCAGAGGACATACATAAGAAACAATAGGGTAGATTTAGATTGCAGTTGGAGAAAATAATCTCTAATTTTTGAAAAATAATTGAGCCCCATTTTCAAAATATGGCATGACATCATTTTCTGATACACAACAACAAAAAAGATTTTTGAGAACCTACTATAAGCTTTCCTTTAGAGTTAAAGTTTAAGTAGACATTCAGACTTATAGACAAATATTTGTATTAGCAGTCTTTCCAACTAAGTGGAATGACATGAAATAGAACATCATAATTAATTTTTCCTGAGTGTGTCAATGGAAAATAGCATTTGGGGTGGGAGGGAACTTGAAGTTCAAGTCTGATTTTGGTGGCCAGAGTAAGGCAAGAGCACTTCAGTTAGAATGAAGGCTGCAAGCCACACCTAGATTGCCCCTGAGTGAATGATGCACTTAAGATATGTATAGTCTGTTATGAAGTGTATAACTCCTGACTTTTAAGTGCTGTATAGACAAATACATTTTGTAAGGATGATTTAAATGTATCCTTTTATGAAAGGAGGACAGGAAATTAACATCTGCTCTGTTGAAAAGAATACACAGAGACATGGAAAATTATATGATTTTGATAACAATGTTCAGTTGACCTCATCTTACCTAAATTAAGGATCTCTAGGTGGTCAGGCTGATTTTCTAACTATACTTACTTTTTCTTTCCTGATTTTTCTCTTTACTTCTGATACTCCTTTAGCCACTAAGCACTCTAAGTTATAGAGTGCTAACTCCCTCCAAAAAATTCCCATGCTTGAATAAGGCCAGCCTAGCAAAACTCTACCCTTACCCCTTCTCTATCCATCCTACATGTTTCAGAAAGACCTTTTTGCCCCAAAGATTCCTTGAACTGGAATCAATTTTACCTTTCCAAGGGATACATTGAAATGACATCAAATAATGGTAGTTTAGTTCATCACTTCAGGTATTTGTCCATATATTCTTTTGGGATAGGAGCAGGGCCTGAGTTAGCAATGTCAGAGAGGGATGGAGATCTAACTCAGATTGTGATGGTCTAACCGCATGGATAATAGTAACAGCTAGCATAATTATCACTATGTGCTATGCACAGGGCTAACACATTTCATATAGAATGTCTCATCTTACATAGAATGTCTTAATCTTACAATAGCCCTATGAGGTAAATGTCATTATTCTCATTTTACAGATGGGAAAAGCCTCTGTGAATGTCACATACTAGTAAGTGGTGGTGTTACAATTCAAACAGGAATTCAAGGAGCTCGTTCACAGTGTGCTGTACCTGCTATTGGCCAGAGAGCTTGTTCAACAATAAGGTCTCTTGTTACTTCATGGGTAGCTTACCAAGAAAATAAAGACCATCACGGTCATTTCTGTCAACTTTGCATATGCTTTTCCAAAACAAAGTTTCCTAGACAGTACTGGCTATTAAGGGCTAAGTCCATTCCTCACCCAAGTCCACACCTCCAAATCAAGTTTGGTATTTGATTTAATTTGTATTTCTTTAATGATAAATGATCTTAACCTTCTTTCATGGGCTTATTTTACATCTGTACATCTTCTTTGATGAAGTGCCTCATTCTTGGAGCTTCCAAGTGTTTGTTATGTCTAAAGTTGCAATGGTCTAAAGTCAATATGTTTAGAGGGTTAAACACTGAAAGATCTACTATAAACATCATGTCTCTTGTGTCTCAAGGTTTTATTTCTCTAATTCTCTCCCAAACCAAGGGACAGGAACAGCCAAACATGGAATAGATGGATAGATCAAGCATAATATTGTTCTATCAATTTTACCAGCCAAACACTGGACCTAATACATAGAGTTAAACAGCCCTTGCTTTTTATTTAGTTAAATGCATTCATGACCCTTCTGAAGGTAGTTTTCTGACTGAGAGCCCCTGAGATGGATCTAAATGCTAAGGAATTCATCATTACCATCTAATGATGACATCATTTAGGGAATTACAAAAACAAAACAAACAAACAAAAAAAAAACAGAGGATATATCTTGGTTAAAAAAAAAAAAGACATACTCCAAAGATGACAAACACCAGAAAGATAATAACACACTAATTTCTACAAATGCAGATTTATTCCCCTGAGGACAATTACTAGGCAATTGTTTTAAAAGTTGAAATCACCCACAATCTATAAAACAGAATAAAGTAAGGATCTGAATTGGATGACACAGTCTTCAATTTGATGAATCCATTTTCAATCATAATCTCATGGAGGTTTTAGAGTCAGTGAATTCGTCTTGTGGAATTTCCCTTCCACAGATGAGAAGATTGTCCCCAGGGATCAACTGGCTATATGGCCTTGGGCTCGTCATGTAGTAGATTGCCATATAATGTCTGGCTATCTTTTTTATTTGACTTTTTCCCCTACAGACAACACTCTTTCAAATGCATTACTTGAGAGAATGGAAAAAAAAAAGTCTTTTTACAAGACTGGTTCGTCCATGCTGTAAAGATAAATTTTTGAAGGGAGCAGGTGTATTCCAGGATTTACCAAATAGCTTGTTTCAGTTCAGCAAGTGCTGATTAAATATTTAAGTGAATGAGCTGAAGAAATCCAATGATCAAGTTTCTTAATCATACCCTTCCTTTGCTCCTGTAAACAATGCAAAGAATCAGAGTAGTGGAATTACTGGGTTCAATGCTTTTCTCTTTAGCAGCAGACACCTTGTTAAAAAGGAATTCTAGATTCAGTCAAGGAAATGTTCACCTGTGTTTAGAGCAAAATGTTGCCTGCAGTGAGAAGGGAATGAGTCTGTGTCATCCACACGTAGTCTGGTCAATTAAGCATCTGACTAGAGGGTAGACTGATAGAGCTCTTAACCTTGAGAGTTGATAAGGAAATATTATGTTTGGTGGTTAAGTTAATACAGAAGAAAGTTAAATGACCCAGGCTAAGACTAACAATGAACATATTTTTCATTCATTCATTTCATGAATATTTAATACAGGGTCACAATTTGCTGGATGCTAGGGGTATATAAAAATATAAAATAGAACATCTTCTCTCTAAAAAGGACATATCCTATTAAACAGGACACAATCACAAGTTATTAATTAAAATAAGTTATAATTTTGTAATGTTGGTTTTTTCCAAAGTCTTGTGATATACAGGGGAGGAAGCATTTTGTTTGTTTGCTTGTTTGTGAAGGATATGGATTTAAAGAATACTCTCAAAAGATGTGTTATTCGACTGGTCTTGAAGGATGACCAGAATTTTTGCCAGTAAAAGGAAGAGAAGATTTTGTTCAGGATTAAACTTTCCAATATTTTTCATTCATTTAAATTTTCTAAATGTTATCATTTTTGATGAAACAAATGACATATTGAAACATTCAGTAAATACCAACTCTGTGCTAAGGACTGTTCTAGGTAAAGGGCTTGCCGTGATCCAAGTACTGCCCGGTGTGTATAGACACATGTACAGTCCAGAAAGGGAGGTGATGATGGACAAGAAGAATTACTATAGAATTCAGTCAACAATTTTTTGTGTGTATGTAAAGGGTTCAATGGTAAGTATTTTAGGTTTTGGAGCTATAACAATTTTTGGAGGAACCATTTAATTCTGTCATTATAGCATGAAAGAAGTTGTAGACAATACATAATGAATGGATATGACTGTTTTCCAATAAAACATTATTTACAAAAATGAACAGCAGGCAAGATTTGGACCATAGACTCTAGCTTGCCAGTCCTTGAAATAGAATGTAATAATTTCACAATAGAGACAAGAGAGGAAAATTTTATTACTAATTATGGGCATTATAAAAACCCTAAATATCCTACAGATAAGAACTCATCAGCTTTGTCACCTTAAGTAAAGAGGTAACCTGAGGAAAGCTCAAACAATCAGAAATTGAGTTTATTTGGGAATGCCAGAGGAATTGCAAATCAGGAAATACATGCTGTATAGTAAGTTTTAGGCAAATCCTTTAGGATATGGGTGCGCAGGCTGTATTTATGGATGAGTGCAAAACAGAAAAGTCCATCCTAAGCCCAAGCAGTTAGGTTATTGACTTGAGAATGGGGAAAGATTCTTGGTAGATGTTCATTGGTAATGACATAAGCCTCTCTTCTATAAGTCAAGCATTTAATGAAATACATCTCTCAGTTTTTAAGTTATGTTTTTCTGAGGTACATGCAGGAGATTTTCCATTTCATAACCTCTGGTTCCATTTAGATTGAAATCCTGTCACACCTTCACTAATAAAGACATTAAAATGTAGACATTCTTGTGACATTAGGTTTTACCCTTCAGATGAGTCAAAGGTTTAAAAGCGTGTCAACACCAGAAATTGGCAAAACTGTCTAAATGTGTGCAATTTTTCCTAAGAACCATCTGGCAAAAGATAAATAAAACTTTTTAACATGCATAGAGCACTTGCTATGACTGTACACTTTGCTCAATACATTTTATCCCTTTAGGCCTCATAATCATTATGTGGGCAATGTTATTACCACTATTGCATAAAAGAGGAAATTGAAATTCCAATCTGCTAATAAGTTGCTCACTTAGTAAACATCAGAGACAGAATTTGAACCTAGGCAATCTTCCTCTAGTCTTGTCTTAGCCTTCAACACACTGTAACATACTAGCCCCATGCTAGCAAAATTTAATGTGTGTATTCTTTATGTTTCGGTGACTATACAGCCAGAAAGTTATCCAGAGAAAATATGACATGTGCAGATGATTTAAGTGCAGATGATTAGAAGCTCTCTAAACATCTAGAAATGAAGAATTGGGTAACCAAAGAATAATTCATTCGTGCAATTTAATATAGTTTTGAAAAGAATGAGACAGAGCTATGGCTATACACATGAAAAGAGGACTATGTCACAGGTTGAATAGCAAAGAAGGCTAACTATTAATTTGTGTTGCATGACCCTACATATCTATATATCTATCTATATCTAACTATATATCTGTATCTATATCTATATATCTATATCATTTTATATTGCCTATCTATATTAATGAATGGATACACTGGAAAGGCTTGAGAGATATGCCACAGATTCATGACACTGCTTATACAGTGGCTGTGGGGTACATATGTGACTCTGTACATGTCTGGATACTTATTTAAGTAGACATGCCTGAATGATTTTTTTCCTTTTTTTTACTAGTTTAGGATAGTTCTGTTTAGGGGAAAAATTATGAATAAGTTCTTTGTTTCCCACTGTGTGTTTTTTCTTTGGACTCTGAACTGGTGTCTGGAGTTTTGTCCTCTGTCGAATCACATTTCAATGCCCATTTGCTGCTTTGGGGCTACCTTGGAAAGCAATCATTGTGTACCCTTGCTTACAGCCATTCTATTCCCAGCTGAAAGCTAAAGCTGAGAAGTCTGAACATTACACTCCATCTTCAGCAACTCTGGCTTATGGTTTCATTCACTTTTGTTCAACATCATTTCCATCTTCCCTTATGCCTCAGTGGGATATAGGTGAGGTGATCGAGTTGAAATGTCCCTGGGTGTCCTCTGGTTTGGAAATAGTGATGATTGCAAGTGACATTGAGCAAGTGGCATCTTTTTAGTTTCTTAATGCTTGCAAAATCTAGAAAGTATGCTTCTTGAACTCAGAAAATGATTCAAACAAGTTAATAATTCACTCGGCAGTGCTAGAAGTGATGTCTGCAAGCTAACCTTAACCAGGATACGCCAGAATAACCTGAAAAGGTCACATTACATATGAGGTACAAAGACCAGTTTTGCCTCTCAACTAGAGCTTCTTAACCTTGCCACCACATTTGTAACACTAGAAAGCTTTTAACGAATTTGGATAGTTCCATACCCATAGAGTTGGATTTCATTAGTCTGGAAGGATGCAGACTAATGATGTTATGGCTTAAACATTTCCCAGGTAATCATAGTGTGTAGTTGGGATTCAGGAACATCATTCAAATTGCTTTATTCTGGGGATTACCTTTTGGGTGAGACATTTTAGAGAACAAATCTCCCAGGTTCCTGATGGGTTTATATCTCATCTTCGGCAGTGGAAACATCACTGGAGGTGCCTCTGTTATTATTGTTTTGAATCTATTCATTTTTATTTGAATTCAATAAAACACTGAAAAAGCTTTGAATATGAGTAGATGTTTAACAGCCCTTCTTTTAAATTTTTATTTATTTATGTATTTATCAGATCATGATTTATTCCCAAAAGAAGTGAAGGTCACATACATACTAATATGATCCTTTAATTGAAGTTCTTACTTATTAGTTCTGAAAAATCTATCATTTAAAAAGGATGCCTCCCTATTGCTCCGATATGACATGCAGTCTATTATTGTTTTTTGATGGTTGCATCTGTTTTTATCACATTTGTTAGTTCAGAATCAGAGTCATTTAAACCTGTTATATTTCACATTGGCTTCAGATATATTATGGTATTTTCAATGAAACAACAACCTTTCTTTTTTATCTAAGACTTTTCCCCCTGTCTCCCCTCTTCCTGCAACCAAAATAAGAAGGCTAAGGTAGGAATAAGAAAGGGATAGGTCTTAAATTTTTGAAACACAAAGATATAAATTATCTTTATAAAAAAGATCTATTTTATTATTCTACCAATAATCAGAACATATTTCATGGCTTCTGAAATAAATGACACAAAACTCTGCTTTTCTGCACTATAAATGGGTAAATGCTTGTTTTTGTTAAACTATATTTGTATAAGTCATTACCATAGTAGCTTAGCACTTTGACAAGCACATGATTTTAACACAAAATAGCTCCAGCTCTCCAAGTTCAATTTTAATGTCTTTTACATCAAAACATAGCACTTTGATTGATTTTCATTTGTGAGCCATTTTTTTTTGTTATCAGAGGTAATCCAGAGTTTATCAGGAATACCCACTCAGTCTCTCTGTAATTAGTCTTTATGAGTATGCACAGAGCTCAACAGCATATTGGAATCTCATCCTGAAGGGTAGAAAGTCTCTGTCTCATTCTAACAAAGATGTAGTCAGCAAGTTCCTAAGAACATCTCTAGGAACCACTAGACTATTGGTTCCTAAAGAATAACTCCCAGACCAACAGCATCAGTGTCAAGTGGAAACTCATTAGAAAAGCAAATTCTTGAGCCCCATCCTAAACCTACTAAATCAAAAAGTCTGAGAGTCGGTCCCAGTACCTTAGCTTTTAACAGACCCTCCAAGTGATTCTTCTATATTGCTTTTCTCTAGACTACACGCTCCCTGAAGGCAGGGGTCATACCTGCTCCATCTCTCCTGTATCCTCAATGTCTAGCAGAAAGAAGGAATTGATGAGTAAATGGAAAAATCTACATGCCATGGCCATAGTTGCAAAGCTAACAGCAAGCAAATGCTTGCTCATACCTGTAAGAATTAATGATGGCAAGAAATAAGGAATGAGCTAATTTGGGGGTTTCCATGAATGTTAGTTCTACAGCTAATCCAAAGAATGATGTCAGGTCTATTATTTGTTATCAAATGCTTTTATCTTTTGTAAATCTTGCCTTAAACGGTATTATTTTAAGGAATGATTTGTATTGATATTAATAAGACTAATCCTTAACTACTAGTATTTGACTTGATATTGGACTTAAACCATGGCCAATGAGTTAACTCATTTTCCAATAACGTCTGATTATGCAGAGATGAATTAAAATTATTGTCATTTAGCTGAATGATATAACCAATTGAAGACTTAGGTTATACTTTTAAACTTTCCTTCCTTCCATCCTCCCTCCCTCCCTCCCTCCTTTCTTTCTTTCTCTTTCTTTCTTTCTTTCTTTCTTTCTTTCTTTCTTTCATAATTGGATCATTTTCCTTAAGTGAAATTTTACTCAGAAGGTTTATACAGCAAATAGTTAAAACAGTGGCTCTACTCAGATCACAGTGAGGATATTGCTAGCAGACTCCCTAGTTGGCTATATTGGAGACTTTATGTGGTCTTAGCTTGGAGTATGGGGTCATTGAAGATGAAAGAAACATATGTTAAAATACCTTATACTAGGAAAATACTTTCTGTGTAGTTTCAATCGGCACTTATACAATGCTTTATACTTTGCAAAGCATTTTTGCTTTGAAATCACTTTTAACTGTTGTTGATAACCAATGATTCATGTCAGTTGTGACCCTACTAGGCCTACTTTTAGAAATATGGCTATCATAGATAGTATTCTGGAAAACTTTCAGAGCCTTAATGTACAAATGATAAAAAATACGTTGTTGGGTTTTTTTTCCCCTCAATTCTTCTATCTCCCAGCAACAAATGGAAGAACATACTGCCTGGATATTTTCTTATTTAATTCCTTAGTAGTTTCTTTTGGGTTAGGTAAAATGCAAATTCTTAGGTAAGGAGAGGCTTTAGGGAGAGGAAGGTCATAGCTAGAGGGAAAGTGCTCAGACAATGAGCTCTGCAAGCATCTCAGAGTTAAGCAGAAAGACGCTTTTCTTTTATAGGAAGGAGTGAACAGGGCTGTAAAGAGCTAGGTGTGGGATATGTGATGAATGAGGTGAACAGGTGGAGGTAGCCTGCTCAGATAGAAAATCAGGGAATAGTTTATCCTTAAGTGGAACTATTGTTGGGAGTCGTTGTTAAAGAAAGTTGTGTGCTGGCTCAGCCTGAAGGTGGACCAATGTTCAGGGACCTCAGGGAAGGAGAAAAATCTTAACCAAAGTTTCGTTAACAAACATTTTGTTCCAGTTGATCAGGATTGACAAATTTGTTCAGCTAATCATTTCTGTAGCAAAGGAAAAAAGGAATTTGGGGAATCTGTTTCTGACGTTGTCATAGGTAAATATTAAGGTATCCTTGAATCTTATCTACAACTTTTGGGGAAAGGTGCTTCAGTATAATAAGGTGTTTTCCAGAACACAAAAAGTTGGAAGGTGAGATTTCTTAACCATCACTGTTTGCAAGGATCACAAGGCTTTGGTAAAATTTAACATTATCTGTTATATACATCATCTTCATTACTCCTCATTAAGTGAAAGTAATAAGGTATTTTTTCTGCCATTTAAAGATAAAGAAGCTGAAGATTGAGCAATATGCTTGATATCACAATGCAAATATTCACATCCAGAAACTGTTCTTATCTGAAATTGGGGCTGGTTTCACTCAGCTATAATATTATGGAAAACACTGAGATCAGGGAGATGGACAAAGGGTCATCTTATAAATCTGGAGCTTGAAACTGCCTAGGTCAGAAGGCACTTTTCTAGAACAAGGTCACTTGAACTATGCTTCTCTCAGTCCCAATGCCCCAACCAGCCCCAGCACACATAGTCCTCAATATTGCCAAAGGGGAGGCTGCTGGAACTATCGCCACCCGCTCTAAGCAAAACTGCTTTGCTTTAACTGTTTGGAATATAGAGTTTCTGACTAAAACTTCATTTAAAGAAAGGGATCCAACTACTCAACAACTTTTTGCAAAGTATTAACCTAAGGCTTCACTCTGACCTAGAACATGTCCTGGACTAACTTGAGGATTCTGTTGGGTTGAGTCCTAGATTCTAGAGGTTTAATGTATTTTTTGGTGCTTGGATAACCTATTGATCAAAACTCAATTTTCTAGATCTACTTTCATTTACTCCTAAAGTTATGCTTTCTTACTTGCGTATATTTCTCCAATCCCCTCATTATCATTGCCATACATGTATCTCCATTTTTCTGTTCTGTTCATGGCCATTATACTATATAGACATCTTGCACCTGAATCAGAAGGTTCTAGAATATTCTAGAATATTATATCCCAGAGAACAAATGCCACCGTGTGATTACAGATATGAGCAAGTATATTATGTAAATAAAAGCAAAGCTTCATTGATAAAATTTACATGGCATGAAAGAACCTTGTTATAAATTAGTCCTGCCTCTGTAACCATTGTTCTCACCGGTTGTTATTTTAACTTAAAGATAGAGTTGACTCCAGCTATTAAATCTTGTTTATGTAATTATTTTTTGCTTAGTTTTAGAAACAGGTTTTATGTGCTCTTACAAAAGTAGCATATTATGTATAGCTTTGGACCATGTCTGCTTTTTCAGAAGATAAATGCAGCTGTTGCATACTCTTTCTTAAACAAAATAAACAAACCAGTCCGAAATAGCTTCTTAACATAATCAGATGTAGAAGAATCCATTTACATCTAACATGGCTTTTAGAAGGAAGCAAAGTGTTCTCAAGATTTAGAAGCTTTCTCTAAAAATGTTCTTTGTTTTGTTTTAAAAGGAAGTTTAATTACAAAGAAAAGCTCTAGTCCTCCCTTGGGGAATAGTATTTTTATAATGATAATAGTCTTTTCTTGTAGTAACTCTTTTATGGATAAAGAATGCTTATATTTGAAGCCCGTTGGAAATTATTGAAACGCATATGTCCCCAGTGGGTTTTTATAATATCTATTTAGGGAGGAAGATTGATACAATCATGAGAGCTGACATCTGGTACAATTGGATATTTACAGTTTAGGCTTCACAGAGGTCTTTTTAAAATGACTTCTTAGAGATTGCCTTATACATATTTTGTTTACAGGAATATCAGGAATCTCAGATATCATTTGCATGTCTTGTTTAACCAGATCTCTTTTTTTAAAAACTTTTTTTGGGGAAGTTTGTTTTGAGAGAGAGAGATAGTGAGAGAGAGAGAGAGAGAGAGAGAGTGCGCACACAGGAGCTGGGGAGGGAAAGAGAGAAGCAAGAGAGAATCTTCAGCAGGTGCCACACCCAGCACAGAGACCTACTAGGGGTTCAGATTCACAAATCATGAGATCATGACCTGATTATGAACTGAAATCAAGAGTCGGATGTTTAACCAACTGAACCACGTAGGTGCCCCTACATCTCTTTTTCAATGGTAAAATCAGATGAGGCAAAGCTCCCCCATTCCTTTATGATGTGAGTCCACCATGCTGTCAAACTGTCCTTACCCAGGGAATATTAATGAGATCACTGATCTATCCTGGAACCTTCAGCAGGAGACCAGAAGACTATACTGATTCTCACCTGCAGTAACCGTATTCCTGATCACTGACCCTTTGTTTCTCCCCATGGTGTCTCACCACCATCAGTGTCTGCATCAATCTACCAACAAAACTGTTGGTATGTTGGTAGATACCTAGTTTGTTTTATTTACCTGGTTTCTTCCATGTGTTTTCATGAGTCAGCTTTCATCCCAACAGCTCTGATTATATATTTTGGTTGTAGTTAATTTAAGTCTCAAAATGCCCACCCACTAGCAAGCACCCTCTCTTTCATGTCATTAACAATGGAAAATATACTCTTATCAGCTATTGTAGGACTCCAGTGAAGTCATTCTCTCCTTAGATTTTTATGTGGAGATGAACAGAAAGTGCCTTAGAAGTGTGTGAATGATTAGGGAGAAAAGAGTTTTTGTGCCATGGATGTTGTTAAAAATGATGGCCATATAATATAAAATATGACTATGTGTAATATTATGTGTGATATTAGTTTTAAGTATATGGCCATTCCCCTCATCCATCCTAGGTATATAAGGTTTTGCAGGAAGAAATTCAATTTGTGATGGTCCCTTTAAAGAGCTCATTAAGACTGTCAATTAAAAACAGATTTTTAATTTTTAAAATTTTTTATGTTTATTTATTTTTGAGAGAGAGAGAGAGAAGACAGAGAGCAAGTGAGAGAGAGGCAGAGAGAGAAAAGGAGACACAGAATCTGAAGTAGGCTCCAAGCTCTAAGCTGTCAGCACAGAGCCCAATGCAGGCTCCAACCTACAAACTGTAAGATCATCACCTGAGCCAAAGTCAGTGCCTTACCCAAATGAGCCACCCAGGCTCCCAAAAACCAGATGTTTTATTCCCGTTATGATACTACATGAATCAAGCCAATGGCACACTCAAAGGTAGAGCACTGGCTTGTTGCAGAACATGCTAGTGTTGAAGCAACAATAATTCTGGGTAGGCAGTGCATAAATGCAAATTATTATATCTAGGAACTAAGCTGAATCAAGAGCAGCATTTTGAGGAAGAACAAAACGTGCAAAATAGGAACCAGAAAGGCAACCTGGGTTCAGAAAGAAATGGGATGATGTGGGAAGAATTTAATTCAAAACTAGAAGCCAGGATAGAAAAGGGCTCCAAGTCCGAGTCAGTTGTTCTTCAAATAAGTGTTTTGTTTTTTTTTTTTCATTTCAGACTTCAAATTTAAGTAACCATTGTCATAAAGACAACATTAAAACACAGGGATGTAAAACGCCCTACTTAACATCTCTCAAATGTGCCTTCTTGCCTTAGGATACAGTCCTGATACTTAAGATATCATTTAACATACTTTGTATAACTTGTATATTCCTTACCCTTCTAACTGCATTTGTGACCTTCCCCACCCTTTTACTCTCTGTACAATCTAGATGAAGTTGCTGTCCTGAAAGGTCACATGAATTTTACTTCTGATTCTTTGCACATATTGTGGGGTGTGTGTGTGTGTGTGTGTGTGTGTGTGTGTGTGTGTGTGTGTTTCCTTTTTCCTTTTCTTCTTCTTCCTCTTTAATTTTTTTTTTTTTTTTTTTCAGCCTGGACCACTCTAGAACACTCTTACCTATAGCCTCCCATCTAGAATGTATTGCCAGTGCTTGGTATAGAGGCCAAGAAATCACAAATCATCTTATTTCTTTATCTGTTTACTCTGGTTGGTTTCAATCATTGAAATGTAACTCCATAAAAGCAAAGGAAGAGTCTGTGTTAGTCTTCACTGTATATCTACTTCCTAGAATACTACCTGGTACATAACAAGCACACTTTAAGTGTTTGTTGAATAAGTGAATGGATATATTAATGGATGGATGGATGGATGAATGGATGGATGGATGGATGGATGAATGGATGGTGTATGCAACAAATATTGTTTGTTTGTTTTTACATGTTAGATGAAAGCTTAAAATTGATTCAGGTGCAAAGGGCATGCACTCATTGAATTAAATCTAATGCTTCTGGTTATTTGGTTGGTATTGTAGCCAGAATGTTTCTTGACTTTTTTTATATAAAAATCATTCTATCTCTGGAGCTTAGAGAGGCACTAAATGTTTCTGAGTAATTAGACTCTAATGGTATCACTCTCTAAACATTCAGAGAGCAGTAGAAGAAAGACTTATATGCTAATAATTTTATTGAGCATCTATTATGTGTCAGGTACTGCTTACAGATTTAAGAAATAATCTTATCTTCTTGCTATCATGAAGCATATATTATTAGTATTATTTTAGTTTTATATATAACACTTATGTATGTGTTATCTATATGTATCAATAGTGTTGTGCCCCTGGGATTGAAGTCCTATCCAAGAAAATACAAATGATGTTAAAATATTTCAAATGCTTGACTTGTATTTTCAGACTCATTAAAGGAACAGTTAATTGAAAACTCTACTGGTTAATATTACTTTCTTTTTTTTTCTTTTTACCACATACCTTGCATACTCCCAACTGTCTCACTTTTTCTCTTTGTCTTATGCCCAAATTTCATTTTCTTTCTCTATCATTTCTGTTTCTTACTGTTTTTCCTGTCCCTCCTTTTTTTTTTATCACAAAGCCCTAAAAGAAACTCTGGTTTAAAAAGAAAAGGGACATGGGCAGGAGTTTGCAAAATTAGAGATATTTAGCATGTTGAAAGAAAGGAAAAGCTATTTTTTCTGTCACACAGAGATAAAGAAGCTACAATTCTTACAGTCACTTGTCCATGTTAATGAGCCATGGAGTATGATTGGAGTCAGTAGTGTATCTGTGTATGTGTGTGTATGTGTGCATATACAAGATGGCAAAACTGGTTTCGATATCTCAGTGAGTCATAGATTTATTGATTTTCATGATGAGATAATTTTATTTCCACCTCACTAGCTTTTGAATAAAGAGACATGTTCCTGAATGGAATGGATTGGTGTGTTCAGGGCAGTTTGTTGATTTTGTTGTTACTGTTTGGCTGGAGGATGTTTCTTTTTACCCAGCTGGTAGGAGTTGCATGTTAGTCTCCCAAAAAGAGAAGTTGAAGTACTAACACCCACTTCCTCAGAATGTGACTTTATTTTGGAATGGACTATTGCAGATGTTATTAGTTGAGATGAGATCATACCAGATTAGGAGGGTACCTCATCCAGTGACTGGTGATCTCGTAAGAAGAGGCAAGGAAAGCTCCTCTCCTCAAGGCATCAGAGCATAACCCTTTCAACACCTTGGCTTTGAACTTCTAGCTTCCAGAATTATGAGATTAAACAGTTTATATTGTTTTAAAATAGTTAGTTGTGGTACTTCGTTACAGCAGTTTTAGGAAGCCAATATACCCGTTTGTTTTAATGTTCTTTTTATTTATTTATGAGAGAGAGAGAGAGGGAGAGACGGACAGACAGACAGACAGACATCATGAGCAGGGGANGTTTTTAAGATGAATCACTTTGGGACATTATTGACAGTCCAAGGAGGAAATCAGAGGATGATTACTAAGATGGACCCATTCTAGAAGACTGCAAATATTTCTCAAAAGATCTGAAATTTGAGCTCCATTGAAGTTGGTCCTTCATCAGCTGTCTGTCTGCTTAGCTGTTCTCTCAGCTTTTTGGGCTGCTGGCCCTGCAATGGTTAGCTGTCAACCTTGGAAGGGTAGTGTTGAAATGGATGAGGGAGCCCAAAGGGGAAGATACATTAGTCAAGGGTCATTGAAATGGCCTTAATCTCTTCACTTCTTTTTTTTTTTTTTTGGTCCCAGGTCACATTTAAGAAATAAACAAACCGTGGTCTTTTACTTTTAATTGTCTTTGGTTTTCTTTCTTATCTCCCAGAGACTCTGTGAGATTAAGTAGCAGATACCTAAAAATTATTTTAGGTCCTCACCTACCTAAAGGGAAAAGATAGTATTGTTGTCTTCTGAGGAGTTACATTAAAATTTGTGATCTTAATCACGTATGTACCTTTTCTCTTCTTGATCTAATCTTTGGATTAGAAGTTGAAAGTCAGACACCTTTTACTGTGAAAATAAATCATTGGCATTCTCATATGTACTTCAAGAACTAACAATAGTGCTGTTATTTGCACCGGTCTTCTACCCACTCTCCTTTATGTATCTACTTATAGCTATTAATAGAATAATTCCTTAATAAAAGGAGACAAATTCAAGTTATGAAAATTGAGCAGCTTTCTTTAAAAATATCAAGGCACGTGTGAGCATAAAATTAAAACATACTCTTGGTATAAAATTTGAATAAAATAAACAGCGAAGGAAACAAACCACCCACAGTTGCTCTACATGTTTGTCTTTTAATTTCCACTATTTTTCCACTAAAGTTTAATAGTTCTACTTAAACTGTAGGTTTAATTTTCTGTCTTGCTTTTTTTTTCACTTGTCATTATAAAACATCTTTTCCCTTTTACAAAATACTCCTTATACGCAGCATCTTAAATGACTGCATATCCTTTCATTAGGGCATATCCATTTATGTAAATTCCTTTTAATAAAACCTTAAAAATTAACAAAAACATCAACAATCTTAGAAATTACCTGTTTCAAATATATTCAACTGCAAGATAAGATATCTGATGAATGAACACCTATGTTTAAATTCTGTCTACTTCTTGGGAATATTTCATATATATATAATATACATATATTATATATATATCCCATTATGAGCCTTGATGTATATAGAAGGCTCAGTACCCACAGAGGGATGGCATGGAGATATGATAATAATATAATCATTTTGCCTTCTTCATGCTAGAGTCTGTGGAGCATACCTAGGTAGTTCACTTACCACACCTGCATTCCAAGCACTTAATAGCAAGCTATGCAAGGCAATAACTATAACTCAAAGGAGAAAAGATTATCCTAAAATTCACATGGACAAATGTTACTGTAGTTTAAATAGAAGAACTATTTCAGGTAGGAGCATCCAAGAACTGAACATAGAGAGTGTAGAGTTTGAGTTGGAACTTACGGTTAATATGCTTAAAATACTTGTAAATTTGAGTGGGCTGTGTGGAGGGAAGACAGTAGGAAGCGAAGGTCAGACTATTATTTTTAATGGAGAATAAGAAGTATAGCATATCTTCTTTAACGAGCTTCAAATTGTTGAATTACCAATGTCTGCCCTCGTTTCTGTAAGGTATTATTCTGATGCTCGTGGCATATTGGACTCGGGCTGCTAAACAAGTCTGCAACACATTTGTGCATTTTTGCTTCTACAAATTGTGTGCTTAAGAGAAGTCACTTGCTTTTGTTCCTAAAACTCCTCATGCCAATGGTTCTTGTTATTGTAAATATATAGCTTTTTAAGAGTGTGCCAGCCAAAGAAATAAAAAGACAAAAAGGAAGGTGGTTATTTTTTTCTGGGAATGTTAATAAGTCAATGCATTGAATCACTTAAAAATGACAACAGAACTTGTGGATGGAAAAGTCAAATATAAAAGTTTAGATGATAATTTTAAACTGTAAAAAGGTTGTGCATTCAAACTGCTTCATAGGTGTCTCTAAGAACTTACTCCATTCTAAGGAAACAAAACCTAGAAAAAATATGTGATTTATGCAGCTTATTAATGCATAGTAAGAGAGAGGGAGGGAGGAAGGAAGAGAGAAAGAAAGAGAAGAAAGGAGGAGGAAGGAAGGAAGGAAAGGGAAGAAATAGCCTAGGCTTTACATTAAATGATTGACAAATGAGTATGCATTTATTCATTTTTCTTGGATCATAATGCTTTAAAATTGTGTATTTTAATTAACCTGTTTCTTAATTAATTGCCCAATCAAAGCTGAAAAGTAAATACATACTGAGTAAAAGAAATGATTGGATAATGTAAAGATATGAATTCCAGACTAAGAAACTTGAAGTTTATTTTGGGGATATTTGGAAGGTATTGACTGATTTGGGACCAAGTAGTGGCATGACAAAAGAGTGTCATCCTGCATGAAGAATCATCTGGCAATCTTGTTCTAGACAAATTGGAACTGAAATAGATTAGAGGTGGGAGAATAGTAAAGAGTTCGATAAAATTGGGCAAGTAAGTCATGACTATGACCTGAATTACTAGTAGTGAGAATGAGGACAAGAATGGAGGTTTCAGGTAGAACACAGGACTTAAATGAAGTGCCAGTTAGATGATACCAAGATTTTGGGTTTGAAAAATTGGATGGATGAAAGTGACAATAAGAACCATAGGAAACAAAGAAGGAGGACTAGTATTGAGGCAATAAAAGTTGAGTTTCTTTTGGATCTGTTCAGTGATGAGCTTGTGTTACACACTCCCTTCCCTCCCTCCAGTCAAGAACATCTTATCTCCTATGGGAGGTTAGAAGACAGCTGGAGACAGAATCCAGAGCTTGGTAATTGGGACTCATTTACAGAAAGGTGATAGTTGAAGCTATAAGATGAAGATAAGAGTCAGAAACAGTTTGAGGCTGGTGACCCTATTCTCACAGAAGTAAAGGCAGAAAAGTAGGAACAATTAATTAAATATTATAGAGATAGGGAAAGATCCATGATATATGACAACTAAGATCTTATTGGTGGCTTTAGAGATTTGGCTTAATATAATGGTGGGAGTCTTCAAGGAACTAAGGAAAGAGTCTATGGAAGGGTTATTAATGGACTGAGTGAATGGGGCCTTAAGAAATTTGCCGTGAAAATTAAGAATAAAATAAAACTAGTAATTTGGAAAGGGAATTTTTATTAGGAGAGTTCTTAGGAAACTATTACAGTGAGAAAGGTAAGCCTGCAATCGAATAGCATACCTAAATTTTAACTTGAGAAAAGTATTTCATTAGTCAGTGGCAATGAAACACATTTATACACTAGCTATAACATTGACATAGACTTGTTTAATGTCATGTGAATAGAGGTAGTCCATTGGAACAGCATCTTTTCTAAAATAATGTAGGGAGATGAGATAGGATTATCTATAAATACCCAGATATGACTGTTTAGGACAAAAGTATAATATGAAAAGGAAAATAGGAGAAAGAGCATATACTCCACCATATTTGGGGAAGCAGTATGACTTACAGCACTGCTTTACCATCAGGTGCAAGGACCATGCTAATCTTCTGTAACGTTCCAATCTCGGTACATGTGCTGCTGAAGCATGTCCTAGCTCAGTGTTTTTCAAATTGTTGAACATATGCTATATGGTTGGCACTTGAAACAAATAATTTTAATTTTAAATAATGCTTAAATAAGGGCACATTATTACAAAGAAATCCAATTTTCAGTTCTATATCGTTTCATCTAAATATGTCAAAGAGAAAGTCCCCATTTAATGTTAATAGATCTTCCACTTGCTAACCTCTGTTGATCTTAAAAGAGAATGGGGCACTATCTCAGAGCGTTCATGAGTCAATGATATGTAGCAAAAATGTGATAATTTGCTGTAATTAAATTAATTTTATAATTATCGTTCATGTATAGCAAATTATATTAACTGTCCAATTATTGTAAGATCTAAAGTCTTATTTAAAATAAAACATGTGAGGTTGTTAAGTATATACTCAGTAAATGGTAGTACAGATTATGGAGTTTTAGCCTCACAGTAGTAAAAATGCCATCAAAAGACAGGTGCCAGGGAAGCATTGGCTTAGAAAAAAGTTCTACTCTGGGAATTAGAAAACATTTGATCTGCCAATGGTTACTTTGTCAAATTTTGAGAAAGTGATAACCATTCAGAGCTTTAGTGTCTTTATTTGTAACAAGAAATACTCATTAGAGATGTGAGGAGGTCCCATGAATGAATCCCTAGTAAAGTAACTACACAATTCTCAGTATTATATCTTTAATATGCATTAAATATTTGCCAGCATTCCCACTTGTCAGGAAAGCTGTAATTTGTCAAAACAAAGCACATTCTAGAAGAGAATCTCATCTATTGACTTGACTGTTTATTGAGCCCTTATTATGTGACAGGCACTGTCATTTCTTTTGAAAAACACAGATCTATTTTCATAGAATTTACTATTGTGTATGAATAAAAAATAAATAGCCAGTTCAATTTTTGCATTAACACCTATAGTTGGAGGTTTTACACAGACTCATCATAATACCAAGCTCAATTATTTCATTTTGGCTCCTAGACAAGTGTAGGACTGCCAAATAGAGATTTTTCTATTGGATATATAACACACTTTAAAGATTCTCTACTTCCAAGATGACATAATTATTCAACTCATGTATTATAACAACAACTTGTCATAAGGAAATTCAAATTTAAGACCAGAATGATAGTGATTATAGTCTCCTAACTAATCTTGGTGGTCTCCCCAAAATCTAGCAAAGGCAAATAAACTTCCCCTTTTAACTATTGTAATAAGCAGTGACAGAAATAATACAATCTGCAATTTAGAGGATCCAACTGGAACATGTCTTAATAGAAGAACTGATGAGTAAGGGTAACAAATTTAGTGCAGGCCAATAGTGGAATCTTGGCTTGCTAAGCAAGGAGAAGTCAGGATATGTTAGGTAATGCCATGGAGCTACACAGTCTAAAATAATCTCACTCATTTAGCTGGTACCTCAGCTGGGATGCCTAGAATGGCTCTTCCTTTCCATGTGTTCTTTTGTCTGAAGCTTATTCATTTAGTAGTAGAAGAATTCCAAGATGCCAATCTCAGTATGCTGGCAGTTATCAAACCTCTTTTTGTTTCATGTTTGCTGATGTCTCATGGACCAAAGTGACTCACAAGCCTAAGGCAAGAATCCGTATGGGTAGGGCTTCACAAAGGCTTAGATGTCTAGATATATGACTCTTTGGGGACTGTTCTACAACAATCAACTCTCAAACACCTTCTGTTAATATTTATTTTTCTTCCCTCTCCCCCACCCCATGGAAAACACATTGAATATGATTCAAACTCTCTAAGTCCCATTTTATATTACCAACCAAATAATATTTGTATATTTTTTATATATTTTTGTATTTTCTCTACCTTCTGATTTCAAATGAGAGGAATCTCTATTTAGTGCACTTGTTGTTTCCCTACTTTATCCTACATTGCTCACAGAAGGCAAATGACATTTTCAATATTCTGCTTCAAAATTTCCTTAACCAAATAATCATATTCATTTGGCATGTTTTCCACTATACAAGTTAGTACAAGTGACACATTTGTCAAGGGTTTTATAATCTCTCTCTTTTTTTTTTAATTTCCAGTGGTAATTTCCTTATTTCACTTACTATTTCAACTAAAGAGTCTCCTTGCTGCCTGTAATGTGTTTAATTTTGCCCTCATACAACATCGTATCTACTGTATTCTATTGGTCAAAGCAACTCATGAGGCCAAGGCAGATTAATGTTTGCCTAAGCAGATTTCATCTTGACTGGAGTTACAAAGTAGCATGACTACATTTTTCAGTCTACCTCAATTTTATCATATAGTTGTTACAGCAATGAAATGAACATGTTTGAAAAACATTTGCTTGGCGTCGAAAAGCATAAATTTTAGTTTCTTTGTTCAGTATATATCAGCATCATCCTCCTCCTCATAATAGTTTGTATTGTTTTAGACAAGAACAGTTATTGGCAAAAGCTAAACTTCAAAAATCTCATTACTACTGAGTTTACTGGTTATTTCTTGATTTTAATAAATGAAGAGTATCTTTGAGCAGCAAAATTTTTTGAGGTCCTTCTCAGGTGGTTACATCTTAAATATTTTTATGCCATGATTCAACATAGGCTTTTACCAATAATTTTATAGAGGTTATCATCTGAAATATGATCTGTTTTCTCTGGTTGTCATTTTAGATCCTAATAGGCTAGGATCTGGAGACAGATAACCTCAGTTATGCACCTCCCCATGTGCATCTTTGTTAGTTTTGATCATTACAGAGTAATTCTGGGCTATGATTGGGAATGTATAATAATGGTTTGTTTGTTTGTTTATTTATTTTCTGGTGATAGATGATGTTGAGCATCTTTTCATGTGTCTGTTAGCTATTTGTATATCTTCTTTGGAAAAATGTCTTTTCATGTCTTCTTCTCATTTCTTAACTAGATTATTTATCTTTTGAGTATTGAGTTTGATAAATTCTTTATAGACTCTGGGTACATATAGACTCAAATATGTAATTTGCAAATATCTTCTTCTATTCCATAGGTTGCCTTTTAGTTTTGCTGATTCTTTCCTTCAACTAGGTTGAAGAAGGTTTTTTTTTTTTTTTTTTTGATGGGGTCCCAATAGTTCATTTTTGCTTTGCTTCCCTTGCCTCTGGAGACATATCTAAGTAAGAAGTTGCTATGGCTGAGGTCAAAGAGGTTGCTTCCTGTGTTCTCTAGGATTTTGATAGTTTCCTGTCTACAGTTTAGGCCTTTTATCCATTTTGAAATTATTTTTGTGTATGTTGTAAGAAAGTGGTCCAGTTTCATTCTTATGCATGGTGCTGTCCAGTTTTTCCAGCACCATTTGTTGAAGAGACTGTCTTCTTTGCATTAGCTATTCTTTCCTGCTTTGTTGAAGATTAGTTGATCATATAGTTATGGGTCCATTTCTGGGTTTTACAATCTGTTCCATTGATCTATGTCTGCTTTTTTGCCATACCATACTGTCTTGATGACTACAGTTTTATAATATAGCTTGAAATATGGAAATGTGATGCCTCCAGCTTTGCTTTGCTTTTTCAAGATTGCTTTGGCTATTTGAGCTCTTTTGTGGTTCCATACATATTTTAGGATTGTCTGTTCTTGCTCTGTGAAAATTGCTTGTGGTATTTTGATAGGGATTACATTAAATGTGTAGATTGCTTTGGATAGTATAGACATTTTAACAATATTTGTTCTTCCAATCCATGAGCAGGGTGGTTTTTCCATTACTTTGTGTGCTCTTCAGTTTCTCTCAAGTATTCTATTGCTTTCACTGTACAAACATTTTACCTCTTTGTTTAGTTTTATTCTTAGGTATCTTAGGGCTCTTGGTACAATTGTAAATGGGATCAATTCCTTGGTTTCTCTTTCTGCTGCTTTGTTATTGATGAATAAGAATGCAGCAGATTTCTGTATGTTGATTTTATATCCAGTGACTTTGCTGAATTTATGTATCAGTTCTAGCAATGTTTGGGTGGTATCTTTTGGGTTCTCTTCCTAGAGAATCATGTCATCTGCGAATAGTGAAAGTTTGGCTTCTTCCATGCTGAAGTGGATGCCTTTTATTGCTTTTTGCTATCTGATTGCTGAGGCTAGGACTTACAGTACTATGTTAAATAACAGTGATGAGAATGGACATCCATGTATTGTCCCTGACTGTAGAGAAGAAGCTCTCGGTTTTTCCCCATTGAGGATGATATTAACTGTGGGTCTTTTGTACGTGGCCTTAATGATGTTGAGGTATGTTTCATCTATCCCTACTTTGTGGAGGGTTTTTATCAAGAATGATGTTGGCAAGGATATGGATAAAGGAGAAATCTTTTGCACTGATGGTGGGAATGCAAACTGGTGTGGCCACTTTAGAAAACAGGGAGGAAGTTCCTCAAAAAGTTAAAAATAGAACTACCAAACAACCCAGAAATTTCATTATTGGATATTTACCCAAAGGATACAAAAATACTGACTCAATATAAACCCCAATGTTTATAGCAGCATTATCAACAATAGCTAAATTATGGAAAGAGCTCAATGTCCATCAACTGGATAGATGGATAAAGATTTGTCATACACACAACACACACACAAACACACACACAGACACACACACAGGAATAATATTCAGACATCAAAAGAACAAAACCTTGCCATTTGCAACAAGGTGGATGGAGGTATAGTATATTATGCCAAGTGAAATAAGTCAGAAAAAGACAAATAACATATGATTAAACTTACATGTGGAATTTAAGAAACACAACAGATGAACATAGGGAAAGGGAAAAAAGAGAGAAAGAAAAGCAAACAATGAGAGACTTTTAACTATAGAGACCAAACTGAAGTTGATGGAGGGAGGTGGAGGGATGGGCTAAATTGGTGATGGGTATTAAGGAGGGCACTTGTCTGATGAGCACTGGGTATTACGTGTAGGTGATGAATAACTAAATTCTACACCTGAAACCCATTTTTACCACTTATGTTAAATAATTAGAATTTAAATAAAAACCTGAAATAAAAAATAGTGGTTTATTTTCCCTATGTTTTTGAGACAATGGTTTATTTCCCTTTGTTGTCTTGTGGCCTGGACAAATACCCTGACATTCTCAATGATCTAGATGGAAAATACATATTGCAATAACCTCTCATAATCTCTTAGCCCTCAAACTAATAATGTATCTTCTCACATGGCTCATGTTATCAGGTACCTAGCCCTGGTTTGTGACTTGAAAGTTTCTGCAGTACCTCTTTACTTATTATTTTAAGAAAACATCATATATCTGTTTCCAATTCTTCTTCATTAAACTTTAAGGAAAAAGTCCATCCTGGCTTGTGAGAAATGGGCTTGATACAAATGTGTAGATTTTTTTCCAGCTTTCATTTTCCATACTTTTGAAAACTTTCAGGCCAAGTAAAAGGGATAATAAATAGGGGGAGCATTTCTTCTTGGATTTTTAACACAGGAATAATATTTTTATTCATAAATAATCACTTAAAATAGATCACCTTGCGTTTATGTTAATGACTAGATGTCTATGTTCACAGATAGAAATGACAGTGTTTAAGAATTTCAAAAGAAACAGTAGAATCTGAGAAAGAGAAGAGCTTGTTGTTTAACAATCTCCAGTTCTGGGCATGCATGCCTAACTGTGGTTAAGTTCATGGTGAATTAGCAAATGCTGCACAATGGAGAAGACATTTCCTTGCCCCACTGGCACTGTTGAATGGAACGTGTTTAGTAAAATTCTTGAATTTATAGGACATGATTTATATGTTCTACTGAAAAGTATTTGGGATAGGAAGAAAGTTAGGATTGTGGGAAAGAGAGTTCTAAGCCTGTGTTTTACTCACTAGACATATAAGTATCATAGGATAGCATGTCTAATACTTCAGTCACTTCCTCTCCAAACTGATGCTAATATCCGCCATCTCTATCTAGATTATGGGGATAAAGTGAAAAAAAATAAGCACTCTTTAAACTCTAAGAGGCCATTCAATTGTAATTTGCCATTTTGATGCTGTGTTCATTGCCATTGTTATTATCTTGAACTCTTCTGAGGGTAAAATTATATTAACTCACCAAAGGAAGCCAGTAGGTTGTTCCTATATACAACTGTGCAGAGTCTAGTGATAGGCATTTAGATTTCAAAAGTCAATTGCATAAGTATTGGAGAGAGAAGACATGCTGTGGCAATCGTTCACATAAAAGCATCTGGGGCATTGAGTTGATCTCAAGTTTAATATGAATCCTCAGTGTGATATGATAGCAAATTTCTGGCCTTCTCAGAAAGAAAAGAGTTTGCATGACATGGTTAGTTGTAGTCTACTACTTTTTTGCATTGATCCAACGCCATACCCCCCAATAGTGTGATTGTCAGCACAGCATTTTAAAAGATTTGAGGGTAGAGTGATTCTGGGTTGATAGGTTTATGAGAGGCCTAGAAAAGATGTCACACAGGAAAAAATTAGGTGAAGTCGGGAAGCTGAGAAAGAATGAGTAAATTTGTCCCATCTGCCCTGAAAACAAAGCTAGACTCAGTAGTAGAATTTATAAAACACCTGATAGCTCAGTATAAGAAAATATTTATAAAATCTAGAGTTGCTTGAGAAAAGAAAATAATTGGATAAAGAATTTACTGTCCTTGGAAGGATTTCAAGAGCAGATATATGACCTTTACTAACACTTGTGTGAGAATTTCCAGTTGTTTTGGAGTTTTTAAATTGAAGAATCTAGAAGTTTTCTGACATTTCAATACACATGTGGCTAGTTCAGAATGCTCTAATAGATTTAGAATGTCCAAAGCATCAGTTTCCAAAACTCATGGAATCCTGATTGCAAGAGATGACATTCCATTAAAATATACTCTACCTATAAAAATACAATTAGGGAGCCCCATGTATTATAACTCAGCTCAGAGAATGACAATACACATTGGTAGATTGGAAACTCTTTTTCTGACAATAAAGATATCTGTTATATATGTTTGGCCAAATTTTTCCTTAACTTACTTTGTCATGTAATTTTATATATTCAGTGTTTATTTGTTTCTTGATTTGCTTATTATCTCTATTTCCAACTTGTGGAACTAATTATTGGTACAAGCAACCATATGGACATATGGAAATTCAGAATGATCCAAATTCCTTATTTATTTATTTTATATTATTGAAGTATAGTTAACATACAATGTTATATTATTTCAGTATACAACATAGTAATTTGATAATTCTGGACATTACTCAGTGCTCACCATGATATGTATAGTTACGATCTGTCAATGTACATTATTACAATATTATATTCCCTGTGCTGTAATATCCCCATGAGTTATTAATTTAATAACTGGAAGTTTGTATTTCTTTTTTTAAAAAAAATTAATGTTTATTTTAATTTTTGAGAACGAGAGAGACAGAGTGAGTGGGGGAGAGGCAGAGAGAGAGGGAGACACAGAATCTGAAGCAGGCGCCAGGCTCTGAGCCATCAGCACAGAGCCTGATGCAGGACTCAAACCCACAAACCATGAGATGATGACCTGAGCCGAAGTCGGATGCATAACCGACTGAGCTACCCAGGTGCCCCTGGAAGTTTGTATTTCTGACTCTCCTCTCTCCCAGTCTCCCTTCTTTCTGTCATACATAAGTTTGTTCTCCATATTTATGAGTCTCTTTCTGGTTTTCTTGTTTTTAGATTTGACATATAAGTAAAATCATATGGTATTTATATTTCTCTGTATGACTTATTTCACTTAACATAATGCCCTCTAGGTTCATTCATGTTGCCAAGAATGGCAAGATTTCATTCTTTTTAATGGCTGAATATTATTCCTGTATGTGTGTGTGTGTGTGTGTGTGTGCATGTATGTATATACATGCATATACACATATATATACATCACATATGTGTATATATGTGGTCTTACCTATCCATTTATTCATGATGGACACTTAGGTTGCTTCCATGTCTTGTCTGTTGTAAATCATGCAATAAACATAAAGGTGCATATATCATTATGAATTAGTTTTTGTTTTCTTTGCATATCCCTCTTTTTAAACTTCAATATATATTGACATTATAGTTATTGCTTGTTCTCAAACAGTAAGGCAGTTTGTATTATGTAGCTCAATTAATCTAGGTTTTTGAAGTGGGAGAAGAGATGAGATAAAACAGGATGCTTAGTGTATTAGCTTTATCCAGCATCATTTCAGTTGTCAGTATTGACTTTTAAGAACCTTGAGAGAAGACTTTCCCACAGAACCAATAGCATATCAGTGTTTCCCACTCAACTATATATTGAAAAGTGGAGCTGTTACCTGGCCAAAAGCAAAGTCTACAGAGTGTTCTGATATTTTCCTGATAGCTCGCCTCACATTTCCCTTTAGCACACATCCTTCGGGTACCAGAGATTTTGGTTTTGTTTTTTCATTCGTCCAGTTTCCTGGTGCACTTGTTCCTAGGAGGAAAAGGATTGTTACACTGTGCACCACCAGTCGGTCATTGTTCTACCTTCCTTCCTCATTTAAGCCAGCTTTGGATCATGTTGTTGCCCTATATTTTGTAGGATTTTATAGGTGAGACAATTTGCTACAGATGCTGACACTACTTCTGCTATTTAGTTTTTAGACAGACTTTCCTTACATTGTTGACTGCTTAGAACCAGAAATCACTGACCTACTTGGATGTGATCTCTGCCTTCCTTATCTGAGTTGACAGTATTTGCTTTATGACTCTGCTAATATCTCCTTCCTCAATGTCTTCCTTTCTATTATCCCCTCTAGTATGTGGCTAACCCCCCATAGCAGTGTGGTCTAACCCCATCCTGTGATCCTGTGATCTCATTCTGACAGGGCCAGATAAAATGATGAGGTTAAAGATCCTCATTACAAGCACACGGGCACTTACTCTGTTGTGTTGGCTTACATTCATTTCTTCATGTGATTATAATCTAGGTTGAATTAGGTAACATTTAGTGGTGTAGCAAGCATTTAATTGTGTAGTATGCACTACTGGGTAATGGGAAGGGGAAGACCCAAAGACAAATTTAAAATAAGTATTTTAAGAAAAAGAGTACACATGTGTGAGTGTTGGAAATTTGTCACAGTGCCTGACAATGGCTACAGAGGTAGCCATTTTCAAATTTTGGGATTCAAAGATTGATGTAGAATATGTACTGCTTGTTAACCCTCCCGTTACTCAATGTGAGAGGGCTTCAGGGTACACAAAAGTCATGGCTTTGTGAACTGTAAGTACAATAAGATTAAGGACTAACAGACTTAATGACTGATGTATCCTATAAAGTCATTTCCTACAACAAACAGAGGACAATCTAAAAAAAGGGCATTTGCAGAACATTTTAAAAGGGGGATCTGTCTGAGAATTCTAGGTGAAAAGAGCCATCAGATGGTTAAAGCACTTGTAGGTCAGCAACAGAAGGTGGCCTCTACTATCCTTAGACCAAAAGAGCAAAGTTAGTTAAGTGGTTACCACAGTCTGTGAAAGCTGTAGTTTTAGGTGAGACCAGGTAGTCTGATAGGAGCTATGGCCTTCACAGAGTAATATAGCCACTGCCAAACAATGGTCCATCGAGTAGGAACATGAGGAAGAATACTTGGCTCTTTCTTCTCCCAACCTTCAATCTATGCTAGTGCCTCCACTATCTAAACTTGGCCAGAATCTAGGAGGCAGTGGAGCACCAATAAGCCTTTATATAATGAACTGACATTTGAGGCACACAGTAGAGTGAGAACAGTGGGGAATGAATCAGAAAAGACAAGCAAAATATAGCCAACTCAATCCCCAATACTTAATACCATATCTGGAACTCACTAGGTATTTGTTGAATACATGGCTGGCTGGCTTGAATGGCTGGGAGGATGGATTCCTGAATGAATGAAAAGGAAACAGAACTAATTTGTTCATTTTTATGAACACTTCTCATTTTTTGACAGTTCAGTCTTTGGAGCCACTTTTATGAGAAATTTGTAATTGTATATACTTAGTATATGGCAGGACTCTTCCTTCCATTAGGTAAGCCTAAAAGACCAGACATTTGCTACATATTGTCTGTCATTAAGTGGCACAATCTGATACTCTTGACTGAGACTTTAAATCCATTCTACCATTGGCAGTAGCATCCAAAGTGTAGGTAGCGGTAGCAATACCAGCATTAGCTCCCAGTGTCCAGAGGTAGCACTAGCCATCTGTTTTTCTAGACACCAATCTTCCATTGGTTTTTGCTAATTTTCAGGGATTTCTTTCTTTAAACATATTTTTAAATATTTGATTTATTTTTGAGAGAGAAAGACAATGCAAGCAAGAGAGAGAGAGAGTCTGAAGCAGGATCCAGGCTCTGAACTGTCAGCATAGAGCCCCACATGGGGCTTGAACCCATGAACCATGAGATCATGACCGGAGCCAAAGTTAGACGCTTAATGAACTGAGCCACCCAGGCATTTAGGGCTGTCTTTCAGTCCCCTCTTGATTCTGTCTGTTCCTTCACCTTCCAGTAAATGTCTTTCCTCTTTAAGTTCACCAGAGTTTGTTTGCATCGTTTGTATGGAAAAACAAAACAGATATCTTTTACATTTGTCCAAAGATGCCAGATCAAAATTTATCTTTCCCTTTAAAGCTCTGTAAAAAGATGTTGCTACTATCTTTTTGAAGGTAAAAGTTTTTATATATTCCTACACTAGTTGATTTCTAATAGCTAACATGGAAAATTCAGCATTGCAAAATGAAACTATTATCCCCAGCCCACTTACACAAAACCTGTGTATTTCAATAGCTGGGATCTGGTAAGCATAATTGTATTTAATCTGAGTGAGGCAGATTAACTTTTTAAAGGAGGTCCAACTTGAAAGTCCTCATAAGAAACACAGGGTTCAGGATCCTGAAAGTCATGGAGACTGCCTGATGGAATCCAGGCCTCTAATTTGCATATGCAAATCCCTAAACCTTATAAATTAGATATATATTTTGTTCTAATCTCTTGAGATTTTAGGGCTGTTAATGGCATAAAATTTTGGGAATCCTCAACGGGTCATCACAGAACAGCAAAATTGTTCTGTCACTTGAGGTATTAAGACCAACGTGCTTACCTAGTGGATTTACCTTCATTTTTAAATAAATCATCCCAAGTCTTGCTCAAGTGAAGCAAATTCTCCACTGCATCTTTTTCTAGAAAGAATCTCACTTCAAGTACCTCCTCTACTCACTGACTGTGTGACCTTAGGATAGTTACTCAATCTGGTTACTTTTTTTCTACCTGAAAAATTGGGATAATTCTAGTAGTTCTCTTCTTTGTTGGAAAGGAGGATTAAAATGACTTAATTCATGCAATGTACCTAAAACCACTGCCAGACATAATGACTGCTCCATGAATGTTAGCTAAAAGCTACATGGATATGATCAGCAAGTTAACAACAAAAAAGTTAGCAAAACAATACGGAAAAACAACGGTGGAGGCAAAGAAGAGCCATAGGCAATGATAAATTATTAGAGTGTGATAAATTATACAGCTTCTTTGAGTTAACCACATATTGCATTATTTACACAGTTCACAATGTCCCTTATAAGTAAACAATTAAAAAGAAACACAGGACAGATACTTAGGAGAAGTACAACTATTCTTTGTATAAATATGAGACAGGGATTTCTTTCAGAAGGCTTTATAAATAGGACACTGTGTGATGTAATGAACGATGTCCTTGGCAATACCCTTACAATGAGTGATGAGTTCCACAGGGCTGTTTATTTTTTAACAACCCTCAAACTAGGTCAATGGCATCCGAATAAAGTTTGCCTCACTCAATAAGACAACGTCCTGCTACATACCAAGTGGAAGAGGTTCTGGATGTAGAAGAGAGAGGATAAGAATTGCAAGTGGAGGGCTATTTTGTCTCTACAGAGGAGGAGGAAGCTACTCAATGGCTGATGGAAGGGCTTGATGACCAGGAAAGGTGAGACTGAGTTTATCAACTGGGATGTGAATGAACTGGTCATCAAAACACAACATTTAAGGGTTATAAGGACACATTAAATGTGGGTGATCGAGAAAAGAATGGACACTGACCATATAAGTTACAGATTCAGTTTTGAACTCTTGGTTTTTGTAAGAAAGGAACGAAACACAAATTCTACATTGCTTTCTTTGACTTTGGTTCCCACCTCCCTGCTTACAACTTCAGACTACAGGGCTTTTGAATGCTTAAAGTTCAATCTGCAGCATGTTGGATGTCTGACAACTTTTGGGGACTGAGGAAGCTGTCAAAATAAATTGCCATCATAATGCAAGAAGGAAGCCAAGTTCCACATCCCTCTCGATGCAGCAAATATGCACACTCAGCTAGAAAAACAGCATTGTGCTTTAGCAGCCCACGGGATTAAGGAGATATATTGGTCAAGGGTGAACTTCCAAGGACATGCTTTTTGAATTTCTATGCAGTTCTTTGGTTTTTGCACATAAGTCAGCTTCATTTTCTTGGGGCAATGCGTTTATGATGTGTGCATCTACATTTAGTAAAGGAATGAGCCATTCTAGTAGTAGTGAGTTTTATAATTATTGCCGAAATTGTTTCTTCCTTATCTTAGGTCAGTCACCTTTAACATTTAAGTGCTGACTTTTAGCATATGAGAGTTTAGCTGNAATGCGTTTATGATGTGTGCATCTACATTTAGTAAAGGAATGAGCCATTCTAGTAGTAGTGAGTTTTATAATTATTGCCGTTTAGCTGTTTATCAGTATCTTTCACTGTTAAAATGGGTTTTATGATCCATGAAATATTTAAATACCCATTTTTTATTTTAAATTCGAACAGTCTGATAATGAGAGTAAAATTAGCTAATGAGAATTTGCCTTTAATTCCTAACTAAGAAAGATATTTCCTTCCACTTCTGCAATATTTCTCTTGGTAAGTTTTGTTTATTTTTTTCAATAATAATGATCATCGGAGAAAAAAGGAAAAAGGCTTGGTTTGTACTTTGCACTGATTGATTTAATAATGTCATAGCAAGATATCCTATAACTCGAGAATGTCTTTGACTTTACGTCCTACAAATATTTTCATTAGAATATACAATATAATTATGTTAAAGGAAACAAAATAATGACAACATGATACTTAATCATGTCTTTTTTACATGCAGTTTTTACTTGCATGCATAATTTTGCATAATTCCAATTACAGTATACAGACTAATATTTACATTCTGCTGTTTTCACTCAATATTATATCATAAAATATTCATGCTTTTACTGAGGCATTATCATTGTCATATTAAAGCTTGCCTACTATTTTGTTGTGTGATGCCTAATATATTGTTGTATTGCTAAACATTTGCATCAGTAAACTATTCCAAAACTAAGTGGCTTAAAATAAAGCCGTTTATTTAGTTCTGAATACTGTGGGTCAGCAGTCTGAGCTGAATTTGACTAGATAGTTCTTCTGGTCTCAGCTGGGCTCTCTTGGGATCAGTAGTCAATGGCAGATCGGCTAGATGACTTTGCTTTGGGGAACTGGCTTGTTTTCAGCTAGAGTGATGAGGATGCTTGCACTACAACTTTTTCATTCTCCAGCAGGCTAAGCATGGGCTTGCTCACATGGTGGCTGACACAGTTCCAAAAGGGAAAAGGAAGAGGTTGAGTTGGAATCGGACAAACTCATTTTCATGGCCTTCTGTTGGCCTAGAGCAAAGCCTGAGGCCAACCCAGATTCCAGTGGTGAGGAAATAAGTACAATTCGATCTCTTGATGTTGGAGCTGCAAAGTCACATTGCAAAGGGCATGATTACAGGGAGGGGTAGAAACATTTGGACATTTGGAATATCATATATGTCTGCATATTTAACATTTCAGTGTACATCATTGTACTTACTGCTTTTGGTTATTTCTACTGAATGTTAGTAACATCAGTAAAAAGTTTAAAATAAATTCCTGAGAGCAGAATCATATATGAGAGGTAAGAGTGTCATTATAATAACATCAAAGTAATATAGGGGTTTGAGTCATTCTCCTCCATTTCAGCAACTGTTGTTTTCTTAATCCCCTCTACCCACTGACCATTCTGCCTTTCCTCCAAAATGAGTATAGTATGTAGTGCTACTACTGGAAATCAGAAAGTCCTCAATGATATTAGCTATTATTATTACTACTGTTATTATGACTATTATATTTTGTTTTTGTCACCAGACTTTGGCAACTATGGTTCATTTAGTTGCTTTTTCTCTGCTCTAGGATCAACTAATCATCACAATTCATTCATTTAAAAGAAATTGTTACATAAATAAATATAGATATCACCCATTTATGTGTAATTACTATGTGCCTATACTTTGTTAAATTCTATATATGTTTATATATATACATATATATACATACATATATATATATGTATGTATACATATGTGTGTGTGTGTGTGTGTGTGTGTGTCTATGTATAAACTCTTCTGAAACCTGGTGATCTAGGTATTTTATTATCCCAATTTTACGGTTGAAAAACCTGAAGCTTAAGGATGCCAACTAACTTGACCAGCGTCACACAGGATGCAGGTGGGAGAGCTGGGACTTGAATCATTTTTTTAAATCCTTCTTTTTAATCCAAAGCCTACAGTACTAAGTACCCTGTGTTTACCTTTTCTCTTAATATTCTATATTCATATACATATCTGTTTAAATCTAATATGATTGTGCACATACTAACTGTTTAACAAACAGGGACAGGATGATCCTAAAGCTTTTGGCTCAGAAACAAAAATCTTGCTTGGGAGGTAGGTAGGCAAACACCATTAGTAACATGTTCACAAAAAGGAAGCAAGGCTCCAGTTAAACTGTGTTTCAGGAACACAGCTCACATCAATAGGAAGGAAACTAGCAAGTGCAAGAGTAGGCAATGGGCTGGAAGGCTCGCACTACCAGGCAGATAATTCAGACAAACACTTAGAAATGAGGGCCTACGTGAATACTGGCTATTGGATCTAGGACACATATATTGTCTAAATCATGAGACAATGGTCAAAAGCCAGCATGGGATGGATAGTTAAAGGGAGACTAGTCTCAGTAAACCTTGGTGCTGATTTCAGTGGGCCACAGAGCCTGGTGAGAGGCCCAGGCTGCTTGGTAGAAAGAAAGAAAGATTACAGTTGAGATATCCCAACTACTAGTTATCTGGTCTACAGGATTATACACACACACATGTATATGTATATGTATATCATGTATATGTATATGTATATGTATATGTATGTATATATATATATATATATATATATATTTCCTCTTCCTCAGCATCTAGTGATTCATTATTTTATGCTGAAACTGCCAACAAATTTTAAACGACACAGGAAATCTTCTCCTTTGTGAATTGCTGAGTGGCTTTCAGAAATCATCTCTGCCTCTGGTATAGTTTAGACAAAACCGTTATCCCTCCAAACCGTGCAGTAATGACAGAACACACGCCGCTTAATGTAAACTCACAGCCCAGAGCTGGGCAGACACGATTAGGCGGTCATCTTCCCCATCAGCAGCAGCAGGAGAAAAATAAAGAAGTAAAATCATCTTATTCATATTTATTAGGAGAATTTGCAATGGACCTGATGCCCTGATGCCATTGACATTTTTCTTGTGTTCTTGGCTCATGAGCTGAGGACCAATTTAAATTAATCCATTCATAACCTACAAGAAATGCTGACTTTTATAAGGTGATATCACCCCAGTGTCTCCTTCTTTGCTTCACCAAATACACATATTCATTACTTCTAAATTGGTATCATGAGTAGATATTGTGTGCAAATTTAAAAATACAATAATATGACTGAACCTATAGGCAAATAAAGCCTTCAGAAAATTCTCTTGTTTGTGTTTTGATTCTGTGTCTGTGTACTATAACCCAACATTTGCCAATTCATATAAACACAGTAACACACACACTAACAAACATGCACATGTGTCCATGCACACACATATGTGTGTCTTTCTGACTACTCTTTGGAGTCCAATGACAACTCATCACAGTCTCAAGTATGCAGGATATACACTGTCTCCCTTTTTATTTCCATTTTAGGAAAATCTGTACCTATACATTAATTCTTGGATATTGAATTGACCATTGAAAAAAAGACTTTCCAAATATATAAAGTGATGATATGCAAAAGTCAGGAAGGGGAGAGAACATGAGTACAGCTATAAAATTACAGTAGTTTCCCTGTCACTGAAGAGAGAAACAGATGCATATTTGTTTATAAAATTTTTATAGACAAAAGGAAAGGGCTTGTTCTGTGCCCATCGCCTTGATTCAAAACCATTACTCCAACTCCCCTGATTTAATTTGGAATACAGCAGCAGACTGACAAGGAAAGAGATTAAAGATCTGTCACCTCCTACAAACAACCCCAGGCTGCCCTGCCCACCTGAGAGAGAGCATCTAAGGCAGGGGAAGAACACATTCTCTGAGTCCATTCAGATCTCAGCCTTCCTGTCCAGGGCTGTCAAGGAGATGCTGATTTCTGCCGAAGCGCCTGCTCTCCAGGAGATGCTGAGATTAGAAACTGGGCAGAAAGGCTCAACTTGTTTCTGTCATTGAGCAGTCAGTGTCAGGATGTGGCGAATTTACCTCATCCGATGCAGAGGGGACATCTTGATACATTAGCTTGCCAGAGAGTCCGTGGGACCATGACAGCTTCAGGTTGTTGGCATCCTGGATTCATTTACTTCCCAAATAGTTAATGCAACAAATTAACCTTGTCTGATGAACTTCTGCATATATTTGTGAGGGTCATTGGGCATCTGTCTCTAAAAGAGATAATCAAAATATTTCTAATACTTTTATCATCATCTCCCTACTTCCTTGTTACCAAATCTCCTGTAGCAGAGAAATTTTGTGTCAGATACCTGAGGGGACAACACTGAATTTGGATATATTTCAAGAATCTATAATGGACAGAACATTTTTCTGTAAAGTTGATCATGACAGACAGGCTGCACCAAGGGTATTGATGGGCTTTATAGTTGTATCAGGATCAGGTATGCAAAATTCATACGAGGAAAGGCTGCTTTTACTTGGACACTGTAAGTTAAGGTTTTGTGTGCAGTACAAGTGAAGTGATCTGTGGCCACTACAAGTCCCTTAGTTCTAAGCAAAATGACACAAATTTTCTTTAATGTTTCAAAGTTTTAAGGAGAAAAGGCATTCATTGCTCTGTCCCCATTTTTAACAACAATATGTATTTGTGCTGCCTTATTTTGTCTTCTTTGTCAAATGTGGAAAAACCAGTCCAATTTTGGTAGCATAAAATAAAACCTGAGGGAGATTTAACAGTTGGTCTTTTATCTAAAGTCATTGGAAGTGCAGAGAGACTGGTGGTTACGAATCCCAATGTGTTGACAGAAAGCAGCATTAATGAGTCCCTCCCTGGGCCAGGCACACTGCTCTGTGCCTCACCTTTTATATCTAACTGGGCTCTCACAACAACCTTATGAGTGAGTTAATGATGAGTTTCATTACTTACAGCTGCAAGGAGGCAGAATAGAGGAATTATGAAGTGTATGTAAGGGCTTTGGAATAGTTTGCTTAAATCATGATGCCACCTCTTACTAGCTTTGCTACTATGGACAAGTCACTTAAATTTTCAATCCCTCAATTTCTTCATTTACAGACTGTGAATAAGAATAACATCTTTCTCCTATATTGGTGATGAGGAGTAGAGTTACAACATAAATCTATTGATCTAGTGCCTAGCACAGTAGTTCTCAAAGTAGTCCCCTGACCTTCAACATCTGCAGCTTGGAGAGTCTTCTGGAAAGGCACATTCTTGGAATTCAACACAGACCCACTGAATCAGAAACCTTAGGGGTGAGCCAGTCTCATTAATATGTGTTTTTACAAGTTCTCCAGGTCATTCTGATGCTTGCTAAAATTTAAAAACCACTGGCACAGAACAAAGCAAATAATCAAAAGCTACTAAGGGAAAAAAAATGCCCCCTTTAAAAAAAGAAACCAGTTCTGAGCTTGTATATTTAGTTAACTTTTCCCAATGTTTGGATTAATATTAAGTGCCTGAAGAGTCAAGAAGAGATATAACATTGACATTCAGCACTATGAAAAGATATTTTAATTTTTTAAGATGTTTAATTTTGAGATAGAGCACGAGCAGGTTAGGGGCGGAGTGGAGCCAGGGCCGGGAGGTGGGGTGGGGTGGGGGCAGAGGATCCAAAGTGGGATCTGTACTGACAGTAGACACCTAGATACAGAGCTCAAACCCACAAACTGTAAGATCATGACCTGATCCAAAGATGTACGCTTAACCAACTGAGCCCCTCAGGTGCCCCCCAAAATATTTTGAATAATGGATGGATAAACCTTGTGAAAAGTAGCAATAAAAAGTTTTGACCACAACACTATACGCATAGATGGCTATATGTACTAACCACATGTGGACTAATTTAATGCCCTCAGGAATATCAATGATGATTAAAAAAAGCTAAAGTTTAGATTAACATGTTAGAGTGAAGCTTAAAGGATCCAAATGTCAGTTCCTCTATTTTACCATCGCACCAATATTGGGTACGTTATTTGCCTTCTGCTTGCCTTAGTTTACTCATTTGAAGATTGGAACAAAATATCGTATGCAAGTTTATTGTAAGAATTAAATGTAAAGTGTAAAAACAGTTCCTGAAAAATTTGTTCTTAAAAAAGTAGCTATTAATAGCAGTAAGCATGTTTTTTGTGCTTTCTATTAAATCACTTAATCCTGGCAATAATCACACACAGCACCTTTATTACTGTCCTTATCTGACTGGTAGGGAATGTGAGGACCAGGGAGGTTGAAACAAAAGCCATACCTCACTCAGCTATTATGTGCCAGAGAGAGGATTCAAACTGGAGGGTCAAATTCCAGAGATGTTCTTTTTTTTTCTTTCTTTTTTTTAATGTTTATTTTTGAGAGACAGAACGCGAGCGAGGAAGGGGCAGAGAGAGAGGAAGACACAGAATCCGAAGCAGGCTCCAAACTCTGAACTGTCAGCACAGGGCCCAACATAGGGCTTGAACTCACAAGCTGTGAGGTCATGACCTGAGCCAAAGTCGGACGCTAACCAACTGAGCCACCCAGGTGCCCCTCCATAGATGTTCTTTAAAATAAATATGGGCAGATAGTTATTGATATTTCTGACTTCCCTTGGAGCAGTAAAGACCATAAGTGGGTGCCTCAGGAAAGTCAACTGTGAAGCATTGAACAAGGTTCTTCCCAAGGAGAAGATGGCATTTTGTCTTTGGCGACCCTGCTGTGGTAGAGGAAGGCTTAGAGACCACGTCTCGAGAACCAATCTTGAAGAAATAAGCAATGTCAGAGGAGAAAAGAAAAGAACACACTGAATTTGAGGGAAGTACTTCTTCCTTGAGCCTGTTGTTGAAGACATGAATGAAGGGGATTACTTTGGATGGGGTTTAGGAGAAGAGTTTCAGTGAGGGCAGAGGGTGTTGGGGGAGGGACTTGATGAGCTGTTTGACTCCTCTGGTAAATATCCTTCCCTGGTCCCAGTTTTCTTACCTATGTAATGTGTTGATGTGATTATTGAACTAGATAACTACTAAGATCTTCTGTAGTTGTTATACAAAATACCCCAAAATATTTTTTCTAGGTATAAGGATAAAGGTGCAGTATAAAGGAGAAGAGGGACACTTGGGTGGATCTTTTGGTTAAGCATCCAATTCTTGATTTTAGCTCAGTTCATGATCTCATGGTTGCGAGATGGAACCCTACACTGGGTTCCATGCTGGGCAGGAGCTCTCTTGGGATTCTCTCTTTGCCCCTCCCCCACTCATGCTTACTTTCTCAAAAAAAAATTAAATTAAAAAAGATATTTTGAGAAGGCAGGAGAGGAGACTTGCCAATATTCTGGGTTTGTCACTTGATAGAATCATAGCTCAATGCCCATGGTGCCTCAGAGTTGTGACTCTGGGATCAAAGAAATGTGGATTTGCTTCAAACTTCATTGGTAGCTTTGTTTCTCATTCTGAATAAAGCCTCTACAACCATCTCTATCATGACATTTTGTTCCGATTCATAATTATAGAAATTGCTTGGTTGGTGATTATATGGCCTTGCTTTAAAAAGAGCACAGCGATGGTATAAAACTATTATGTTTTATCCGTTGAAATCTATCAGTAAACATTTTTTTATTCTGAATCCCAGGCTCACCATTTTCTAACACAATTGTCTCCGATCACATAGTAGAAAAGTGCAAGGTAACTACATAGTTCAAAACATTATTCTGTGGTGAAGGTGAGGAGGGAATGATGAAAGAGGGAGAAGGCATAAGAAAGACACCAGTTAGATAATTTTTTTTTTTAAATCCTACTTTCACAGAATACTACATTATCCAAATAAAAGGGAGAACATCATGTCAAAAAATTAGTGTTGCCAAGCAAGGGCTTTGAGGCCGAGTTCCTGTATGTAATGCTCACCAATGTTTTCTGAATTTGGATTTGGCAATGAATGCAGATATGCTCATTTTTCCTAGCAACTCCTCATTCATTAAAGTCTACCAGACATCCAGTAAATACATTTTTCTATTATTCTTGATAGGTTGTGAATTTTTATGGACGTCAGTCATTATAATGATGTGGGTCACTGTGGGATGCAAGAAAGGTGTACTTCACTTTTAAAATGTATGTTTCCAGTGAAACTAATCAGACCTTTTAAAATGAGGGCATATTCTATCAAGAATCAATAGTTCAGACAAAAGTTAAAGCTTTTAAATTATCAAGATACTAATGATTTTATAAAAGTGTCATTTTATACTTTCAACTGCACATAATGTACAAATTCATGGATAATAGTATATTTGACAAGTAGATATTCTAATGGGCCTACAATCTGAGTTCTTCTTAAAGAACAAGTATAAATCAGAAATAAACCAAAATTCAGACTCTTTGGAGAAAAGGAACAAAGATATTTCTCTGCATTTCTATGAGATAATAGCATCATGGACAGAATTTGGATCATAATCATCTAGGGAAGCATAGTTTGTAGATTAAAAATTACTGCCAATTCCCAGCCCCAAATTATGCTGATGTTCTAAATGGGAGGGTGGGTAAGTAGGTAAGAATTTTGCTAGGCTATACCAAGAAAAGTTCTGGCAAGTACTACAAATATTGCAAGATTAAGTGAAAAATAAGGCTGTAGACAATTGTTTGTATGTTCTGGTAGCTACATGGCTTATAAACTGAAGATGGGGGTAGGGAGCATAAAGCTTAAAGGACCCAGACACAGTATAATAATAATACGATATTTGTTCTACATGGTACGAATCATTTGTAACTGGTACATTGATGCTTATGAGGAAACATTTTATTCTCAAGTGTTATGTAGAATATTTGCCCTGAAATTATGTTTGTACTTTTTAAAGCTTTTTATGTTTATTTACTTTTGAGAGGGAGGGAAGGAGGGAGGGAGGGAGGGAGAGAGAGAGAGAGAGAGAATACAAGTGGGGAAGGGGCAGAGACAGAGAGGGAGACAATATCTGAAGCAGGCTCCAAGTTCTGAGCTTTCAGCACAGAGCCTGACGCAGGGCTCAAACTCACAAACTGTGAGATCATGACCTGAGCTGAAGTTGGATGCTTAACTGACTGAGCCACCCCATGTTTGTACTTTTAATTGTCTTAGAGACACTTTTTTTTCCTCATCCCATAATGGTAAACTTAAGTTTCTTGATGACACAATCTAATCTTTGCATTTAAGAGGTCTTGAAATTAATGGTTTTAATATATATTCTTTTTCTTCTATTTTTTAAGAATTTACTTATTTATTTGGGGGGGAGGGGCAGAGCGATAGAGAGAGAATCCCAGGGTTCCATGCTGTCAGCACAGAGCCTAACATGGGGCTTGAACATGACCTGAGCCGAAATCAAGAGTCAGACCCTTAACCAACTGAGCTGCCCAGTTACCCCTATTCTTTTCTTTCTGTTTCAGGACTGCAGTATAAATATTTCTTAAAAAGCCACAGATGATATGTTTTTTCATTAGTATGATAACTTATATTTTAAGATATATTGTTATAGCCAAATGCTTTACCAACCTCTATATCTAAAATACTATTTTTAATAGTTTTATTAGAAAATGTCTAATATAAGACTTCAAGAATTGGTATCAAATGGTACCAATTAAGTAACTGCATTGGAAGGTGTTTATTAATATCACTTGATATATCTGCTCCTTTCACCACAGGAATGTGAGACATGCCATTAAAAAATATATAAACAAGGTTATGACCACCAACATAAGCAATAGAACCCAGCTAGTAGTTTGAAATGAAAGGATTGTAGGCCAACATGCCATATAACAGCATAGACTTCTGATCATGCAGTTCTGGACACTGCCTCTTGCTAATTAGATGGCAGTCAACAATTTTATTAACTCACATGAACCACAGTTTGTTTCATAGATAAATTCTTAGGAGGCTGTGATGACCAAAGAAAAGAATGTGTGTAAAATACTGAGCCTTATGCCATTAACATTATTAAACATCACAACTGTAGTCGGCAAATTGCTGCCGTGTTATATCCCACACCTCACCTCCACTTTTCTATAACACACACACACATACACACACACATACTAAGACTACCAAGAATGGAAAGAATATAATTAAGGTAAGAATATAATAAAAGTAAGCAGAGAAAATCCTGGACTGAGAATTCAGAGACCAAGGATGATTATTAAGTTCTGTCACTGACTTGTTGAGGCACATTGGATAAGAAATTTTATCTCCCTGGTTCTTTCCTTTTTTAAAAAAAAATATATTATTTTTTTATTTTTTAAACATTTTAAAATGTTTTATTTATTTCTGAGAGAGAGAGAGACAGCGTGAATAGGGGAGGGTCAGAGAGAGAGGGAGACACAGAATCCAAAGCAGGCTCCAGGCTCTGAGCTGTCAGCACAGAGCCCGACGCGGGGCCCAAACCCACGAAACACGAGATCATGACCTGAACTGAAGTCGGATGCTTAACGGACGCAGCCACCCAGGTGCCCTTCCCTGGTTCTTTCCTTGTGGTTAAGATGCAATTTGACAGCTAGATATATTTCTTGATTAAATAGATCATAAAAAATTAAAAGGATACACACCACTTCCCAGTAGGCACAAAAAGAAGGACAAGAAACCCTGTAGTCATTCTTTTATTTGGTGCTTTATAAAAGGAAATGTAAACATTGTTTCTTGATATTATTGACATTCCATGTTTTAAAATTATTCTTTTTTTTTCTTAATAGGTTTATTTTGAACACTGTCTCCTATTCTTATTCCCCTTCCTTGACATNTAAGCGAAAGTCGGACGCTTAACCGACTAAGCCACCCAGGCGCCCCTGCATTGTTTTTTAAAGCTGGACAAACTGTGGGTCTCCTGGGTGGCTTAGTCAGTTAAGTGTTCGACTTTGGCTTGGGTCATGATCTTACAGCTCATGAGTTTGAGCCCCATGTCAGGCTTTGTGCTGACAGCTCAGAGCCTGGAGCTGCTTTGGATTCTGTGTCTCTCTGCTCCTCTCCCACCCATGCTCTGTCTCTGTTTCTCTCTCTCTGAAAAATAAATAAACATTTAAAAAATTAAAAAATAAAAAGTTAGACAAACCGTTTCTTCAAAAGTTTCTCTGCAATGAGAAGCTACTTCTCTGTAAATTTCCAATACAGTCTCTCCCTACGTAGATAAACACTAGTTGGTTATCAATATGGATTGATTGTTGCTTCAGTTACCTGCATAACTTTTGTTCATTCATTCTTTCTGGGTCATCCTAAGCAAAGCTGTCGAGTTTTCACTAAATCTCGTTCTAACCACTTTCCTTGCATTTATTGCAATTTATTGTATAGATTTTAATTTACAAATGTTTATTGAAAAGCTAATATATGTGCTAAGCACTGAGGACAGGCATGGAGATAAAGGACACACATTTTTTTTTCCCCTAGAGAGCTTACAGTTTAATGAAAAGACAGATAGACAGATACATTAGCAAAATAAGTTGAGAATGTGGCTAATGGGAGATTCTAGATGGGGCATGACTTTGGGATGCTGTAAAATTTTTTCTGGATAAGATGATGCTTGAACTGAGTTTAGAAATGTAAATAGAAGTTTTTTGAGGGAAGAATTATATGAAGTATCTTCCAAGCAGTCTGATCATCAAGAATGAAGCTGTGAGAGACTATAGTGTATAGAGAACTATAAGCAATATAAAGGGAAAAGAAATTGGCAAATAAGTTGGAACTATGAGGATTAGATCATGGAAAATCTTTCATTCTATTTAATAGCTTCATTGTTGTATGATTTACACATCATAAAATTCACTTATTTTAAATGTATGGTTGAATGAATTTTAGTAAATGTACATAGGTAAGTAATCATTGCCACATTTATTTTTTTATCTTTTATTTTTATTTTTTAATGTTTGTTTATTTTTTGAGAGACAGAGAGAGAGGAAAGAGGAGGGGAGGGACAGAAAAAGAGGGAGACCAAAACCAAAGCAGGCTCCAAGACAGAGCCTGATGCGGGGCTTGAAATCTCGAACTGCGAGATCATGACCTGAGCCAAAATTGGACACCTAACCAACTGAGCCACCCAGGTGCCTCATCATTGCCACAATTTAACTTTTGTTAACAATTCTATTACAATGAAAAAGGACCCTGTATCCATTTATAGTCACTGCCCATTTCTCCCTCCAACCCTAGGCAACAGCTAATCTGTTTTTAGTCTTTACAGATTTGTCTTTTATGGATATTACATGTAAATGAAATTATGCAATATGTGATCTTTGTTTCTAGGCTCTTTCACTTAGCATAGTGTTTTTGTGCTCCATTCATGTTGTAGCATGAGTCAGCACTTTGTTCTTACCAAATAGCATTGCACTGTATGGATATATTACATCTGGTTTATACATTCATTATTTGATAGACATTTTGAATTGCATCTGCTTTTTTGGCTGTAATGAAGAGTTATATATAATTCTTTTTGTGGACATATGTATCACTTCTCTTGAGTAAATACCTAGGAGCAGAATTACTAGGTCATAAGGTAACTCTACATTTAACAATTTAAGAAACTGAAAACTTATTTTCCGAACTGTCTATAGTATTTTGTATTCTCACCCACAATATATGAGGGTTTTAGTTTCTTTACAACTTTGACATTTTTTATCTGTCTCTCTGATTGCAACCATCTTAGGGGGCATGAATTTGTATCTCATTGTACTTTCAATTTATATTGTCTACTAATTTAATGATGTTGAAACTATTTTCATATGTTTATTGGTTATTTGTGTATATTCTTTGGTGAAATATTGATTCAAATCTTGTGTCCAGTTTTTGGTTGGGTAACTTGACTTCTTAGTTTTAAGATTTCTTTACATATACTATATATGAATCTCTTACTGGATATGTGATTTGCATATTATTTCTCTCAATTTAAAAAAAATGTTTATTTTTTGAGAAACAGATTGTGTGCTTATTTTGGGAGAACAGAGAGAGTGAGAGAGGGAATCCCAAGCAGGCTCTGCACCATCAGCATGGAGCCTAATGTGGGGCTCGAACTCACAAACCACTAGATTAAGACCTGAGGTGAAATCAGGAGTCTCACATTTAACTGACTGAGCCACCCATGTGCCTGTCTCCCAATTTGTAGCCTGTTTTTTCACTGACATGTTGATAACTTTTTAAGTACAAAAGCTATAAAATTTTATCTCTGATTAATCAAATTTTTCTAATATTTTTTGTGTTCTTGAACTCAGATATAAGAAATCTTTGTCTAACCAAAAGAGACAAAAATTTGCTTCTATACTTTCTTCTAAGAGTCTATGAGTTTTAACACTTATATTAAGCTTTATGATCCATTTTTACACAATGTTTGTTATATAGTTTAAATATGGGTCTAAATTCATCTTTTAAATGTGAATATCCAATTGTACCCGTAACATTTTTGGTATTATTCCTCTATTAAATTATTTAGCACTTTGCTCAAAAGTCAAGTGGCCATAATTTAAAGGTGTATTTCAGAACACTTAATTCTTTGCCATTGATCTATATCTGTCCTTATGCAAGTACTACACTGTCTTGATTACCACAGCTTTGTAGTAAGTTTTAAAACTGAGAAGTGTTAAGTCCTCCAACTATGTTCTTTTTAAAGATTGTTTTGGCTCTTTTTTTTAATACTGTTTTAAGAAACATTGGTTTATCCCTTAGGCAATGCCTATCACCTCTACCAGACTGTAAGCTTTTTTAGAGGAGGAAGTTTGTCTTACTCATTTCTATATCCATAGCAGCTAGCACATTGTACAGCTTCAAAATATGTTTTGTGAAGCTATAATATTCACATTATGCAAGATGACATTATGACTACCCAATGCAATTATTTAATATATGCTGGTGAGATTTGATAAGCTGCATTACAAAGAACACTGGTTTGGGAGATGGGTGGCCCTGACTCTAGTACTTGATTTTATGATAGACTTGTTTTTGACCTTGACAAAGTGAGGTGCTGCCCTCGAGCCAGTTTGTACATCTGTAGAGATGAAGTCAGTGCTAATTGTTTTCTACAGATATCTTGTGATTCTAAGATTCTTTGTTGGTGTAAGATAGCTTTACCAGTATAGTAGTCTATCTTTATCTGAGGTGTCAGTTACCTGCAGTCAACCTTGATCTCAAAGCAAATGATCCTCCTTCTGATATATCATCAGAAGGTCAGTAGTAGCCTAATGCTACATCACAATGCCTACCTCATTCAGCTCACTTCATCTCATTAGGGGGGCATTTTACCACCTCCCATCATCATCAGAAGAAGGGGAGTACAGTATGATAAGATATTTTGAGAGAGAGACAAAGAGAGACCACTTTCACATAACTTTTATTACAATATATTTCTATAATTGTTCTATTTTATTAATTGTTGTTAATTTCTTACTGTGCCTTATTTGTAAGTTAAACCTTATCATAGGTGTGTATGTATCAGATCATCAAAACCTAGCATACATGGAGTTGGTGCTATCTGCAGTTTCAAGCATTCCCTGGGGGTCTAGGAACATACCCTGGAGGAGAAAGGAGGAGGACTACAGTAGGAGGAGTGATATTTTGCTCATCAATTGCTATGCGACAGATAGTGTAATTAAATGATGAAAGAAATGTAAAGGATGGGCATGATCTCAGGAATTTGTAATCCAGATAAGGTGGTGAGTTGTACATGCTTAAGATAATGCTTTATGTTCAACTTTCATAAACATCATTGTTATAGAATATTTTACCTTTTTTTTATGCCTTACCTTTGATGTGTATGGCTTCCTTTTATATTGACATTCAGTTATTGAATATAATTCTGAAGAGTTCCAGTTACATTTGGCAAGTCATCAGCCCCTTTGTTTTAACACACTTTGAATTTTCTTATTACTCAAGCTTCATGCATCAAGCCTAGGGATGTAGATATATTAGCACTTTTTCTTCCTATATTTTAACTTATGTGGCAGTACAATTTTCTTACCTGCTGTATTTGGGATTTAGGAAATGAGCATGGTGTTGTTGAAATCCAGCATATTTCCTCTGCCCTTTGGTCAGAAGTGTTGCATGCAATCTAAAAATGTTAGAGGAAGAGAGAAATGAGATGAATAACCCAAATATAGTAGCATATTTCAGAGATCATTTACTATTACAGCAGCTAAAGCAACCATTTCTCAAAAATCACAAGTAGGCAGCTCTACTTCCATGGTCTGCATTATGATTTTTCAGTGAGTACAGAAGTGAAATTTTAGCCCAAGATCCTATGGTTCACTAGAGTATATTTCTATGAGTTTGTGCATAGCATTAGCAATTAGTTATTTTTAAATGAATTTTAAAAATCAAACCTCCATGTGAGCTATTTAATTTTTCTTCTTTTAAAAAAGTTATCCTTCTGTGGACATTCAACCACAGGGGAAGAACACTCGTAATGGACTAGAAATACCAGTTGTAGGAGTGAATTAATTCATGCATTTCCTATAAAAAGTAAAGCACAGTAAGTAGAATAAACATTTTAAGGAAATTTTTAATGTTTGTTTATTTTTGAGAGAGAGAGAGAGAGACTGAATCTGAAACAGACTCCAGGCTCTGAGCTGTCAGCACAGAGCCGGATGAGGGGCTTGAACTCGGAATGGTTAGATCATGACCTGAGCCACGTGGGGCACTTAACTGACTGAACCACCCATTTATATTCAAAGTGATTTAGATTCAGCCTTAATGATTAATAATGAATCTTTCTTCTTTCTATAAGGGAGAGAGTATAGACTAATACCCAAATTACCTGCTAAATGAAGAAAAATTTGGTCTATTTACTTAATTTGTATGTATTGCCTTAAGGATTTTATACCAATACCAGTTCTTTTCTTAAATTTACTTTCTTGGATCCCTAGGGTACAAGCAAAGGTTCACAATCGTTTTTATTTGTGAGTGTTATGGGGAAGGGGATGTGGACTGGGGGAAGAGTGTTAAGAGTCTGCAGCAGCCAGAACAGGAAACACTTTGAAGGCCTAAGCAAGGGGTTTGAGTATCCAAAGAACAAAGAGAAGCCATTGAAAGATTTCATATAGTGAAATGATGCACTCCAACTTGTGTATGTGAAGATCACCTGGGCGGCAACAAGAATATATTTGTTGAAGCAAGACACGATTTCCAGGATAGTTTTATTCTGTCACCCCATGTAATCTTCCAAGTTAGGAAAATGAGATGGATATAAAGATATAAGTAGCTTAGATCCAGGGCAAGTCCCAAATTCCTACCCACTGAGGCATATTGCCTTTTTTTTTTTCCTCTAAAGGACAGGACATGTTTTAATGTGGCCAAGCTAGGGACAGCACTTCTCACAGAACTGGAGAAATCACTCACAGAAATCATAGAGCGATTGGGATACTCATGCATGTGTTCCAGAATTGGGATCATGGTTGCTATCACCCTAGAAGATGTGATGTAGCAAGAAATTTTATTTTTATAGTTTATTGTCAAGTTGGTTTCCATCTAACACGCAGTGCTCATCCCAACAGATGCCCTCCTCCATGCCCATCACTCATTTTCCCCTCTTCCCCACCCCTATCAACCCTCAGTTTGTTCTCAGTATTTAAGAGTCTCTTATGGCTTGCCTCCCTCCCTCTCCTTAACTATTTTTCTCCCTTCCCTTCCCCCATGGTCCTCTGTTAAGTTTCTCCTGTTCCAAATACGAGTGAAAACATGGTATCTGTCCTTCTCTGCCTGACTTATTTTACTTAGCATAACACCCTAAAGTTCATCCATGAGCAAGAAATTTTTAAAAAGCCTAAAAAGCCCTGGGAAAAGAATAACATGGTACACTTGAAGGAAGACTTCACTAGGGAATTTGCATAGGACTTTGATGTCATTCTGCTATATGATTCCATATTGAATAATCTCTGTTAATCCTACAGTGCCTGTCCTTTGGCTGTCTGGTGATGTCAATCTGATGGGCCTAGTACACGAACTATGTAATCCCTTCATTGCCAGGGCCACAAGCCAATGCCCACACAGTGGATACCTGGGGTTTGAGGGAAGGGAGGAAATCAGACAAATGACCCCATGTGGATACATATAGACCCTGATGCAAGATCACCCTGTTCAACTTCCTCTTCACTTCTAGAACCTTCTGTGCTTTCAGAAATGTGGGAAAAACCAAGACAGCTCTAGCAGTTTACCACAGGGACAAGTGTTCAAAGGAGTGACAGATGCATTGCCATGGATAAAGGAAGTGATGAGGGATTGGGTTAGATTGCAGATGTGCAAAGCACGTTAAAGATGCAAAATTAAGAGGACTGGACAGACACTCCCTTCAAGACTCTCTTAATTCTCTTTCTCAACCTTTTTTTTTTTTTTCTGTCTCCCCTTCCTTTCTCCGGTTTTGTTCTCTTATAAAACATTCATTGTAAACACAATAGAACACTGACTCAATTGCTTTTGATGACACAATTGATCTTGGGAAAACCCATATAGTCTTGAAGATTACCCCCAGAATGCTCCTCATTTTTCATCCCATCCATTGCTGCAGATTAAAATCTGACTGATGACTCGTCTCCTGGCTTCTCTTATGGGATTGATGGCTCTGAAGTGATCTTTGTATCTGCTTCTGGATTACTTCATGCTTATTTGTTACATGCATACTTTTTCCCCCTTTGAAAGGGAAGGATAATATCAAGATTTAATGGTGTTGAATCACATTATCATCCTTGAGTTAAAAGGCCTTGNGTGGGGATGAGCACTGAGTGTTATGTGGAAACTAATTTGACAATAAACTATTAAAAAAAAAAAAAGGCCTTGGGTAATAAGGTGAAGGACCACAAGATGGGAAAGAATATTAATCATCTAATTTTTGAAAAAAATAATCCTGTACTCTGCATATTTATTCAAAATAGCATGCCCGTACATGTATCATATGATCAATTAGAATTAGAGTTGATTTGATGGACCAGTAGAATATTAATTCCAGGAGGTCAGTACTGTATCTAACCTATATTTTTGTCCCTAATATTTAATGGAGGGAGGTGTACTTTTAGGCTTTTATTAAATGGTGAATGAGCGAGTGGCTATCTTTATAGTGAGAGACAGTTTTGCACAGAGAGAGTTAATATTGGTGTGTTTGTATTTTTAGATTAAAACTTCATAATTTTCCTCTCATTCTGGGGTCTGAAATAACTGAGAATTCAGACACAGGAGTCAGACAGGTGGAACTTTAAATAATGGCCTTCTCACTAATACAACTGATTTGGAGGCTGTGTCCTGACATGCAACCAAAATGTGATTTCCTAATGCAAACCTCTATACCCTTGAATTAAAAAGACTTATTATTCTGTCAGAGATATGATCACATTTTTCTCTTGAACCTTTTAACCCAACTCTCTCCTCTACTCCAGGTCTGGGGATTGGCTCTGCTTCTGGAGGAGAGACGAACTTAGATGAACTTTATAGAAAAAGAGAGGTCATGGGATGCCTGAGTGGCTCAGCTGTTTAAGCATCTGATTTTGGCTCAGGTCATGATTCCACGGTTAGTGGCTTCAAGCCTCGTGTCAGTCTCAGTGCTCACAACTTGGAGCTTGGAACCTGCTTTGTATTCTGTATCTCCCTCTTTCTCTGCCTCTCCTCCGCTTTCTCTGTCTCTCTCTCACTCACTCATTCAAAAATAAATAAACATTAAAAAATTTTTACAAAAAAGAGATCCTCTTGAGTGAAGTCTGAGTTCGCTGAGCTACAGGGGTCATGTTCTTTTCCCCAATCTTTTCAATTCTCTTTCCACGGAGAAGAGTTCTGTGAAGAAGACCTGATGTGTTCCTTCCCACCTATGAAATACATTCTTCATTATGAAAACATAGGAGGTAGGATCTGCTCAGAAATGTGATGAAAAAAAGTAAATCTGAAATTTCTTAATGGATATGGGAGGAGATACCAGAGAAAGGTTAAAATTTTATTTTAGGACTATGAAAGTCAATTTTACAATAAGTTATATTTAAAAAAGACTATGAAACTCAGCTTTTCATCTCTGAATAAATTAGAAGAAAGTGGGAGCCATTTGTCACAAACTCTGGTTGTTTTTTTACTTCTTTTGAGAAGGTTATTTATTCAATAGATAAAAATTAACTGAACATATATTACATACTAGTTTCCATTCTAGGCTAGAAAGATGAACCTTTGAACAAAGATATGTCCTGAGGCAAAAACTAACTGGTGAGGGGGAAGTGGCTTATTTAGAATGAATAAGAATTAAATATTTTTTGAAATAGAAGGAAGAGAGTAAGTTCTAGTACTCTGGATTTTAAAACAAAAATAATTTTTTCCCTGAAGGTAGTAGAAAATCATTAAATGGTTGGAACATAAAACTAACATGATCAAATGCAGTTTTAAAAATATCTCACTACCTGCTTGCAGTAAAATGGCCATAACACTGCCAGAAAAAAGACAGCAAGACTCCATCAAGAGAATTCTATGGGGAGAAATGTGGTGTATGCATTCAGGAAGCATTTGTGGACAATGTAGTCCTGTGATGTGGCATTCAAAGGATCTGGTGTTTTCAGAAGATTATATAGGGACATAGTCTAAAAGCAGCAATAAAGAGCGAGTATTAAACACATTCTCGGGGCACCTGGGTGGCTCAGTCGGCTAAGCGTCCAACTTCAGCTCAGGTCATGATCTCATGGTTCATGGGTTCGAGCCCTGCGTTGGGCTCTGTGCTGACAGCTAGCTCAGAGCCTGGAGCCTGTTTCAGATTCTATGTCTCCCTCTCTCTCTGACCCTCCCCTGCTCACACTGTCTGTTTCTCAGAAATAAATAAAAAACATTTAAAAAATTAACAAAAAAAAAAAAACAAAACACATTCTACCTCCAGGTACTTAGAGTAGAGGAGAGGAACGGGAAATAAAGAACAACCTCAAAGATCATAAGAATTCAAGGCAATTAGTCATCAAATAGCTGCTGTGTTCCCACCATAAATGTGATGGCACTGTGTTTGGTTCACACGTTCCTGCTGCAAGCTGGACTCATTTTCTAAATACAGTAATAACGTATTGCCTTTTGGGGTTATATTCAGGCTTGCTGCTGGTAAGAAAAATATTAGTATAGGTAGTAGATCTACCTCTGACTACCTATATGAGTTTTGGACAAATCTCTTAAGTATCCCCTTTTACCTGTGCAAGATGGATGAGAAAATGATTGAAGCACAGAGATTTTCAGAGTTTGAGATGAAGTAGTTTTGCAGAGCTGATATTACATGCTCCAGAGGCGCTTAGATGCATAAATGATAATCACTGTTATCAAAAGATTACTCCTCTGGATGTGTATATACCTCACAGTAACATATTATCACTACTAATAACTGGTAATTCAGACACCTACCATGTTCTAGAAACTGATGAAATACTTCCTATACATTAGTAACTTTTATGTCAATCAAAAATTTGACAGAGAACTCCAGTCACACTGCTACTTATCTTTCTCTATTCTAGAATTAAAAGACCGTCCTTAAAGTTATTTTCAGGTTAATAAAAAATGTATTTCATCATTGCAAGCACGTGCCATGAGACATCTCAATAAGCATCATTCTAATCTGTTCTGAACCACTACTGTACTAATTATAGGTCTATCAGCATGTTCAATAATTTTATAGTTAGACTAAATAGGAGATTGTACTGTCTGAGCTATGCATAAAAACCCTGGACAGTGCACTTGGTAACAAATCTGGGGAGTGATTCAACATTCACACAATGAATGGATTACAGGCAACTGCACTGTCCTCTTCTTTTAACTGTTATCCCCCAGTGAATGCCAGAGCTCAGTGCCTTAAGAGAATGCACAAGATTGCTCTCTCTGGATTCAGAGAGCCCACACTATCACCTCTTGAAGCAATGAGTCCAGATGAAATGTGGATCATTCACTCTAAACATATTGTTGAGTGTTTACTACAATGAGTAGTGCCATTTTCAGCCCTTCCAATGCGGTGATTGAGTACCCCTGGCACAGAACACTGACCAGGCATTGTGGGGAATTAATAGAGAATAAATAATCATAACTTGGGGTGGAAAGCTTTCTCTTTCACGGGCTGCTTAGTTCTTGAATACCTCATGCCACTAAGGTAACAGAGCAGTCATTGAGTGAACTCAGAAATATATGTATAATACATACATTTTATGATATACATATGTGTATGTAAACACATATTCACATGTGTACATCTCTATTAAATGTGTATATATATGTGTGGGGAGGATATATATTCACACACATGCATATTCACACACGCACCTCATACATACATGAACTTTGTCATAAAGTTAGGTGGAATCATACAAAAATGGCAGTATTCACACGTTCCTGATATTGCAAATATTTTAAGTTTTTTAAATGTTTTTATTTCTTTTTGAGAGACAGCATAAGTGGAGGAAGGACAGAGAGAGAGAGGGAGACACAGAATCCAAAGCAGGCTCCAGGCTTTGAGCTGTCAGCACAGCACCTGTCGTGGGGCTCCAACTCACTAACTGTGAGATAATGACCTGAGCTGAAGTCAGATGCTTAAGTGACTGAGCCACCCAGGGGCCCCAGATATTTTTAAGATTTAACCTGATTGTACATTTTCACTGTAGGAAAAGAGAAAATACTTGAAAGAATTGAACATGGTGATGATATTTAAAATACCACCATGCAGAAGCTTTTATTATAATTATACTTGCATAATTCATTCCACTCTTTATTCTGTACATTTAATGCGGTTGTGATAATACTTTATACGCAACACTGTATCCCACTCATTTTTTACTCCTTGGTTTCAAATTCTGGATGCTTTCCAATTCTGAGAACTTGTGTACATTACTAACCTCATCTGTAGAATTAGTGTAATGAAAGGATCTAACTCACAGGATATTTATGAGATATGAAAGAGATAATACATGGAAAGTGCTTAGGACATGCCTGGAACCAGTTTAGTGTTAAAAAAAAAAAAAGAGAGAGAGTTAGCTACTAGTGATAAAAACTAGCCGTATTTAATGGCTACATTAGCTCTCATTATATGAATGCTTCTCTTTATTACACACTTATTATAGGGCATTTAGCTTTTTTTCCTAAGTTTTGTTTAAATAGTGCTCTAATTATACTTTGTAATTTATTAAGAATGGTGTGGGATCTGTTGTGCATTTTCTGTAAAGGAGAAGCAAATTGTAGAAATGTCACTAAGGCATTCCACTTGTCATTCCAAAAGAATGGAAGAATAAGAGTTTTAGAATTAAAAATTCTTGGATTCAAATTCTATCTGCCCTTCTCTTGCTTGGTGTCATCAGGAAAATTATCTGACCCTGGCTCAGTTTCATGTTGGTAGTTAACCCACGACACAGGTGATTCTCCTTATTCATTCCAGAGACATTCCGAGAAGGCCCCGTCTTCCATACAGGGATAATGGAACATCCATAGGACTAAACTGTATCTATTGCCCATAAGCTAATACTATTAGTTCTCCTCATCTGGAAGGCTGACCAATGTGCACTATCAGTTTTCACCAACACTGAAAGATCCTCACTAGTAGCTGGTTAATTCTTTCTTGTGCTATACTATTAGTGATTAACATGTTTACTGGTACATGGGAGGCCAGAGTAGCTGCAGTGGTGGTAGAGAAGTTTTGTTGGGTAAGTTTGTCCTGGGCTGCCAGAGTTGTGATATTTCTTAGTTATTATTTGACAAGTGCTAAATCTCTTCAGTGAAGATCTTTTTGAGGCTAAAAATATGTTTGTGTGTTTATCTAATTAAAAAAAACGGTGCATGTTCATTATAAAGAAATTAGAAAGAGCAGCAATAATTAAAAAAGGAACAAAAAAGAACACATAATTCCCTACCCCAGACATGACCACTGCAAGATGTATACACCTGGGTGTATGATTCTTCCAGGTGCAATTCCTCTCTCTCTCTCTCTCTCTTTCTTTCTCCCTCTTCTTTCCCCATTCTTTTACCCACTCTCTCCCTCTTTCATATCATGCATAGTCTTTACATGTTTATATGTCTCCCTATAAAATCCATATTATGCACATTCTTCTTATACTGGATTCTGACTTAATATATTGGAGATATCTTCCCAAACCAGTTAGTCTACACTTGCAGTACCATTTTTAATTGCTAAATACTATTCCCTTAAATAAAGGTAGCAGAAAAGCTCCTATTGTTGGACATTTAGCCTGTCCATAAAACTTAGTTGGGGGGAATGATATAATCCATGTCTATTATTAAATTTTGTGTGCAATCATCTTAATAATTGTAGTATTTAAATCTACTAGCATAGTTTTGTATTCCTAGGGAATCACTTATAAATGCATAATGTTTATTTCATAGTTATTCATCTATCCAAACATTAGAAATATATAATTTTTTTTCAATATCCCTAGTGACTTTGACAGGACATCTATCATTATTTTAACATGATTTACAGTTAATTCAGATGGTAGATGAATAGGACATTGATAGGTTACAAGAAGTAGCTAAAAATCTATGACTTAGACATTGTAAGATATGTTTCACATGTACATCTAGGGATATTAGATGCTGTATTAATAAAAGGAACATTGAATCTACTGATTCCAAGCCAGGCTTCTTTGTAAAAATGCACCAATATTTTTAAATCATTATAAATTTCACAATTGGAACTGCACTTATGTTTGAATAGAAGATTGCTTGAGCAATGATCCTCTGAAAACTGGCCCTTTACATTACCTGGGATTAATGGTCAGTTCCTCGGTTAATGTTCTGAGTTTTCTGGACCAAGGCAAAAGTCATCTGTACTCCTACTCACCAGTCATTAACTGGAGTAATGATGGATTTTGTGGAAGCATCATTGCTGCCATGACAATAATTGGCACTTATAAGATCTATTTTGCTTGCTTTATTTTTCTTGATTGTTTACTTTTGGCTACTGATCAAGTGGCCATTTGGAAGAATTACTTGTTTTTAGCTTCATAATTATCAAGTGCCATTTATTAGTATATAAACACACAAGCCACATATTTAAATTTTTGTGTACAGCAAATGAATGAGAAACTATATAAAATCTATGCTGACTGCATCTAGGTTGTAGTTATTCCTTATCTCTGTATTTCTGTGGATTCCAAAGATATTTCCAGAGATGGTATTAAATCCTAACAGAAATGTGGGATTTCATGTTCAGCATATGGATACTTGTACAAGAGGTGGTTGTATAACTACTTTCAAAGATGTATGTGTGCATGAGTCTGTTTTTTTGTTGGTAGCCAGGTTGTAACAATTAGCTTGGGAGTAACATGAATCTTTTAAACTTTCCTATATTTTCACTATTTTAAATCCAAAAGAGAGAAAAAGAAGTTGGCTTCTAATCTAGACTCTAGTGCTAATCACACCCTCCAACAAATGTTCAGTAGTATTAGAGATGTTCTCCATTTCCTGGATTGCCTCTTTCCAGACTGAGCATTAGTCACAGTTGTTTTTTCTTATATCGATGCATTTTCCTCTGACCTATTTAAATTATTACTTGTTTAGACTTTGGGGAAAATAAGCAATAAGTTGCCAGTGTCCTCTTCAAAGTTACTGTTTATTTTATTTTATTTTTTTTTCTACTCAAATTATCAACTTGGTGATAGAGGATGGTTCTTGAGCCAAATTTTCATCTGTCTTTTTTTTTTTTTTAATTCTAGTATAGTTAACATATTTTAATTTCAGGTGTGCAAACTAGTGACTTAACAATTCCATACATTACTCAGTTGAGCCAAATTTTAAATCTGAAGATAATCTTACTGCCTTAACCTTCTGTAAACTCTTTCACCCTCCTGAAGAGGCCACCTGGTGACTATTTATGAGAAAATTGGTTTGGGTAATAGGTGTTGTTGGTGACTATGGAGCAGACCAATGACAATTACCATTCTTTATTGATGGCATAATGTATGTCAAAGGACCATATTAGGCATTTTATGTATACACTCCTTTAATTTTTACCACAAGAAATAGGCATTATTGCTCTATTTTTAGATGAAGAAAAATCAGAATCCTTTAGCAATTTGCTTTAGAATTATACCTGGTCAACTAATTGTTTTGCTATTTACATGCTGGGTGAGCTTAGCTAAATTGCTTCTCTGGTCCTCCATTTTATTTATTTTTTATTGACAAAAGATAGAACATATATCACACAGGTTTCTATAGGGGTGAAAATAAATAGTATTTCTAAGGCACACATAATAATAAGGAAGTTGTTGTTATTCTTACCCCAAATCATGCAACTAAGTAGTTTATGGGAATGGGCTGTAAATGAAAACAAATTTTTTCAGACAATTCATTCATACATCATGAAAGTCATATGAAGGAGAATTTCAAGATAGGGCACTGTGAGTATCCAGGAACATAAAAAGATGCATAAAGTCATGGTGACTTAAATTCATGGATATTTTCAATAATTGATGAAGTAAATGTAATTATAACTAGATTATGGAGGTAATGAATGTAAGTTCAGTATATAAACAATTGTTTCTTTCTATGGTCTTCTTCTTAAGTGAACAAGTTTTTCCTTTAAGATAAAGAAATAATGTCTCTCAATTTCTTTATTTTGCTAGTATGCCTAACACAGTTCTAGGATATTAAGTGTTCATTAAATAATTATGATCAAGAGCTTTTAGAAGGTCCCTTTAAAAAATTAAATAAAAAATAAATATGTCTCTCTAGACTATAGAAATATAGTGTGCAGAGACGAGTTAACAGAATTGAGAATTGCTGTCCCCAGCCATCTTACTTGAGAAGTTAACTCTTCACTGGCACCTGAACTCCGATTTCAGGAGAATTTCCACCATTCTCAGAACTGTGAGAAGTATCTCACTGTGCCTACACTGGTTGCACAAGTAATGTAATGTGGCTTATGCTGAACACCTGCTGTCTTGTTGAGAGCCTGGAATTTCAGTACATATCAGGCAGAGAGAGAGAGTGATCAGCTCCCCAGTTAAAACCTAGGGTACTGAGGCTGTGATGAGCTTCCGTGGTAGACAGAATTTCTCAAGCATTGTCAGAATGTATTGCTAGATGCTTTAAGCACATACTATGTGAATCTACTAGAAGAGGATGTTTGGAAGATGTCCCTAATTCTCTTTGGGCTTGGCCCCATGTGCCTTTTCCCTTTGCTGATTGTGCTTTGTATCCTTTCACTGTAATACATCATAGCCACGAGTATGACTACGTGCTGAGTCCCAGGAATCCTAACAAATCATGAGACTTGGGGAAGGTCTTAGAGATCACCCACACACCTTGGTTCAAGGATCACCCTGCTTTCCAAACATGCCCTACACACACTCTCCCTGAAGCTCTAGGCAGCACATCTGGCAGTCAATGGCAAACCTCCAGGGCATTAAAAAGGAGAATAGGAGTGGAATGGGGTGGGGTGAAGCAGAGAGGAGGGTGTGATTTATAAAAAGCCACTGAACATTAGTTAACGATATAGAAGGGATAAATTGAGATAGAAGAAAGGAGACGGTTATTAGTGCCTTTGAATGATTAAATAATTATCTCTTTTCCCTCTAACCTGTTTCAGAACCAATTGAGAAATAAGGCAAAGGCAGAATGTGGAAGCCAGATTGCTATCTTTATTACTTATAAAGTCTGTGTTTTACTTTATAAAGGCATAATTATTGAAGTCCCAATGGGTTTACTATTAGAATTAGACAAATTTACCTAATCCCATAAAATTATTTATGGCTTGTTCTGTCACTTCCTTCAGTTACTCTTATTGAGCATCTTACTAACACAAGGGAGCATTGGTAATAGAGAGGCATTATCACTTAATACTGGAGACTATGGCAAAATGGAAGGACCAATAATTACTTCAAATGCTATCTAGTTGCTAAGCAAGATAAAAGAGAGGTGGAGTTCAATAGTGTGGAGAGTCAGTGCTAGGAATTCACAACTGGTATGTGAGGGAACAGACGTATTCTCAAAATAAGTTGTTTCACAAGCTCTGAGAGACTTTCAATCAGAAGTCGGAAATTCAGTCACTTCAGAGAGAAATCTGTTAGGCAAATTAGAATGTTAAAGAAAGAGGCAAGGCTTTGGTATAGGTGGGCCATATGGATGTCTTTGAAATATCCTAAGTATTTTGAAGTTCCACCACAGAACTACTGGTGTACTGTCAACCTTGTTAGTGAAGGTAAAGTTTTAGCTGTTGCACTAGAAATCCCAAATAACAACCGTGACTTAAAATAAAAGTTTGTTTTCAATCTCACATGGTTTAGGCCAGGCAGGGTCAGGTCTGTGACGTTCAAACCTACATCCTTCCTATCTTGTTCCATCTCTCATAAGATATTGCCATCCACATGTGGTTCAAGATGGCTTATCATTTCACACACATTCTTGCCAGCGGGGAAGTATAAATCCCTTCAATTTAACAATAATTGCCTAAAAGCTGCACATTCATTTTTCTCACATCACACTGTGGTCTTAGATTCATGACCATCCACATCACGTCATAATCTTAGGTGAAAGAGGAGCTGAGGGGAGTGTTTTTTTATTTTCTAGGAAGCCATATATCCTTTTAAAAAAGTGGGGGGTGGGGTTGTGTTCTCTACTATAGAAGGAAATAATTATTGCTGCAGACCACCACCCAGCATTTACTTACACATCTATCCCTTCAACCATCTATTTGGGTTCACCTTTTGATCCCTTTACCAGTCAGACACATTTACCCACTCCTTTAATACCAAAAAAAAAAAAAAAAATCCCAACTCTCATCTGGGATATCTGATTTTATATAGTTCTCTTCATATTACTAGATGTGACTTAGATTTTGCCAATTAGGTTTGTAAGACAAGAGTGAGACATTAGTCCTCCTGTGCATTGAGTGGCTGTGTATGTGTAGAGGATTCATTTTGTGGATGCGATTGTAGTAGTTCAACATCAGCAGCTGCAGTTCACTGAATTACAGCAGCCTCCTTGGCGGTGGCTCTTTTAGGATTGTGATACCTTCTTGATATCAGCGACACCCAGTGAGAACAGTGATTGTGTGGTTCAGGAACTAGCAGCTGTAGCAGGAACTTCCCAATTTCACCAGCAGCATCTTGATTATTAAAGATTCAGAAGTGTACTTGATGTCCAGATTTTGTGTTCTAGCTTTAGGAGTAATTTTTTTTTTAATGTTTTATTTATTTCTAGGAGAGAGAGAGTGTGAGCAGGGGAGGGTCAGAGAGAGAGGGAGTCACAGACTGAAACAGGCTCCAGGCTCTGAGCTGGCAGTCTGCACAGAGCCCGACGCGGGGCTCGAACCCACGAACCGCGAGATCATGACCTAAGCAAAAGTCGGATGCTTAACCGACTAAGCCACCCAGGCGTCCCAGGAGTAATTTCTTAAAGCATAAACCAGTCTATTTCTTGCACTTTCCCAGTGGTTCCTTAAGGCATTTAACCACTTGTAATAACTTATTTCTGCTTAAAAACTGGTTCATTGATATGAGCAAAAAATAAAATGTCCCCAATCAACTTATAGCCTAAAAATAGCTAATTTTTATTGATAATTTTCTATGTGTCAGGCATCTAAGAGTTTTTCCAGTGACACTTAGAAATATGATATTTGATGTCAAGAATCTTTTATGTATTAGGAATTACTCTACTTGTTCTTTAGTGAGAAAACTGAGTTTTTTAGGAATTAAATAGAACCGTAGTTCAGACAGCATTTGAAGTCAGATGATCTGGTTCAACAGTTAAAGCATTAGAAAGACATTTATTAAAATGATCATTAAACATAGCCTAAATTGAGATTCTGATAAAGATGAAGTAGACACACAAGATATTAGGACAAGGTAGAAACATTGGGATGTTGATGGGTGCTTTTGAATGTTCTAGGCAGGGGAGGGCACGATAGCTGAATTATATTTGCATTTAAAAAAATCATTCTGACTGCTGAGTAGAAAATGACTTGACGTATGAGCATGTCTAGATGTTCAGGAACCAATTAGTTGAATATTACATAAGTAAAACTGGAATGGCCATGATGTCAGCTTATGCAGTGGTGGTAGGATTAGAAAGAAGTGCAAAAATGTGACTGACATTTGAGAGGAAAATTCAGGAAACAGTGATTATTAATATTGGAAGTGAGAGGAGGGAACTAGTGGAGAGTAATATCCATATTTCTGATTTGAGAAAGTAGCTTGATGTTGATGCTATTTCTTCTATATTCATGGACTATAGAGTTCAGAGATACATATTTTGGACACAGAAATGTCTCCTTAATAAAGGAGTAGAATTGTGCTAAGAACTTTGTCCCCTATCCCTGCCTTAAAAACTGAATGCTACAGTTTTTTCTGGTCATACTGTGTTTGTGAGTTTCATATTGATCAAGAAAGACTGATCTCTGTTTCCTGGGAGACTCACTAACCTATTTGGCCTTTTCTACACATCAGCAGTGATGAGCATTTAAGAGTCATCTTTTTTATGTAAAAGGAAAAAAAAAACTTTTAATAACACCTTGTGAAGTTATTGTTTCATGGAGGGAATGGAATTTGGAATAGTATCTTTTAACTGCTTTGAACTGCATTCTTTTTGTCTTAAAATAGATTTTGAACCACAGATATGGTCAACAGGCCATTAAGAAAGCACAAAGGAAAAAAAAAATGAATCACCTCAGAATATGTAGCTATTCTCATCATTAGTTAAACTAAATATTTCCAATCACTAATAAGCCAATTTAAATAAAGCTTACGTTCTTTTAAAAAAAAATATGTCTTTATTTTATTTTGAGAGACAGAGACAGAGAGTGAGGGAGGGAGGGGCGGAGAGAGAGGGAGACACAGAATCAGAGCAGGCTCGGACAGCACAGAGCCCAATGCAGAGCTTGAACCCACGGACAGTGAGATTATGACCTGAGCTGAAGTTGGATGCTTAACCGACTGAGCCACTCAGGCACCCCAAGCTTACTTTTTTTCCTTAAATAGTTTATTGTCAAGTTGGTTACCATATAACACCCAGTGCTCATCACCACAAGTGCCCTCCCCCATGCCCATCAGCCCCCATCTCCTCTCCTCCCCCATCAGCCCTCAGTTCATTCTCAGCATTGAAGAGTCTCTCATGGTTTGCCTCCCTCCCTCTCCCCAACTATTTTTCCCTCTTCTTCTCCCCCACAGTCCTCCGTTAAGTTCCTCCTAATCCACCTATATGTGAAAACATATGGTATCTCTCCTTCTCTGCCTGACTGACTTCGCTCAGCATAACACCCTCAAGTTCCAACCATGTTGCTACACATGGCCATATTTTATTCTTTCTCATTGCCATGTAGTATTCCATTGTATACATAAACCACATCTTCTTGATCCATTCATCAATTGATGGATACTTAGGCTCTTTCCATTATTTGGCTAAGAGCTTATTTTGATTTTTTTAATTTTTTAATGTTTTTTTTTTTTTAATTTATTTCTGAGAGAGAAAGAGAGAGCATGAGCAGGGGAGGGTTACAGAGAGAGGGAGACAGAGAATCTGAAACAGGCTCCAGGCTCTGAGCTGTCAGCACAGGGCCTGATGCGGGGCTCGAACCCATGAACCATGAGATCATGACCTGAGCCAAAGTCGGAAGCTTAACCAACTGAGCCGCCCAGGCGCCCCTAAGAGCTTACTTTTAAAAAATAATTTAAATAGTGGTAACATACTATATAAAATGTGGGCTGAAAGATTTTTTAAATAATTGAGTTCTGAAAACTCATATAGCAGTGCATAACCACATTTTCTCACTGATAATTCCCATGACTCACAAGTGTTTGTTTTTTGGAAGAACTACTTTTATTAGGTAGGAACAGCTTGATTTTACTGTTCTTTTGTCAAATAACACATTAGTGTCCAACAGAATGTTAATGAACACAATGGTATTTTATTAGCACACTAGTAATATAATTTCAGCCAAATTAAATACTTTGATATTTGACTTGAAGAATGCAGACTTATTTTATTATCTATCAATTGTTCTTTAAAATATTGAAAATCAGGCATAAGCCTTAGTGTATGTGTATCACTGAAATATTGGCACCTGAACACACAAAAAAAGTACTTCAAACTTAATTTGTCTTTCTAAAATACATATTTAAACACAGAATTGGAAACAAATTTATCATAATCCTCTTAATCACAAATGAATGCAAAGTGGTAAATAATTTGTATTTTCTAATAGCCATTGTGAATGAATTATCTTAAGGAAACTCAGCCTCCGGAAGTGCTTTATAGAAACCAGTTAAGGAACAAAGCTGAATGATCATTGTCTCAATGGTAGTTGAAAGGAATAACTCCTTTACAGAAACACAGAGAACAGGACTGTGCCAATCACATTATTTATTATATATATGAACACATAAAAACATACACACTATTTTTCTTGTTTAAATTTGAAAGCTAACCATTTCAAAGTCTAAATCCTGAGAAAAACTGTAACAATTGTGAAGTTCAGAGAAGCAAGAAGACCTGAAAATAGTTTTGCAAATAAATAAAACATAAACATAAATATAAATATAAACATAAAAGGGATTCCCAAGTGAAATTTCGACATTCCAAAATATAAAAAATACCAGTTGTCTTTAAAAAACATGGTGGGGAGGCACACACCTGGGTGACTCAGTCGGTTAAACGGCCAACTTCAGCTCAAGTCGTGATCTCATGGTTTGTGGATTCGAGCCCCACGTCAGGCTCTGTGCTGACAGCTCAAAGCCTGGAGCCTGCTTCGGATTCTATGTCTCTGTCTCTCTCTGCCTACCCCCACTCATTTCTCTGTTTCTCTCTGTGGCAATAATAAATAAACATAAACACACACACACACACACACACACACACACACACACACAGGGGCACCTGCATGGCTCAGTCAATTGAGGATCTGACTCTTGGGTTCAGCTCAGGACATGATCTCATAGTTTGTAAGTTCAAGCCCCATGTTGGGCTCTGTGCTGACAGAGTGGAGCCTACTAGGGATTCTCTCACTCCCTCTCTCTTTCTGCCCCTCCCCACCCTCAAAAATAAATAAACATTAAAAAACTAAAAAACAAAGAAACATGTTTGGTAGCTGTCAATTAGTAGAGGTTAAGGACTTGGGTTTTCTGGAAGGTGACTTCATCCCATTCTGTCCCTATACTCATAAATTCTACTTAAAGCAAATTTTAGGAACAAGAGCATATGGAATCATAGGTTTAAGAAACAGCCTTTAAATATCCTCTAAACACAATGAACACAAAGATGGGAGTGGCTGTTTCCGGGCAACACAGCTTACAGTTGATAAACTTGGGCATAGAATCCTACTCTTTAAGCAAGTCTGGTGAAATTCCTACTAAATGAATGGTTCTAATAAATAAATGGATCACTTATTTTGTGATCACTGGGTGCTTGAAGTTATGATAAAAGTTTTGTGACTTATGCACCAGAAGTATTATCTATAGACAGACTAAATAATATCCTTCACTTAAATATATTGCTGCTTCTTACTGTTATTTATTTAAATTTCAAAATGTTACTAAGTTAACACTATATTTTATATAACGCAAGACACCATCAATTTAAGATGCACTGTTTTTGGGGCATCTGAGTGGCTCAGTCAGTTAAGCATCTAACTCTTGATTTTGACTTCTGTCATGATCTCATGGTTTGTGAGTTTCAGCCCCATGTTGGGCTCTGTGTTGACAGCACAGAGATTGTGACCTGAACTGAAATCAGAAGTCAGGTGCTTAAATGACTGAGCCACCTAGGCACCCCAAGATACTCACTAATTTTACAGAAGTTAAGATACAAAAAATAATGTTAATCTTAAAAAAAGATAAAATATAACAGTACTGTTTTATCTATGGATACAATACATGTTAGGATGTCCGATAGTCTATCTTCGATACCAAAAACTTGAACTACTGGGTCACTTCATACTGTATTGAGAGGCAGGACTTACCTTCCTGGTTATGATAAACTGATCTCATGGCACAGTGGTGAAGATTATCTGAGCAAGTGCATACAATGCTTTTAGAAGAATGCTTGGCACCCAGAATGCAGTCAGTCAACATAAGCTCTTATGATTGAAACCACCACCACTATTACTACTTCTTCGACTACTACTTTAGGGTGATACCCTTGTATTAAAAAAAAAAAAAGCAGAGATTAGTTATAGAATGTTTTTCCCCAACAGTCCATAGGTGATTGGCTGGAGAGCCAAGCACTAGAGCCCAGGATGAAGATGATGAGATATTTACATTATTCCTCTCTAAATATTCATCAGTGCTCAAGAGGAGCTGAAAAGAATGAGCTCTTCTCATTCTTGAGCATTGGATAGACACATTGATTTACGTTTTTGCATATGGAAATACCCAACTACTGAGCTTCACTAGCTTGAAAATTAAAAGGGTACAATTACACTAGATTTGTAAGCTAAAGTCTGGGGTATTATACATGCAAATCAAATGACTGAATTGATCTTTGCTAATATTGAGAGTTTAACTACTATTCACAGTATGTGAAACATTTTGGTATGGAATTCTAAACAACCTTTTGAAAGCTTAGGTTTCAACTACTTAAATGAGGATTTAAGCAGACAATAAATTTGTTTTTGTTTTAAGCTATAAGTAAATTAGGAAAAAAACTTGATTTTGGATTATATAACATTTTGATAGAAGGAGGCTGGAAATATCAACAGCAGAAAGAAAACAGTGATATTAAGGATGTATATTTGCCAAGCAATATGTTTAACACTAATATAATACAGGAGTTTTAATCCTCACAACAACTTTAAGAGACAGGAACTATTTGTGTTTTTATGAGGCAGCCAAGGACACAGGTTCTGATAGATTAAGTAAGTTGCCCAAGATCACAAAGCTATTAATAGCCAGTGTTTGAAACCAGATAGCTTTGACTCCAAAACTCTTTTTTTTTTTTTTTCCACTGTTTCTTTTTTTTTTGGGGTTTTTTTTTTTAATTTATTTATTTTTTTTAATAGTTTATTGTCAAATTAGTTTCCACATAACACTCAGTGCTCATCCCCACAAGTGTCCTCCTCCATGCCCATCCCCCCCTCCCCCCACATCCATCAGTCCTCAGTTTTTGTCAGCATTCAAGAGTCTCTCATGGTTTGCTTCTCTCCCTTTCCCCCACCATTTCCGCCCTTCTTCTCCCCCTTGTTCCTCCGTCAAGTTCCTCCTAATCCTCCTATACGTCCAAAACTCTTTTTCTTAATCGCTACACCAGATGGTGTGTGCTTTTAGTTCACCATTTAGAAGGGGTTAATTTCTCTCTTTGCTGTTACTGGTTCCTCGGTTTCTTCTCTTGATAAGATCCCTTGATAATGTTTGTTCCTTGGCAACCCATGGAGTCCCAACAGGCATGAGCTCACATCAAGCCCCATGTTTTCCTTTGGAAAATGTTATTCAACACATATCAATTAATATGTGAGTTATTGCACTGAATACTTGAGAGGTTGCACAAAGAAAATGTGGACACATAATTCAGGAGTTTACAGTCTTGCAAACATCAAAAGCACATGAGAGTGAGGAGCCTTGCAAATTTAAGTGTCCTCTACAGATTCACTGAATGAAAATACATATTTTATTCTCTTACATTTTCCTCTGGCACATCACACCATTCCAAAGTTGGATAGTCTATAATCCCTCTTGCCATTTTGTAGGCAAGTAGGGATTATATGCAAGTAGGCAAGTAGGAAAAATGAGGCTGGTATCTCTACCAGCCTCTGGTATCTCTGTCCAAATTCTGGTACCATTGGGGTCTCTGCAATGTCCATATAGTCCAATGATTTAGAAGCTGACAGTATAATCATATCTTGTTAACAAGTTGCATATTCACCACCATAGCCCCCCAGACAGAAGTCCCATTTTTTCATCATGGTGGTCTGAGAACAAATAAGACATATTATAGGGAAGAGTGCATCTTCCTTCAGAGCTGCATCATTTAAAATGAACGTGAGGATGCAGCAGGATTCTGTAGCTATACTGTGTGGGAATGGGAAGCACCGTTCTGGGCAGGCTGATCAGTGTGAGTAAGTTAAAGTCAGTGAAAGGCTTGTCGTCTGTGCTACATTCTTAAACACATTTCATCTATAAGCTTAGTTTTTTATGAGACAGGTGTCGATCACAATTCCCTTGATAAATAATTTCCCAACATACCTGCTAGTGGATATGTAAATTGCATTTGGCCACGTTCTATAAGATATTTCTCTTCCTAATCTGCTTGCAATTATAGATTGAACAATAAAGTGATTAATAGAGTCAGATAAAGAACATTTTGCGGGGTAGCTAGAATTTCTTTGTCAGATTTTATCAACTGTTTAAGGTTTTCTTTGTGGACTGCTACACAGTTATTGCATTTAAAATTTGCTCAGAGATACCTTTCTTTATATTTTGCACAGCTGGTGAAGAAAGTGCCCCAACATCAGTAAGCCAATGTGACTTTTCTGTCATGCTTTGTTCGATTTTGATGCTCTGAGACATGAGATATGAGCATTTTGTGTTCGAAAGGGAAAACATATAATTTAGCAGCCAAACCACTCATTGGTGAAAAGGGATTTTATCTTTTGTTCAAACATATTATCACTATAATAAGCACCTAACCTAGCTATTTTTTGAGACCTCTGGTTCAAGGAGAATATTTAATGGGAGAAAGGGGTGGAGAAAATGAGCAATAGGTCAAAAGGAAAGGGAGAAAAAATGACAAGAAACCATATGAGAATATGAAAAACAAAGTTGAAAGAGCAAAACAGTAACACAAAGGAAACACACGGAAGGAATATATAAAGCAGTTGGTAAGAGCACAAACTTTGGAGCAGACTCACCTGCATTGAATTGCTAGCCATGTCACTTGCTAGTTACGTGACCTTGAACAAATTATTATTTCATGTTATTTTCCTCATTGTAAAATGATAGTGATAATCCCTGCTAGTTTTTCATGTCAGTGTGAAAATTCAGTGGTATTATGTGTTGTACACATTCATACACATAACTTAGCTCAGTGCCTGGCACAAAGTCCCTACTCCATCAGTGGGAACTTCCTATAAGATTTAATCTTCTCTACAAAAGGAAGGGCATGAGAGTTATAGCCCTACTGGGAGTATGGTAGACTGGCAGACAGTACTGTCTGCAAGGTCATTCAGGGTCACCTATCCCAAGTGCTGCTAACCCCTGCACCAGTCTCTAACATCAAGTTAATACTGCTCCAATTGCATATTTAGAAGCCAAGCAGGAGAATGGCCTGACCCACCGGTCAGCATTGTATGTACCATGCCTCTGAGCTGAATCTCCGTGAGAGCTGATTCCACTATATGCATTTATCTGAGCTCATGCAGCTTTGTGGCATTTAATTCTTCATGGACTTCCTGGGAGCTGATTTAAGGTGCACACATCAATCAGAGCCTAATCAAGCTCAAAGCCAGCGGCTTCTGAGGGGATGAGACAAGCGACCATTGAGACCAGTTCAATCAAGGTGGCCCTTGGGTTCAGAGGCCCCCACCTGAAATAAATCTGGAGAGTGCCTTTTAAATTCAATGAACACTGATGAAACAGCTGCCCATAGGGAGACCCTGACTGTACAGAATAAATACATCTATCCCAGAGCAGCCATAAATAACACCCTTTGGTTTTTATGCATAATTAACACTGAGTAGTAGCTAGTAACTTGGCTGAATTATAATGACACATTCTACAGTTACTTTTGTGTGTCTTAGCTTCAGAAAAAATGGTGTACAATTATGAACCTGTATGCTATGGTGTGTGTGTGTGTGTGTGTGTGTGTGTGTGTGTGAAAATACATTTTGTTCATTGCTTTGTTTTATTCTGCATAGGCCTATGAAGTACAACTTTATTTCTGTGAAAAACATTGAGAATTACAATGGTACAAAAACCCTTTGTCACTTATTATTTTAGGCAAAAGTCTCCCTACAATAGTTAGATAATAAGGTGAAGTGACACCAAGATTGTTCTACTTGTCCTGTGGCATGAGCCACAGAGTGGGCCAGAAGCTCCGTGGGCATAAATGGCTCCTCATTTATACATGCCTTTTGATGCCAGCAAGTAATCTCTATGCTTGGATGTGCTGGTGTGAGGTGAAGATGGCTGGGAGAGGATTCTCTGCCATATTCTTGGGGGCCCTTTTCATTCAGTGCCATCTTGTCTATGTAAAATAAAAACAATTATCTCTTTTATATATCTATGCAGATGTACATTGGCTCCCTTAAAATTTAAGTGCAATTTTAAGTGCAGTCTGTTTCCTATGGAATTCCTCACATGCATTCTTGTCCTAAGGTCGCTTTCTTGCTTTCTTTGTGAGACATTCGAATTAATGATTCGGTCACTTTCTTGCTTTTTTTGTGACACATTTGAATTAATGATTCATTTGATAGCTAATTACAACTTCCCACTTAAAAACTTGACCGATAGGTACAGTAATTCAGAGGTAATAATGTATCTTTCCTATAAGTCTCCAAATAATTTCAAGGTCTGATTATTTGACCTCCAGTTTCATTTTAGGAGATGATTACTACCTTCAGGAATCCTCGGAAAATGCAACTGTATCTAAGGTACTTGGAAGAGTATTCACTTATTACTGCCTCATAGACATTGTAAATAATGTGTCGTTAAGATGGAATGATGCAGAGCTTCAGAAGTTATCAAATTTTTGCCTAGCAGGCAACTAAAATACACATTTTTGAAGGATTTGGCCATGAAAAAAAGAGGGGGAAATGAGAAGGAATGCTGGTAGGGGAAGCATACCTCTAAATACAATGACATTTGCCTAATTCACAGCTCAAATTCAAGCAGGGGATCAAGCACTTCTGTTTTAGCTGATATTGGTGATTGATAATCACTTCTCAGAAATTGTGGGGGCCATGTATTATAATAGTGCGATGATGTTTGGGTTGGCATCCCATGTCTGCGACTGTAGAGTCTTGAGTTAAATCACTTACTCTACCTGCCTCCTCAGTTTCCTCACCTAGAGAACAGGAACAGCTATCCTATTAAACAGGATAGCTTTAATATATCGCTATAATGTATCCCTTAGAAAGTGCTTTGGAAGTGTGGTTTATAAATGCTTCGGAGTAGCATTTACAGACATAAACTTACTGTTCTGTTTGTTTTTATATATTTACAACTTTAATTCTATATCATAGTTTAAAAATATTAGAAAATACCTGAGAATTATATATGTAATTTGTATTTTGTTTTACATATTTGTTTATTTTTGAGAGAGAGAGAGAGAGAGAGAGAGAGAGAGCGCACGAGCATGAGCAGGGGAGAGGCATAGAGAGAGAGAGAGAGACACAGAATCCAAAGCAGGCTCCAGGCTCCAAGGTATCAACACAGAGCCCTACACAGGGCTTGAAATCATGAACTGTGAGATCATGACCTGAGCCAAAGTTGGCCACCTAACTGACTGAGCCACCCAGGTACCCCTATATAGTAATTAAAAAATAATAATAATAAAGGTGATATAATCACTTGTAAGGGAATTGTCAGCAATGAAACTGTTGCTAAAACTTGGCATCACTGTGTTGTCTTTATCATAAATTCACTTTTAAAGTTAACTTTTGGAATCTTTTTGGATGTAGTATTAACAAAACAGAAAGTTACAGTTACAAACCCTGAAACCAGAAGTCACAATGACTTCCACTAGAGTATCATTATGTGATGATGATGATGGTAGTGATTTCAGGTCAATACCTTGAAGAGAAATGGATACAAACCCAATCTCATTTGTGGATAGAGGGAACTGAGTGACCTTCTCAGTAGCTCTGAAGTTTGGAGAGAGGTGGAAATTGCATTTTTCTAGTTTACTTAGGTCTTATTTCCCCACTGTGTTTGCTCATTGGTAGAGAATAGCTCACTTATAGAGACATAGAATCATTTTTCTAAACTTACCTATTCAGATATTGCTACATTTTCCCCTTATATTCTATATAAACCATTCACGTACGGCATTTTGTTTTGTAGACCAGACATTTGTGAATCTTTTTTTAAAATCTATAATTACCAAACAGTTGAACAATACAATTTAAAATTAAGTATTAAACATATCTAATTTTTCACATATTTGGACCTTATTTCTCACCAAACTCTGAACTTTTGCATTCATGAATAACCACTCTCACTTTGTCTCTTGGGGGAGATACTGCTATTTTCTAGGAAATATACAGTGGAGTCTCCTTGAAACTCTAAAACAACTTCTCCAACTGTATTATACAAAGCAACCTGACCCTCTCCAAAAGCTGTGTTCTGTTTCAGTTACAAGACTGTGTCTACATAATCAAAATGTGGTAGGAGGAAATGAATTGAGGGAGATAACTTATGGCCAAACATATGGGCCTTTTAGACCATGTAAAGATGCTGGGTTTTATTTCTAGTGAGTTGAGGAGGTAGTAGGGGGTTTTGAATAGGGAGAAAGAAATGATCTCTAACATGTGTTTTAGAAGTATCACCTTGGATGACAAGTGGAGAGTTGATTGTCTAGGAGAAAAAATACTGGGGGCAAAGAAGCCAAGTGGGGAGTGACTGTATTCATTCAGGCAAGGGATAATGGTGGTTTGTACACATGTGTCTATTAGCAATAGAATTGGTGAGAAATGGTCAGATTTTGGAAATATAGTGAGGATACAACTTGTAATATTTGCTTATGGACTGTAGATAACATGTGAGGAGAAGAAAATGTTATTTTTTTTCCTTCATCTACTAGAAAGATGGAGTTGCCAGTATCTCAGATGGCCACTGTTTTGGAAAGGCAAGTTGGAACAATGGGCGGATTTTAAGTTTGGTTTCAGACATGTTGTATTGCAGATGTGTATTAGATATTTCGATAGACATGTTGAGTAGGAACTGAAAGATCCAAATTTGAAGCTTAGGCATTGGATTCAAACTGCAGATTGAATGTGGCAATCATAACACAAATGCTATTTATGGCCACAAGTTTGGAAAGAGGAGAGCCTCAAAATAACCCATAGGCGACTTCAGTGTTGAGAGATCAGGACAAGAGGGTAGGATGCTGGGATGGAGCAGCATATTGTACAGGGGAATGAGAAGAGACTTGTATCCTGAACCCAAATCAAGAAAGTGATTCTAGAAGATAAGAATGACTTATTCTTTTGTTTTTCTTAAATAGTTTATTGTCAAGTTGGTTTCCATATAACATCCAGTGCTCATCCCAACAAGTGCCCTGCCCCATGCCTATCACCTCCCTTCCCCTCTCCCCCACCCCTATCAGCCCTTAGTTTGTTCTCAGCATTGAAGAATGACTTATTCAGAAATTGCTAAAAAGTTTGGTAAGTTAATGACCAAGATCTAACCATTGAGTTGGGAAGCTAGTGGCCTTAACCAGAGCAAAATTTGGAGAACTATAAGCTGAAAACCTGATTTGAATGCATGTAAGAGAGAATATGAGAGAACCAAGGACAGATGATACAAATAGACAAGTCTTTGAAGGATTTTGCTATATGG